>NW_025316698.1:679337-1019006 GCF_910594005.1 Cervus elaphus | reverse complement strand
TTCTCGAGTTGCGGCGGGAACCTGGGGTATATTCTCGAGTTACGACGGGGATGGCCCTTCCACCCACGTGTTTCTTCAGCGACGTCAGGACTCCTGCCTAGTTGCGAGGGACAACTCTGGATTCTCCTCGAGGCTTGGCAGGGAAATTGGGACGCCTCTCCAGCTGAGGCGGGAGACCAAGTGTTCCTTTCCAAGTGCCACAGGAATCCTGGGACTCCTATCAAGTTTCACGAGGAGTCAGGCATCGTCTCCTTTGGAGGCACTGATCTCCGCGTACCTCTGGAGTTTTCAAAGAATGTGAGGCTATCGGTCGCGATGAGGTGGGGAACTAAGTCTTTCTCTGTGCTTTCCACAGGGGATTCAGACATCCTTTCGTCCTGGGAGATGCAAGACGAGCCTGCATTGAAGTCACTGCAGGGATATCCGGCCTTATTTTGAGTCAGGGCATCGCGGTGTCCATTCCACTTGAGGCCGCAAACTCAGGGTCCCTCTCACATACCTAGAGCTGAGAGAAGCCTCCTCTTGAGGTGCTTGTGGTAAGGTGGTATTCCTCTGGAGACGAATCCAGGGACTAACCTCTCTTTTCGAGTTGATTTTTGGTCCACAGAGTTCTTTCGTGTTGCTACAGTGACCTCAGGATCCCTCTATCCTTGAAACAGTGTTCTTGGGGTTTCTCTGGAGTGCCATCAAGGAAATCAAGGCTCCTTTCATGTGTGATGTGCAAGACGGAATTGCTCTGCACGCAGTACAGGGGAATCGGGCCTCATCTCGCATCGAGGGGGAAGTCTCATGGTTTTTCTCGAGTTGCGGCGCGAACCTGGGGTATATTCTCGAGTTACGACGGGGATGGCCCTTCCACCCACGTGTTTGTTCAGCCACGTCAGGACTCCTGCCTAGTTGCGAGGGACAACTCGGGATTCTCCTCGAGGCTTGGCAGGGCAATTGGAACGCCTCTCCAGCTGAGGCGGGAGACCAAGGGTCCCTTTCCACGTGCCACAAGAATCCTGGGACTCCTATCAAGTTTCACGAGGAGTCAGGCATCGTCTCCTTTGGAGGCACTGATCTCCGCGTACCTCTGGAGTTTCCAAAGGATGTGAGGCCTCCGGTCGCGATGAGGTGGGGAACTAGGTCTTTCTCTGTGGTCTCCACAGGGGATTCAGACATCCTTTCATCTTGGGAGATGAAAGACGAGCCTGCATTAAAGTCACTGCAGGGATATCCAGCCTTATTTTGCGTCAGGGCATCGCGGTGTCCATTCCACTTGAGGCCGCAAACTCAGGGTCCCTCTCACATACCTAGAGCTGAGAGAAGCCTCCTCTTGAGGTGCTTGTGGTAAGGTGTTATTCCTCTGGAATCGAAGCCAGGGACTAACCTCTCATCTCGAGTTGATTTTTGGCCCACGGAGCTCTTTCGTGTTGCTACAGTGACCTCAGGATCCCTCTAGCCTTGAAACAGTGTTCTTGGGGTTTCTCTGGAGTGCCATCAAGGAAATCAAGGCTCCTTTCATGTGTGATGTGCAACACGGAATTGCTCTGCACGCAGTGCAGGGGAATCGGGCCTCATCTCGCGGCGAGGGGGAAGTCTCATGGTTTTTCTCGAGTTGCGGCGGGAACCTGGGGTATATTCTCGAGTTACGACGGGGATGGCCCTTCCACCCACGTGTTTCTTCAGCGACGTCACGACTCCTGCCTAGTTGCGAGGGACAACTCTGGATTCTCCTCGAGGCTTGGCAGGGCAATTGGGACGCCTCTCCAGCTGAGGCGGGAGACCAAGTGTTCCTTTCCAAGTGCCACAGGAATCCTGGGACTCCTATCAAGTTTCACGAGGAGTCAGGCATCGTCTCCTTTGGAGGCACTGATCTCCGCGTACCTCTGGAGTTTTCAAAGGATGTGAGGCTATCGGTCGCGATGAGGTGGGGAACTAAGTCTTTCTCTGTGCTTTCCACAGGGGATTCAGACATCCTTTCGTCCTGGGAGATGCAAGACGAGCCTGCATTGAAGTCACTGCAGGGATATCCGGCCTTATTTTGAGTCAGGGCATCGCGGTGTCCATTCCACTTGAGGCCGCAAACTCAGGGTCCCTCTCACATACCTAGAGCTGAGAGAAGCCTCCTCTTGAGGTGCTTGTCGTAAGGTGGTATTCCTCTGGAGACGAATCCAGGGACTAACCTCTCTTTTCGAGTTGATTTTTGGTCCACAGAGTTCTTTCGTGTTGCTACAGTGACCTCAGGATCCCTCTATCCTTGAAACAGTGTTCTTGGGGTTTCTCTGGAGTGCCATCAAGGAAATCAAGGCTCCTTTCATGTGTGATGTGCAAGACGGAATTGCTCTGCACGCAGTACAGGGGAATCGGGCCTCATCTCGCATCGAGGGGGAAGTCTCATGGTTTTTCTCGAGTTGCGGCGCGAACCTGGGGTATATTCTCGAGTTACGACGGGGATGGCCCTTCCACCCACGTGTTTGTTCAGCCACGTCAGGACTCCTGCCTAGTTGCGAGGGACAACTCGGGATTCTCCTCGAGGCTTGGCAGGGCAATTGGAACGCCTCTCCAGCTGAGGCGGGAGACCAAGGGTCCCTTTCCACGTGCCACAAGAATCCTGGGACTCCTATCAAGTTTCACGAGGAGTCAGGCATCGTCTCCTTTGGAGGCACTGATCTCCGCGTATCTCTGGAGTTTCCAAAGGATGTGAGGCCTCCGGTCGCGATGAGGTGGGGAACTAGGTTTTTCTCTGTGGTCTCCACAGGGGATTCAGACATCCTTTCTTCTTGGGAGATGCAAGACGAGCCTGCATTCAAGTCACTGCAGGGATATCCGGCCTTATTTCGAGTCAGGGCATCGCGGTGTCCATTCCACTTGAGGCCGCAAACTCAGGATCCCTCTCACATACCTAGAGCTGAGAGAAGCCTCCTCTTGAGGTGCTTGTGGTAAGGTGGTATTCCTCAGGAGTCGAAGCCAGGGACTAACCTCTCATCTCGTGTTGATTCTTGGTCCACGGAGCTCTTTCGTGTTGCTACAGTGACCTCAGGATCCCTCTAGCCTTGAAACAGTGTTCTTGGGGTTTCTCTGGAGTGCCATCAAGGAAATCAAGGCTCCTTTCATGTGTGATGTGCAACACGGAATTGCTCTGCACGCAGTACAGGGGAATCGGGCCTCATCTCGCATCGAGGGGGAAGTCTCATGGTTTTTCTCGAGTTGCGGCGGGAACCTGGGGTATAATCTCGAGTTACGACGGGGATGGCCCTTCCACACACGTGTGTGTTCAGCCATGTCAGGACTCCTGCCTAGTTGCGAGGGACAACTCGGGATTCTCCTCGAGGCTTTGCAGGGCAATTGGGACGCCTCTCCAGCTGAGACGGGAGACCAAGGGTCCCTTTCCACGTGCCACAGGAATCCTGGGTCTCCTATCAAGTTTCACGAGGAGTCAGGCATCGTCTCCTTTGGAGGCACTGATCTCCGCATACCTCTGGAGTTTTCAAAGGATTTGAGGCCGCCTGTCGCGATGAGGTGGGGAACTAGGTCTTTCTCTGTGGTCTCCACAGGGGATTCAGACACCCTTTCGTCTTGGGAGATGCAAGACGAGGCTGCATTCCAGTCACTGCAGGGATATCCGGCCTTATTTCGAGTCAGGGCATCGCGGTGTCCATTCCACTTGAGGCCGCAAACTCAGGGTCCCTCTCACATACCTAGAGCTGAGAGAAGCCTCCTCTTGAGGTGCTTGTGGTAAGGTGGTATTCCTCTGGAGTCGAAGCCAGGGATTAACCTCTCATCTCGAGTTGATTTTTGGTCCACGGAGCGCTTTCGTCTTGCTACAGTGACCTCAGGATCCCTCTATCCTTGAAACAGTGTTCTTGGGGTTTCTCTGGAGTGCCATGAAGGAAATCAAGGCTCCTTTCATGTGTGATGTGCAACACAGAATTGCTCTGCACGCAGTGCAGGAGAATCGGGCCTCATCTCGCGGCGAGGGGGAAGTCTCATGGTTTTTCTCGAGTTGCGGCGGGAACCTGGGGTATATTCTCGAGTTACGACGGGGATGGCCCTTCCACACACGTGTTTGTTCAGCCACGTCAGGACTCTTGCCTAGTTGCGAGACACAACTCGGGATTCTCCTCGAGGCTTGGCAAGGCAATTGGGACGCCTCTCCAGCTGAGGCGGGAGACCAAGGGTCCCTTTCCACGTGCCACAGGAATCCTGGGACTCCTATCAAGTTTCACGAGGAGTCAGGCATCGTCTCCTTTGGAGGCACTGATCTCCGCGTACCTCTGGAGTTTTCAAAGGATGTGAGGCCTCCTGTCGCGATGAGGTGGGGAACTAGGTGTTTCTCTGTGGTCTCCACAGGGGATTCAGACATCCTTTCATCTTGGGAGATGCAAGACGAGCCTGCATTCAAGTCACTGCATGGATATCCAGCCTTATTTCGCGTCAGGGCATCGCGGTGTCCATTCCACTTGAGGCCGCAAACTCAGGGTCCCTCTCACATACCTAGAGCTGAGAGAAGCCTCCTCTTGAGGTGCTGGTGGTAAGGTGGTATTCCTCTGGAGTCGAAGCCAGGGACTAACCTCTCATCTCGAGTTGATTTTTGGCCCACGGAGATTTTTCGTGTTGCTACAGTGACCTCAGGATCCCTCTATTCTTGAAACAGTGTTCTTGGGGTTTCTCTGGAGTGCCATCAAGGAAATCAAGGCTCCTTTCATGTGTGATGTGCAACACGGAATTGCTCTGCACGCAGTGCAGGGGAATCGGGCCTCATCTCGCGGCGAGGGGGAAGTCTCATGGTTTTTCTCGAGTTGCGGTGGGAACCTGGGGTATATTCTCAAGTTTCAACGGGGATGGCCCTTCCACCCACGTGTTTGTTCAGCCACGTCAGGACTCCTGCCTAGTTGCGAGGGACAACTCGGGATTCACCTCGAGGCTTGGCCGGGCAATTGGAACGCCTCTCCAGCTGAGGCGGGAGACCAAGGGTCCCTTTCCACGTGCCACAAGAATCCTGGGATTCCTATCAAGTTTCACGAGGAGTCAGGCATCGTCTCCTTTGGAGGCACTGATCTCCGCGTACCTCTGGAGTTTTCAAAGAATATGAGGCCTCCTGTCGCGATGAGGTGGGGAACTAGGTCTTTCTCTGTGGTCTCCACAGGGGATTCAGACACCCTTTCGTCTTGGGAGATGCAAGACGAGCCTGCATTCTAGTCACTGCAGGGATATCCGGCCTTATTTCCAGTCAGGGCATCGCCGTGTCCATTGCACTTGAGGCCGCAAACTCAGGGTCCCTCTCACATACCTAGAGCTGAGAGAAGCCTCCTCTTGAGGTGCTTGTGGTAAGGTGGTATTCCTCTGGAGTCGAAGCCAGGGACTAACCTCTCATCTCGAGTTGATTTTTGGTCCACGGAGCTCTTTCGTGTTGCTACAGTGACCTCAGGATCCCTCTAGCCTTGAAACAGTGTTCTTGGGGTTTCTCTGGAGTGCCATGAAGGAAATCAAGGCTCCTTTCATGTGTGATGTGCAACACGGAATTGCTCTGCACGCAGTGCAGGGGAATCGGGCCTCATCTCGCGGCGAGGGGGAAGTCTCATGGTTTTTCTCGAGTTGCGGCGGGAACCTGGGGTATATTCTCGAGTTACGACGGGGATGGCCCTTCCACCCACGTGTTTGTTCAGCCACGTCAGGACTCCTGCCTAGTTGCGAGGGACAACTCGGGATTCTCCTCGAGGCTTGGCAGGGCAATTGGAACGCCTCTCCAGCTGAGGCGGGAGACCAAGGGTCCCTTTCCACGTGCCACAAGAATCCTGGGACTCCTATCAAGTTTCACGAGGAGTCAGGAATCGTCTCCTTTGGAGGCACTGATCTCCGCGTACCTCTGGAGTTTTCAAAGGATGTGAGGCCTCCGGTCGCGATGAGGTGGGGAACTAGGTGTTTCTCTGTGGTCTCCACAGGGGATTCAGACATCCTTTCTTCTTGGGAGATGCAAGACGAGCCTGCATTCAAGTCACTGCAGGGATATCCGGCCTTATTTTGCGTCAGGGCATCGCGGTGTCCATTCCACTTGAGCCCGCAAACTCAGGATCCCTCTCACATACCTAGAGCTGAGAGAAGCCTCCTCTTGAGGTGCTTGTGGTAAGGTGGTATTCCTCAGGAGTCGAAGCCAGGGACTAACCTCTCATCTCGTGTTGATTCTTGGTCCACGGAGCTCTTTCGTGTTGCTACAGTGACCTCAGGATCCCTCTAGCCTTGAAACAGTGTTCTTGGGGTTTCTCTGGAGTGCCATCAAGGAAATCAACGCTCCTTTCATGTGTGATGTGCAACACGGAATTGCTCTGCACGCAGTGCAGGGGAATCGGGCCTCATCTCGCGGCGAGGGGGAAGTCTCATGGTTTTTCTCGAGTTGTGACGGGAACCTGGGGTATATTCTCGAGTTACGACGGGGATGGCCCTTCCACACACGTGTGTGTTCAGCCATGTCATGACTCCTGCCTAGTTGCGAGGGACAACTCGGGATTCTCCTCGAGGCTTTGCAGGGCAATTGGGACGCCTCTCCAGCTGAGACGGGAGACCAAGGGTCCCTTTCCACGTGCCACAGGAATCCTGGGTCTCCTATCAAGTTTCACGAGGAGTCAGTCATCGTCTCCTTTGGAGGCACTGATCTCCGCATACCTCTGGAGTTTTCAAAGGATTTGAGGCCTCCTGTCGCGATGAGGTTGGGAACTAGGTCTTTCTCTGTTGTCTCCACAGGGGATTCAGACACCCTTTCCTCTTGGGAGATGCAAGACGAGCCTGCATTCCAGTCACTGCAGGGATATCCGGCCTTATTTCGAGTCAGGGCATCGCGGTGTCCATTCCACTTGAGGCCGCAAACTCAGGGTCCCTCTCACATACCTAGAGCTGAGAGAAGCCTCCTCTTGAGGTGCTTGTGGTAAGGTGGTATTCCTCAGGAGTCGAAGCCAGGGACTAACCTCTCATCTCGTGTTGATTCTTGGTCCACGGAGCTCTTTCGTGTTGCTACAGTGACCTCAGGATCCCTCTAACCTTGAAACAGTGTTCTTGGGGTTTCTCTGGAGTGCCATCAAGGAAATCAAGGCTCCTTTCATGTGTGATGTGCAACACGGAATTGCTCTGCACGCAGTGCAGGGGAATCGGGCCTCATCTCGCGGCGAGGGGGAAGTCTCATGGTTTTTCTCGAGTTGCGGCGGGAACCTGGGGTATATTCTCGAGTTACGACGGGGATGGCCCTTCCACCCACGTGTTTCTTCAGCGACGTCAGGACTCCTGCCTAGTTGCGAGGGACAACTCTGGATTCTCCTCGAGGCTTGGCAGGGCAATTGGGACGCCTCTCCAGCTGAGGCGGGAGACCAAGTGTCCCTTTCCAAGTGCCACAGGAATCCTGGGACTCCTATCAAGTTTTACGAGGAGTCAGGCATCGTCTCCTTTGGAGGCACTGATCTCCGCGTACCTCTGGAGTTTTCAAAGGATGTGAGGCTATCGGTCGCGATGAGGTGGGGAACTAAGTCTTTCTCTGTGCTTTCCACAGGGGATTCAGACATCCTTTCGTCCTGGGAGATGCAAGACGAGCCTGCATTGAAGTCACTGCAGGGATATCCGGCCTTATTTCGAGTCAGGGCATCGCGGTGTCCATTCCACTTGAGGCCGCAAACTCAGGGTCCCTCTCACATACCTAGAGCTGAGAGAAGCCTCCTCTTCAGGTGCTTGTGGTAAGGTGGTATTCCTCTGGAGACGAATCCAGGGACTAACCTCTCTTTTCGAGTTGATTTTTGGTCCACAGAGTTCTTTCGTGTTGCTACAGTGACCTCAGGATCCCTCTATCCTTGAAACAGTGTTCTTGGGGTTTCTCTGGAGTGCCATCAAGGAAATCAAGGCTCCTTTCATGTGTGATGTGCAAGACGGAATTGCTCTGCACGCAGTACAGGGGAATCGGGCCTCATCTCGCATCGAGGGGGAAGTCTCATGGTTTTTCTCGAGTTGCGGCGGGAACCTGGGGTATATTCTCGAGTTACGACGGGGATGGCCCTTCCACCCACGTGTTTGTTCAGCCACGTCAGGACTCCTGCCTAGTTGCGAGGGACAACTCGGGATTCTCCTCGAGGCTTGGCACGGCAATTGGAACGCCTCTCCAGCTGAGGCGGGAGACCAAGGGTCCCTTTCCACGTGCCACAAGAATCCTGGGACTCCTATCAAGTTTCACGAGGAGTCAGGCATCGTCTCCTTTGGAGGCACTGATCTCCGCGTACCTCTGGAGTTTTCAAAGGATGTGAGGCCTCCGGTCGCGATGAGGTGGGGAACTAGGTGTTTCTCTGTGGTCTCCACAGGGGATTCAGACATCCTTTCTTCTTGGGAGATGCAAGACGAGCCTGCATTCAAGTCACGGCAGGAATATCCAGCCTTATTTCGAGTCAGGGCATCGCGGTGTCCATTCCACTTGAGGCCGCAAACTCAGGGTCCCTCTCACATACCTAGAGCTGAGAGAAGCCTCCTCTTGAGGTGCTTGTGGTAAGGTGGTTTTCCTCTGGAGTCGAAGCCAGGGACTAACCTCTCATCTCGAGTTGATTTTTGGCCCACGGAGCTCTTTCGTGTTGCTACAGTGACCTCAGGATCCCTCTAGCCTTGAAACAGTGTTCTTGGGGTTTCTCTGGAGTGCCATGAAGGAAATCAAGGCTCCTTTCATGTGTGATGTGCAACACGGAATTGCTCTGCACGCAGTGCAGGGGAATCGGGCCTCATCTCGCGGCGAGGGGGAAGTCTCATGGTTTTTCTCGAGTTGCGGCGGGAACCTGGGGTATATTCTCGAGTTACGACGGGGATGGCCCTTCCACCCACGTGTTTCTTCAGCGACATCAGGACTCCCGCCTAGTTGCCAGGGACAACTCGGGATTCTCCTCGAGGCTTTGCAGGGCAATTGGGACGCCTCTCCAGCTGAGACGGGAGACCAAGTGTTACTTTCCACGTGCCACAGGAATCCTGGGTCTCCTATCAAGTTTCACGAGGAGTCAGGCATCGTCTCCTTTGGAGGCACTGATCTCCGCATACCTCTGGAGTTTTCAAAGGATGTGATGCCTCCTGTCACGATCATGTGGGGAACTAGGTCTTTCTCTGTGTTCTCCACAGGGGATTCAGACACCCTTTCGTCTTGGGAGATGCAAGACGAGCCTGCATTCCAGTCACTGCAGGGATATCCGGCCTTATTTCGAGTCAGGGCATCGCGGTGTCCATTCCACTTGAGGCCGCAAACTCAGGGTCCCTCTCACATACCTAGAGCTGAGAGAAGCCTCCTCTTGAGGTGCTTGTGGTAAGGTGGTGTTCCTCTGGAGTCGAAGCCAGGGACTAACCTCGCATCTCGAGTTGATTTTTGGCCCACGGAGCTCTTTCGTGTTGCTACAGTGACCTCAGGATCCCTCTAGCCTTGAAACAGTGTTCTTGGGGTTTCTCTGGAGTGCCATCAAGGAAATCAAGGCTCCTTTCATGTGTGATGTGCAACACGGAATTGCTCTGCACGCAGTGCAGGGGAATCGGGCCTCATCTCGCGGCGAGGGGGAAGTCTCATGGTTTTTCTCGAGTTGCGGCGGGAACCTGGGGTATATTCTCGAGTTACGACGGGGATGGCCCTTCCACCCACGTGTTTCTTCAGCGATGTCAGGACTCCTGCCTAGTTGCGAGGGACAACTCGGGATTCTCCTCGAGGCTTGGCAGGGCAATTGGGACGCCTCTCCAGCTGAGGCGGGAGACCAAGGGTCCCTTTCCAAGTGCCACAGAAATCCTGGGACTCCTATCAAGTTTCACGAGGAGTCAGGCATCGTCTCCTTTGGAGGCACTGATCTCCGCGTAACTCTGGAGTTTTCAAAGGATGTGAGGCTATCGGTCGCGATGAGGTGGGGAACTAAGTCTTTCTCTGTGCTTTCCACAGGGGATTCAGACATCCTTTCGTCCTGGGAGATGCAAGACGAGCCTGCATTGAAGTCACTGCAGGGATATCCGGCCTTATTTCGAGTCAGGGCATCGCGGTGTCCATTCCACTTGAGGCCGCAAACTCAGGGTCCCTCTCACATACCTAGAGCTGAGAGAAGCCTCCTCTTGAGGTGCTTGTGGTAAGGTGGTATTCCTCTGGAGACGAATCCAGGGACTAACCTCTCTTTTCGAGTTGATTTTTGGTCCACAGAGTTCTTTCGTGTTGCTACAGTGACCTCAGGATCCCTCTATCCTTGAAACAGTGTTCTTGGGGTTTCTCTGGAGTGCCATCAAGGAAATCAAGGCTCCTTTCATGTGTGATGTGCAAGACGGAATTGCTCTGCATGCAGTACAGGGGAATCGGGCCTCATCTCGCATCGAGGGGGAAGTCTCATGGTTTTTCTCGAGTTGCGGCGGGAACCTGGGGTATATTCTCGAGTTACGACGGGGATGGCCCTTCCACCCACGTGTTTGTTCAGCCACGTCAGGACTCCTGCCTAGTTGCGAGGGACAACTCGGGATTCTCCTCGAGGCTTGGCACGGCAATTGGAATGCCTCTCCAGCTGAGGCGGGAGACCAAGGGTCCCTTTCCACGTGCCACAAGAATCCTGGGACTCCTATCAAGTTTCACGAGGAGTCAGGCATCGTCTCCTTTGGAGGCACTGATCTCCGCGTACCTCTGGAGTTTTCAAAGGATGTGAGGCCTCCGGTCGCGATGAGGTGGGGAACTAGGTGTTTCTCTGTGGTCTCCACAGGGGATTCAGACATCCTTTCTTCTTGGGAGATGCAAGACGAGCCTGCATTCAAGTCACGGCAGGGATATCCAGCCTTATTTCGAGTCAGGGCATCGCGGTGTCCATTCCACTTGAGGCCGCAAACTCAGGGTCCCTCTCACATACCTAGAGCTGAGAGAAGCCTCCTCTTGAGGTGCTTGTGGTAAGGTGGTTTTCCTCTGGAGTCGAAGCCAGGGACTAACCTCTCATCTCGAGTTGATTTTTGGCCCACGGAGCTCTTTCGTGTTGCTACAGTGACCTCAGGATCCCTCTAGCCTTGAAACAGTGTTCTTGGGGTTTCTCTGGAGTGCCATCAAGGAAATCAAGGCTCCTTTCATGTGTGATGTGCAACACGGAATTGCTCTGCACGCAGTGCAGGGGAATCGGGTCTCATCTCGCGGCGAGGGGGAAGTCTCATGGTTTTTCTCGAGTTGCGGCGGGAACCTGGGGTATATTCTCGAGTTACGACGGGGATGGCCCTTCCACACACGTGTTTGTTCAGCCACGTCAGGACTCCTGCCTAGTTGCGAGGGACAACTCTGGATTCTCCTCGAGGCTTGGCAGGGCAATTGGGACGCCTCTCCAGCTGAGGCGGGAGACCAAGTGTCCCTTTCCAAGTGCCACAGGAATCGTGGGACTCCTATCAAGTTTCACGAGGAGTCAGGCATCGTCTCCTTTGGAGGCACTGATCTCCGCATACCTCTGGAGTTTTCAAAGGATTTGAGGCCTCCTGTCGCGATGAGGTGGGGAACTAGGTGTTTCTCTGTGGTCTCCACAGGGGATTCGACACCCTTTCGTCTTGGGAGATGCAAGACGAGCCTGCATTCCAGTCACTGCAGGGATATCCGGCCTTATTTCGAGTCAGGGCATCGCGGTGTCCATTCCACTTGAGGCCGCAAACTCAGGGTCCCTCTCACATACCTAGAGCTGAGAGAAGCCTCCTCTTGAGGTGCTTGTGGTAAGGTGGTATTCCTCTGGAGTCGAAGCCAGGGACTAACCTCTCATCTCGAGTTGATTTTTGGTCCACGGAGTTCTTTCGTGTTGCTACAGTGACCTCAGGATCCCTCTAGCCTTGAAACAGTGTTCTTGGGGTTTCTCTGGAGTGCCATCAAGGAAATCAAGGCTCCTTTCATGTGTGATGTGCAACACGGAATTGCTCTGCACGCAGTACAGGGGAATCGGGCCTCATCTCGCATCGAGGGGGAAGTCTCATGGTTTTTCTCGAGTTGCGGCGGGAACCTGGGGTATATTCTCGAGTTACGACGGGGATGGCCCTTCCACCCACGTGTTTGTTCAGCCACGTCAGTTCTCCTGCCTAGTTGCGAGGGACAACTCGGGATTCTCCTCGAGGCTTGGCAGGGCAATTGGGACGCCTCTCCAGCTGAGGCGGGAGACCAAGGGTCCCTTTCCACGTGCCACAAGAATCTTGGGACTCCTATCAAGTTTCACGAGGAGTCAGGCATCGTCTCCTTTGGAGGCACTAATCTCCGCGTACCTCTGGAGTTTTCAAAGGATGTGAGGCCTCCGGTCGCGATGAGGTGGGGAACTAGGTGTTTCTCAGTGGTCTCCACAGGGGATGCAGACATCCTTTCTTCTTGCGAGATGCAAGACGAGCCTGCATTCAAGTCACTGCAGGGATATCCGGCCTTATTTCGAGTCAGGGCATCGCGGTGTCCATTCCACTTGAGGCCGCAAACTCAGGATCCCTCTCACATACCTAGAGCTGAGAGAAGCCTCCTCTTGAGGTGCTTGTGGTAAGGTGGTATTCCTCAGGAGTCGAAGCCAGGGACTAACCTCTCATCTCGTGTTGATTCTTGGTCCACGGATCTCTTTCGTGTTGCTACAGTGACCTCAGGATCCCTCTAGCCTTGAAACAGTGTTCTTGGGGTTTCTCTGGAGTGCCATCAAGGAAATCAAGGCTCCTTTCAAGTGTGATGTGCAACACGGAATTGCTCTGCACGCAGTGCAGGGGAATCGGGTCTCATCTCGCGGCGAGGGGGAAGTCTCATGGTTTTTCTCGAGTTGCGGCGGGAACCTGGGGTATATTCTCGAGTTACGACGGGGATGGCCCTTCCACACACGTGTGTGTTCAGCCATGTCAGGACTCCTGCCTAGTTGCGAGGGACAACTCGGGATTCTCCTCGAGGCTTTGCAGGGCAATTGGGACGCCTCTCCAGCTGAGACGGGAGACCAAGGGTCCCTTTCCACGTGCCACAGGAATCCTGGGTCTCCTATCAAGTTTCACGAGGAGTCAGGCATCGCCTCCTTTGGAGGCACTGATCTCCGCATACCTCTGGAGTTTTCAAAGGAATTGAGGCCTCCTGTCGCGATGAGGTGGGGAAATAGGTCTTTCTCTGTGGTCTCCACAGGGGATTCAGACACCCTTTCGTCTTGGGAGATGCAAGACGAGCCTGCATTCAAGTCACTGCAGGGATATCCAGCCTTATTTCGCGTCAGGGCATCGCGGTGTCCATTCCACTTGAGGCCGCAAACTCAGGGTCCCTCTCACATACCTAGAGCTGAGAGAAGCCTCCTCTTGAGGTGCTTGTGGTAAGGTGGTATTCCTCTGGAGTCGAAGCCAGGGACTAACCTCTCATCTCGAGTTGATTTTTGGCCCACGGAGCTCTTTCGTGTTGCTACAGTGACCTGAGGATCCCTCTAGCCTTGAAACAGTGTTCTTGGGGTTTCTCTGGAGTGCCATGAAGGAAATCAAGGCTCCTTTCATGTGTGATGTGCAACACGGAATTGCTCTGCACGCAGTGCAGGGGAATCGGGCCTCATCTCGCGGCGAGGGGGAAGTCTCATGGTTTTTCTCGAGTTGCGGCGGGAACCTGGGGTATATTCTCGAGTTACGACGGGGATGGCCCTTCCACACACGTGTTTGTTCAGCCACGTCAGGACTCCTGCCTAGTTGCGAGGGACAACTCTGGATTCTCCTCGAGGCTTGGCAGGGCAATTGGGACGCCTCTCCAGCTGAGGCGGGAGACCAAGTGTCCCTTTCCAAGTGCCACAGGAATCCTGGGACTCCTATCAAGTTTCACGGGGAGTCAGGCATCGTCTCCTTTGGAGGCACTGATCTCCGCATACCTCTGGAGTTTTCAAAGGATTTGAGGCCTCCTGTCGCGATGAGGTGGGGAACTAGGTCTTTCTCTGTGGTCTCCACAGGGGATTCAGACACCCTTTCGTCTTGGGAGATGCAAGACGAGCCTGCATTCCAGTCACTGCAGGGATATCCAGCCTTATTTCGCGTCAGGGCATCGCGGTGTCCATTCCACTTGAGGCCGCAAACTCAGGGTCCCTCTCACATACCTAGAGCTGAGAGAAGCCTCCTCTTGAGGTGCTTGTGGTAAGGTGGTATTCCTCTGGAGTCGAAGCCAGGGACTAACCTCTCATCTCGAGTTGATTTTTGGCCCACGGAGCTCTTTCATGTTGCTACAGTGACCTCAGGATCCCTCTATCCTTGAAACAGTGTTCTTGGGGTTTCTCTGGAGTGCCATCAAGGAAATCAAGGCTCCTTTCATGTGTGATGTGCAACACGGAATTGCTCTGCACGCAGTACAGGGGAATCGGGCCTCATCTCGCATCGAGGGGGAAGTCTCATGGTTTTTCTCGAGTTGCGGCGGGAACCTGGGGTATATTCTCGAGTTACGACGGGGATGGCCCTTCCACCCACGTGTTTGTTCAGCCACGTCAGGATTCCTGCCTAGTTGCGAGGGACAACTCGGGATTCTCCTCGAGGCTTGGCAGGGCAATTGGAACGCCTCTCCAGCTGAGGCGGGAGACCAAGGGTCCCTTTCCACGTGCCACAAGAATCCTGGGACTCCTATCAAGTTTCACGAGGAGTCAGGCATCGTCTCCTTTGGAGGCACTGATCTCCGCGTACCTCTGGAGTTTTCAAAGGATGTGAGGCCTCCGGTCGCGATGAGGTGGAGAACTAGGTGTTTCTCTGTGGTCTCCACAGGGGATTCAGACATCCTTTCTTCTTGGGAGATGCAAGACGAGCCTGCATTCAAGTCACTGCAGGGATATCCGGCCTTATTTCGAGTCAGGGCATCGCGGTGTCCATTCCACTTGAGGCCGCAAACTCAGGATCCCTCTCACATACCTAGAGCTGAGAGAAGCCTCCTCTTGAGGTGCTTGTGGTAAGGTGGTATTCCTCTGGAGTCGAAGCCAGGGACTAACCTCTCATCTCGAGTTGATTTTTGGCCCACGGAGCTCTTTCGTGTTGCTACAGTGACCTCAGGATCCCTCTATCCTTGAAACAGTGTTCTTGGGGTTTCTCTGGAGTGCCATCAAGGAAATCAAGGCTCCTTTCATGTGTGATGTGCAAGACGGAATTGCTCTGCACGCAATACAGGGGAATCGGGCCTCATCTCGCATCGAGGGGGAAGTCTCATAGTTTTTCTCGAGTTGCGGCGGGAACCTGGGGTATATTCTCGAGTTACGACGGGGATGGCCCTTCCACCCACGTGTTTGTTCAGCCACGTCAGGACTCCTGCCTAGTTGCGAGGGACAACTCGGGATTCTCCTCGAGGCTTGGCAGGGCAATTGGGACGCCTCTCCAGCTGAGGCGGGAGACCAAGGGTCCCTTTCCACGTGCCACAAGAATCCTGGGACTCCTATCAAGTTTCAGGAGGAGTCAGGCATCGTCTCCTTTGGAGGCACTGATCTCCGCATACCTCTGGAGTTTTCAAAGGATGTGAGGCCTCCGGTCGCGATGAGGTGGGGAACTAGGTCTTTCTCTGTGGTCTCCACAGGGGATTCAGACATCCTTTCTTCTTGGGAGATGCAAGACGAGCCTGCATTCAAGTCACTGCAGGGATATCCGGCCTTATTTCGAGTCAGGGCATCGCAGTGTCCATTCCACTTGAGGCTGCAAACTCAGGATCCCTCTCACATACCTAGAGCTGAGAGAAGCCTCCTCTTGAGGTGCTTGTGGTAAGGTGGTATTCCTCAGGAGTCGAAGCCAGGGACTAACCTCTCATCTCGTGTTGATTCTTGGTCCACGGAGCTCTTTCGTGTTGCTACAGTGACCTCAGGATCCCTCTAGCCTTGACACAGTGTTCTTGGGGTTTCTCTGGAGTGCCATCAAGGAAATCAAGGCTCCTTTCATGTGTGATGTGCAACACGGAATTGCTCTGCACGCAGTGCAGGGGAATCGGGCCTCATCTCGCGGCGAGGGGGAAGTCTCATGGTTTTTCTCGAGGTGCGGCGGGAACCTGGGGTATATTCTCGAGTTACGACGGGGATGGCCCTTCCACACACGTGTGTGTTCAGCCATGTCAGGAATCCTGCCTAGTTGCGAGGGACAACTCGGGATTCTCCTCGAGGCTTGGCAGGGCAATTGGGACGCCTCTCCAGTTGAGACGGGAGACCAAGGGTCCCTTTCCACGTGCCACAGGAAACCTGGGTCTCCTATCAAGTTTCACGAGGAGTCAGGCATCGTCTCCTTTGGAGGCACTGATCTCCGCATACCTCTGGAGTTTTCAAAGGATTTGAGGCCTCCTGTCGCGATGAGGTGGGGAACTAGGTCTTTCTCTGTGGTCTCCACAGGGGATTCAGACACCCTTTCGTCTTGGGAGATGCAAGACGAGGCTGCATTCCAGTCACTGCAGGGATATCCGGCCTTATTTCGAGTCAGGGCATCGCGGTGTCCATTCCACTTGAGGCCGCAAACTCAGGATCCCTCTCACATACCTAGAGCTGAGAGAAGCCTCCTCTTGAGGTGCTTGTGGTAAGGTGGTATTCCTCTGGAGTCGAAGCCAGGGACTAACCTCTCATCTCGAGTTGATTTTGGGTCCACGGAGCTCTTTCGTGTTGCTACAGTGACCTCAGGATCCCTCTAGCCTTGAAACAGTGTTCTTGGGGTTTCTCTGGAGTGCCATGAAGGAAATCAAGGCTCCTTTCATGTGTGATGTGCAACACAGAATTGCTCTGCACGCAGTGCAGGGGAATCGGGCCCCATCTCGCGGCGAGGGGGAAGTCTCATGGTTTTTCTCGAGTTGCGGCGGGAACCTGCTGTATATTCTCGAGTTACGACAGGGATGGCCCTTCCACACACGTGTTTGTTCAGCCATGTCAGGACTCTTGCCTAGTTGCGAGACACAACTCGGGATTCTCCTCGAGGCTTGGCAAGGCAATTGGGACGCCTCTCCAGCTGAGGCGGGAGACCAAGGGTCCCTTTCCACGTGCCACAGGAATCCTGGGACTCCTATCAAGTTTCACGAGGAGTCAGGCATCGTCTCCTTTGGAGGCACTGATCTCCGCGTACCTCTGGAGTTTTCAAAGGATGTGAGGCCTCCGGTCGCGATGAGGTGGGGAACTAGGTCTTTCTCTGTGGTCTCCACAGGGGATTCAGACATCCTTTCATCTTGGGAGATGCAAGACGAGCCTGCATTCAAGTCACTGCAGGGATATCCAGCCTTATTTCGCGTCAGGGCATCGCGGTGTCCATTTCACTTGAGGCCGCAAACTCAGGGTCCCTCTCACATACCTAGAGCTGAGAGAAGCCTCCTCTTGAGGTGCTTGTGGTAAGGTGGTATTCCTCTGGAGTCGAAGCCAGGGACTAACCTCTCACTCGAGTTGATTTTTGGCCCACGGAGCTCTTTCGTGTTGCTACAGTGACCTCAGGATCCCTCTATCCTTGAAACAGTGTTCTTGGGGTTTCTCTGGAGTGCCATCAAGGAAATCAAGGCTCCTTTCATGTGTGATGTGCAAGACGGAATTGCTCTGCACGCAATACAGGGGAATCGGGCCTCATCTCGCATCGAGGGGGAAGTCTCATAGTTTTTCTCGAGTTGCGGCGGGAACCTGGAGTATATTCTCGAGTTACGACGGGGATGGCCCTTCCACCCACGTGTTTGTTCAGCCACGTCAGGACTCCTGCCTAGTTGCGAGGGACAACTCGGGATTCTCCTCGAGGCTTGGCAGGGCAATTGGGACGCCTCTCCAGCTGAGGCGGGAGACCAAGGGTCCCTTTCCACGTGCCACAAGAATCCTGGGACTCCTATCAAGTTTCACGAGGAGTCAGGCATCGTCTCCTTTGGAGGCACTGATCTCCGCGTACCTCTGGAGTTTTCAAAGGATGTGAGGCCTCCGGTCGCGATGAGGTGGGGAACTAGGTCTTTCTCTGTGGTCTCCACAGGGGATTCAGACATCCTTTCATCTTGGGAGATGCAAGACGAGCCTGCATTCAAGTCACTGCAGGGATATCCAGCCTTATTTCGCGTCAGGGCATCGCGGTGTCCATTCCACTTGAGGCCGCAAACTCAGGGTCCCTCTCACATACCTAGAGCTGAGAGAAGCCTCCTCTTGAGGTGCTTGTGGTAAGGTGGTATTCCTCTTGAGTCGAAGCCAGGGACTAACCTCTCATCTCGAGTTGATTTTTGGCCCACGGAGCTCTTTCGTGTTGCTACAGTGACCTCAGGATCCCTCTAGCCTTGAAACAGTGTTCTTGGGGTTTCTCTGGAGTGCCATCAAGGAAATCAAGGCTCCTTTCAAGTGTGATGTGCAACACCGAATTGGTCTGCACGCAGTGCAGGGGAATCGGGCCTCATCTCGCGGCAAGGGGGAAGTCTCATGGTTTTTCTCGAGTTGCGGCGGGAACCTGGGGTATATTCTCGAGTTACGACGGGGATGGCCCTTCCACACACGTGTTTGTTCAGCCACGTCAGGACTCCTGCCTAGTTGCGAGGGACAACTCTGGATTCTCCTCGAGGCTTGGCAGGGCAATTGGGACGCCTCTCCAGCTGAGGCGGGAGACCAAGTGTCCCTTTCCAAGTGCCACAGGAATCCTGGGACTCCTATCAAGTTTCACGAGGAGTCAGGCATCGTCTCCTTTGGAGGCACTGATCTCCGCGTACCTCTGGAGTTTTCAAAGGATGTGAGGCTATCGGTCGCGATGAGGTGGGGAACTAAGTCTTTCTCTGTGCTTTCCACAGGGGATTCAGACATCCTTTCGTCCTGGGAGATGCAAGACGAGCCTGCATTGAAGTCACTGCAGGGATATCCGGCCTTATTTCGAGTCAGGGCATCGCGGTGTCCATTCCACTTGAGGCCGCAAACTCAGGGTCCCTCTCACATACCTAGAGCTGAGAGAAGCCTCCTCTTGAGGTGCTTGTGGTAAGGTGGTATTCCTCTGGAGACGAATCCAGGGACTAACCTCTCTTTTCGAGTTGATTTTTGGTCCACAGAGTTCTTTCGTGTTGCTACAGTGACCTCAGGATCCCTCTATCCTTGAAACAGCGTTCTTGGGGTTTCTCTGGAGTGCCATCAAGGAAATCAAGGCTCCTTTCATGTGTGATGTGCAACACGGAATTGCTCTGCACGCAGTACAGGGGAATGGGGCCTCATCTCGCATCGAGGGGGAAGTCTCATGGTTTTTCTCGAGTTGCGGCGGGAACCTGGGGTATATTCTCGAGTTACGACGGGGATGGCCCTTCCACCCACGTGTTTGTTCAGCCACGTCAGGACTCCTGCCTAGTTGCGAGGGACAACTCGGGATTCTCCTCGAGGCTTGGCAGGGCAATTGGAACGCCTCTCCAGCTGAGGCGGGAGACCAAGGGTCCCTTTCCACGTGCCACAAGAATCCTGGGACTCCTATCAAGTTTCACGAGGAGTCAGGCATCGTCTCCTTTGGAGGCACTGATCTCCGCGTACCTCTGGAGTTTTCAAAGGATGTGAGGCCTCCGGTCGCGATGAGGTGGGGAACTAGGTGTTTCTCTGTGGTCTCCACAGGGGATTCAGACATCCTTTCTTCTTGGGAGATGCAACACGAGCCTGCATTCAAGTCACTGCAGGGATATCCGACCTTATTTCGAGTCAGTGCATCGCGGTGTCCATTCCACTTGAGGCCGCAAACTCAGGATCCCTCTCACATACCTAGAGCTGAGAGAAGCCTCCTCTTGAGGTGCTTGTGGTAAGGTGGTATTCCTCAGGAGTCGAAGCCAGGGACTAACCTCTCATCTCTTGTTGATTCTTGGTCCACGGAGCTCTTTCGTGTTGCTACAGTGACCTCAGGATCCCTCTAGCCTTGAAACAGTGTTCTTGGGGTTTCTCTGGAGTGCCATCAAGGAAATCAAGGCTCCTTTCATGTGTGATGTGCAACACGGAATTGCTCTGCATGCAGTGCAGGGGAATCGGGCCTCATCTCGCGGCGAGGGGGAAGTCTCATGGTTTTTCTCGAGTTGCGGCGGGAATCTGGGGTATATTCTCGAGTTACGACGGGGATGGCCCTTCCACCCACGTGTTTCTTCAGCGACGTCAGGACTTTTGCCTAGTTGCGAGACACAACTCGGGATTCTCCTCGAGGCTTGGCAAGGCAATTGGGACGCCTCTCCAGCTGAGGCGGGAGACCAAGGGTCCCTTTCCACGTGCCACAGGAATCCTGGGACTCCTATCAAGTTTCACGAGGAGTCAGGCATCGTCTCCTTTGGAGGCACTGATCTCCGCGTACCTCTGGAGTTTTCAAAGGATGTGAGGCCTCCGGTCGCGATGAGGTGGGGAACTAGGTCTTTCTCTGTGGTCTGCACAGGGGATTCAGACATCCTTTCATCTTGGGAGATGCAAGACGAGCCTGCATTCAAGTCACTGCAGGGATATCCAGCCTTATTTCGCGTCAGGGCATCGCGGTGTCCATTCCACTTGAGGCCGCAAACTCAGGGTCCCTCTCACATACCTAGAGCTGAGAGAAGCCTCCTCTTGAGGTGCTTGTGGTAAGGTGGTATTCCTCTGGAGTCGAAGCCAGGGACTAACCTCTCATCTCGAGTTGATTTTTGGCCCACGGAGCTCTTTCGTGTTGCTACAGTGACCTCAGGATCCCTCTATCCTTGAAACAGTGTTCTTGGGCTTTCTCTGGAGTGCCATGAAGGAAATCAAGGCTCCTTTCATGTGTGATGTGCAAGACGGAATTGCTCTGCACGCAGTACAGGGGAATCGGGCCTCATCTCGCATCGAGGGGGAAGTCTCATGGTTTTTCTCGAGTTGCGGCGGGAACCTGGGGTATATTCTCGAGTTACGACGGGGATGGCCCTTCCACCCACGTGTTTGTTCAGCCACGTCAGGACTCCTGCCTAGTTGCGAGGGACAACTCGGGATTCTCCTCGAGGCTTGGCAGGGCAATTGGAACGCCTCTCCAGCTGAGGCGGGAGACCAAGGGTCCCTTTCCACGTGCCACAAGAATCCTGGGACTCCTATCAAGTTTCACGAGGAGTCAGGCATCGTCTCCTTTGGAGGCACTGATCTCCGCGTACCTCTGGAGTTTTCAAAGGATGTGAGGCTATCGGTCGCGATGAGGTGGGGAACTAAGTCTTTCTCTGTGCTTTCCACAGGGCATTCAGACATCCTTTCGTCCTGGGAGATGCAAGACGAGCCAGCATTGAAGTCACTGCAGGGATATCCGGCCTTATTTCGAGTCAGGGCATCGCGGTGTCCATTCCACTTGAGGCCGCAAACTCAGGGTCCCTCTCACATACCTAGAGCTGAGAGAAGCCTCCTCTTGAGGTGCTTGTGGTAAGGTGGTATTCCTCTGGAGACGAATCCAGGGACTAACCTCTCTTTTCGAGTTGATTTTTGGTCCACAGAGTTCTTTCGTGTTGCTACAGTGACCTCAGGATCCCTCTATCCTTGAAACAGTGTTCTTGGGGTTTCTCTGGAGTGCCATCAAGGAAATCAAGGCTCCTTTCATGTGTGATGTGCAAGACGGAATTGCTCTGCACGCAGTACAGGGGAATCGGGCCTCATTTCGCATCGAGGGGGAAGTCTCATGGTTTTTCTCGAGTTGCGCCGGGAACCTGGGGTATATTCTCGAGTTACGACGGGGATGGCCCTTCCACCCACGTGTTTGTTCAGCCACGTCAGGACTCCTGCCTAGTTGCGAGGGACAACTCGGGATTCTCCTCGAGGCTTGGCAGGGCAATTGGGACGCCTCTCCAGCTGAGGCGGGAGACCAAGGGTCCCTTTCCACGTGCCACAAGAATCCTGGGACTCCTATCAAGTTTCACGAGGAGTCAGGCATCGTCTCCTTTGGAGGCACTGATCTCCGCGTACCTCTGGAGTTTTCAAAGGATGTGAGGCTATCGGTCGCGATGAGGTGGGGAACTAGGTCTTTCTCTGCGGTCTCCACAGGGGATTCAGACATCCTTTCTTCTTGGGAGATGCAAGACGAGCCTGCATTCAAGTCACTGCAGGGATATCCGGCCTTATTTCGAGTCAGGGCATCGCGGTGTCCATTCCACTTGAGGCCGCAAACTCAGGATCCCTCTCACATACCTAGAGCTGAGAGAAGCCTCCACTTGAGGTGCTTGTGGTAAGGTGGTATTCCTCTGGAGTCGAAGCCAGGGACTAACCTCTCATCTCGTGTTGATTCTTGGTCCACGGAGCTCTTTCGTGTTGCTACAGTGACCTCAGGATCCCTCTAGCCTTGAAACAGTGTTCTTGGGGTTTCTCTGGAGTGCCATCAAGGAAATCAAGGCTCCTTTCATGTGTGATGTGCAACACGGAATTGCTCTGCACGCAGTGCAGGGGAATCGGGCCTCATCTCGCGGCGAGGGGGAAGTCTCATGGTTTTTCTCGAGTTGCGGCGGGAACCTGGGGTATATTCTCGAGTTACGACGGGGATGGCCCTTCCACACACGTGTGTGTTCAGCCATGTCAGGACTCCTGCCTAGTTGCGAGGGACAACTCGGGATTCTCCTCGAGGCTTTGCTGGGCAATTGGGACGCCTCTCCAGCTGAGACGGGAGACCAAGGGTCCCTTTCCACGTGCCACAGGAAACCTGGGTCTCCTATCAAGTTTCACGAGGAGTCAGGCATCGTCTCCTTTGGAGGCACTGATCTCCGCATACCTCTGGAGTTTTCAAAGGATTTGAGGCCTCCTGTCGCGATTAGGTGGGGAACTAGGTCTTTCTCTGTGGTCTCCACAGGGGATTCAGACATCCTTTCATCTTGGGAGATGCAAGACGAGCCTGCATTCAAGTCACTGCAGGGATATCCGGCCTTATTTCGCGTCAGGGCATCGCGGTGTCCATTCCACTTGAGGCCGCAAACTCAGGGTCCCTCTCACATACCTAGAGCTGAGAGAAGCCTCCTCTTGAGGTGCTTGTGGTAAGGTGGTATTCCTCTGGAGTCGAAGCCAGGGACTAACCTCTCATCTCAAGTTGATTTTTGGCCCACGGAGCTCTTTCGTGTTGCTACAGTGACCTCAGGATCCCTCTATCCTTGAAACAGTGTTCTTGGGGTTTCTCTGGAGTGCCATCAAGGAAATCAAGGCTCCTTTCATGTGTGATGTGCAAGACGGAATTGCTCTGCACGCAATACAGGGGAATCGGGCCTCATCTCGCATCGAGGGGGAAGAAGTCTCATAGTTTTTCTCGAGTTGCGGCGGGAACCTGGGGTATATTCTCGAGTTACGACGGGGATGGCCCTTCCACCCACGTGTTTGTTCAGCCACGTCAGGACTCCTGCCTAGTTGCGAGGGACAACTCGGGATTCTCCTCGAGGCTTGGCAGGGCAATTGGGACGCCTCTCCAGCTGAGGCGGGAGACCAAGGGTCCCTTTCCACGTGCCACAAGAATCCTGGGACTCCTATCAAGTTTCACGAGGAGTCAGGCATCCTCTCCTTTGGAGGCACTGATCTCCACGTACCTCTGGAGTTTTCAAAGGATGTGAGGCTATCGGTCGCGATGAGGTGGGGAACTAAGTCTTTCTCTGTGCTTTCCACAGGGGATTCAGACATCCTTTCGTCCTGGGAGTTGCAAGATGAGCCTGCATTGAAGTCACTGCAGGGATATCCGGCCTTATTTCCATTCAGGGCATCGCGGTGTCCATTCCACTTGAGGCCACAAACTCAGGGTCCCTCTCACATACCTAGAGCTGAGAGAAGCCTCCTCTTGAGGAGCTTGTGGTAAGGTGGTATTCCTCTGGAGACGAATCCAGGGACTAACCTCTCTTTTCGAGTTGATTTTTGGTCCACAGAGTTCTTTCGTGTTGCTACAGTGACCTCAGGATCCCTCTATCCTTGAAACAGTGTTCTTGGGGTTTCTCTGGAGTGCCATCAAGGAAATCAAGGCTCCTTTCATGTGTGATGTGCAACACGGAATTGCTCTGCACGCAGTACAGGGGAATCGGGCCTCATCTCGCATCGAGGGGGAAGTCTCATGGTTTTTCTCGAGTTGCGGCAGGAACCTGGGGTATATTCTCGAGTTACGACGGGGATGGCCCTTCCACACACGTGTGTGTTCAGCCATGTCAGGACTCCTGCCTAGTTGCGAGGGACAACTCGGGATTCTCCTCGAGGCTTTGCAGGGCAATTGGGACGCCTCTCCAGCTGAGACGGGAGACCAAGGGTCCCTTTCCACGTGGCACAGGAAACCTGGGTCTCCTATCAAGTTTCACGAGGAGTCAGGCATCGTCTCCTTTGGAGGCACAGATCTCCGCATACCTCTGGAGTTTTCAAAGGATTTGAGGCCTCCTGTCGCGATGAGGTGGGGAACTGGGTCTTTCTCTGTGGTCTCCACAGGGGATTCAGACACTCTTTCGTCTTGGGAGATGCAAAACGAGGTTGCATTCCAGTCACTGCAGGGATATCCGGCCTTATTTCGAGTCAGGGCATCGCGGTGTCCATTCCACTTGAGGCCGCAAACTCAGGGTCCCTCTCACATACCTAGAGCTGAGAGAAGCCTCCTCTTGAGGTGCTTGTGGTAAGGTGGTATTCCTCTGGAGTCGAAGCCAGGGACTAACCTCTCATCTCGAGTTGATTTTTGGCCCACGGAGCTCTTTCGTGTTGCTACAGTGACCTCAGGATCCCTCTAGCCTTGAAACAGTGTTCTTGGGGTTTCTCTGGAGTGCCATCAAGGAAATCAAGGCTCCTTTCATGTGTGATGTGCAAGACGGAATTGCTCTGCACGCAATACAGGGGAATCGGGCCTCATCTCGCATCGAGGGGGAAGTCTCATAGTTTTTCTCGAGTTGCGGCGGGAACCTGGGGTATATTCTCGAGTTACGACGGGGATGGCCCTTCCACCCACGTGTTTGTTCAGCCACGTCAGGACTCCTGCCTAGTTGCGAGGAACAACTCGGGATTCTCCTCGAGCCTTGGCAGGGCAATTGGGACGCCTCTCCAGCTGAGGCGGGAGACCAAGGGTCCCTTTCCACGTGCCACAGGAATCCTGGGACTCCTATCAAGTTTCACGAGGAGTCAGGCATCGTCTCCTTTGGAGGCACTGATCTCCGCGTACCTCTGGAGTTTTCAAAGGATGTGAGGCTATCGGTCGCGATGAGGTGGGGAACTAAGTCTTTCTCTGTGCTTTCCACAGGTCATTCAGACATCCTTTCGTCCTGGGAGATGCAAGACGAGCCTGCATTGAAGTCACTGCAGGGATATCCGGCCTTATTTCGAGTCAGGGCATCGCGGTGTCCATTCCACTTGAGGCCGCAAACTCAGGGTCCCTCTCACATACCTAGAGCTGAGAGAAGCCTCCTCTTGAGGTGCTTGTGGTAAGGTGGTATTCCTCTGGAGACGAATCCAGGGACTAACCTCTCTTTTCGAGTTGATTTTTGGTCCACAGAGTTCTTTCGTGTTGCTACAGTGACCTCAGGATCCCTCTATCCTTGAAACAGTGTTCTTGGGGTTTCTCTGGAGTGCCATCAAGGAAATCAAGGCTCCTTTCATGTGTGATGTGCAAGACGGAATTGCTCTGCACGCAGTACAGGGGAATCGGGCCTCATCTCGCATCGAGGGGGAAGTCTCATGGTTTTTCTCGAGTTGCGCCGGGAACCTGGGGTATATTCTCGAGTTACGACGGGGATGGCCCTTCCACCCACGTGTTTGTTCAGCCACGTCAGGACTCCTGCCTAGTTGCGAGGGACAACTCGGGATTCTCCTCGAGGCTTGGCAGGGCAATTGGGACGCCTCTCCAGCTGAGGCGGGAGACCAAGGGTCCCTTTCCACGTGCCACAGGAATCCTGGGACTCCTATCAAGTTTCACGAGGAGTCAGGCATCGTCTCCTTTGGAGGCACTGATCTCCGCGTACCTCTGGAGTTTTCAAAGGATGTGAGGCTATCGGTCGCGATGAGGTGGGGAACTAGGTGTTTCTCTGTGGTCTCCACAGGGGATTCAGACATCCTTTCTTCTTGGGAGATGCATGACGAGCCTGCATTCAAGTCACTGCAGGGATATCCGGCCTTATTTCGAGTCAGGGCATCGCGGTGTCCATTCCACTTGAGGCCGCAAACTCAGGATCCCTCTCACATACCTAGAGCTGAGAGAAGCCTCCACTTGAGGTGCTTGTGGTAAGGTGGTATTCCTCAGGAGTCGAAGCCAGGGACTAACCTCTCATTTCGTGTTGATTCTTGGTCCACGGAGCTCTTTCGTGTTGCTACAGTGACCTCAGGATCCCTCTAGCCTTGAAACAGTGTTCTTGGGGTTTCTCTGGAGTGCCATCAAGGAAATCAAGGCTCCTTTCATGTGTGATGTGCAACACGGAATTGCTCTGCACGCAGTGCAGGGGAATCGGGCCTCATCTCGCATCGAGGGGGAAGTCTCATGGTTTTTCTCGAGTTGCGGCGGGAACCTGGGGTATATTCTCGAGTTACGACGGGGATGGCCCTTCCACACACGTGTGTGTTCAGCCATGTCAGGACTCCTGCCTAGTTGCGAGGGACAACTCGGGATTCTCCTCGAGGCTTTGCAGGGCAATTGGGACGCCTCTCCAGCTGAGACGGGAGACCAAGGGTCCCTTTCCACGTGCCACAGGAAACCTGGGTCTCCTATCAAGTTTCACGAGGAGTCAGGCATCGTCTCCTTTGGAGGCACTGATCTCCGCATACCTCTGGAGTTTTCAAAGGATTTGAGGCCTCCTGTCGCGATGAGGTGGGGAACTAGGTCTTTCTCTGTGGTCTCCACAGGGGATTCAGACATCCTTTCGTCTTGGGAGATGCAAGACGAGGCTGCATTCCAGTCACTGCAGGGATATCCGGCCTTATTTCGAGTCAGGGCATCGCGGTGTCCATTCCACTTGTGGCCGCAAACTTACGGTCCCTCTCACATACCTAGAGCTGAGAGAAGCCTCCTCTTGAGGTGCTTTTGGTAAGGTGTATTCCTCTGGAGTCGAAGCCAGGGACTAACCTCTCATCTCGAGTTGATTTTGGGTCCACGGAGCTCTTTCGTGTTGCTACAGTGACCTCAGGATCCCTCTAGCCTTGAAACAGTGTTCTTGGGGTTTCTCTGGAGTGCCATGAAGGAAATCAAGGCTCCTTTCATGTGTGATGTGCAACACAGAATTGCTCTGCACGCAGTGCAGGGGAATCGGGCCTCATCTCGCGGCGAGGGGGAGGTCTCATGGTTTTTCTCGAGTTGCGGCGGGAACCTGGGGTATATTCTCGAGTTACGACGGGGATGGCCCTTCCACACACGTGTTTGTTCAGCCACGTCAGGACTCTTGCCTAGTTGCGAGACACAACTCGGGATTCTCCTCGAGGCTTGGCAAGGCAATTGGGACGCCTCTCCAGCTGAGGCGGGAGACCAAGGGTCCCTTTCCACGTGCCACAGGATTCCTGGGACTCCTATCAAGTTTCACGAGGAGTCAGGCATCGTCTCCTTTGGAGGCACTGATCTCCGTGTACCTCTGGAGTTTTCAAAGGATGTGAGGCCTCCGGTCGCGATGAGGTGGGGAACTAGGTCTTTCTCTGTGGTCTCCACAGGGTATTCAGACATCCTTTCATCTTGGGAGATGCAAGACGAGCCTGCATTCAAGTCACTGCAGGGATATCCAGCCTTATTTCGCGTCAGGGCATCGCGGTGTCCATTCCACTTGAGGCCGCAAACTCAGGGTCCCTCTCACATACCTAGAGCTGAGAGAAGCCTCCTCTTGAGGTGCTTGTGGTAAGGTGGTATTCCTCTGGAGTCGAAGCCAGGGACTAACCTCTCATCTCGAGTTGATTTTTGGCCCACGGAGCTCTTTCGTGTTGCTACAGTGACCTCAGGATCCCTCTGGCCTTGAAACAGTGTTCTTGGGGTTTCTCTGGAGTGCCATCAAGGAAATCAAGGCTCCTTTCATGTGTGATGTGCAACACGGAATTGCCCTGCACGCAGTGCAGGGGAATCGGGCCTCATCTCGCGGCGAGGGGGAAGTCTCATGGTTTTTCTCGAGTTGCGGCGGGAACCTGGGGTATATTCTCGAGTTACGACGGGGATGGCCCTTCCACCCACGTGTTTCTTCAGCGACGTCAGGACTCCTGCCTAGTTGCGAGGGACAACTCTGGATTCTCCCCGAGGCTTGGCAGGGCAATTGGGACGCCTCTCCAGCTGAGGCGGGAGACCAAGTGTCCCTTTCCAAGTGCCACAGGAATCCTGGGACTCCTATCAAGTTTCACGAGGAGTAAGGCATCGTCTCCTTTGGAGGCACTGATCTCCGCGTACCTCTGGAGTTTTCAAAGGATGTGAGGCCTCCGGTCGCGATGAGGTGGGGAACTAGGTCTTTCTCTGTGGTCTCCACAGGGGATTCAGACATCCTTTCGTCTTGGGAGATTCAAGACGAGCCTGCATTCAAGTCACTGCAGGGATATCTGGCCTTATTTCGAGTCAGGGCATCGCGGTGTCCATTCCACTTGAGGCCGCAAACTCAGGGTCCCTCTCACATACCTAGAGCTGAGAGAAGCCTCCTCTTGAGGTGCTTGTGGTAAGGTGGTATTCCTCAGGAGTCGAAGCCAGGGACTAACCTCTCATCTCGTGTTGATTCTTGGTCCACGGAGCTCTTTCGTGTTGCTACAGTGACCTCAGGATCCCTCTAGCCTTGAAACAGTGTTCTTGGGGATTCTCTGGAGTGCCATCAAGGAAATCAAGGCTCCTTTCATGTGTGATGTGCAAGACGGAATTGCTCTGCACGCAGTGCAGGGGAATCGGACCTCATTTTGCGGAGAGGGGGAAGTCTCATGGTTTTTCTCGAGTTGCGGCGGGAACCTGGGGTATATTCTCGAGTTCCGACGGGGATGGCCCTTCCACACACGTGTGTGTTCAGCCATGTCAGGACTCCTGCCTAGTTGCGAGGGACAACTCGGGATTCTCCTCGAGGCTTTGCAGGGCAATTGGGACGCCTCTCCAGCTGAGACGGGAGACCAAGTGTCCCTTTCCACGTGCCACAGGAATCTTGGGTCTCCTATCAAGTTTCACGAGGAGTCAGGCATCGTCTCCTTTGGAGGCACTGATCTCTGCATACCTATGGAGTTTTCAAAGGATTTGAGGCCTCCTGTCGCGATGAGGTGGGGAACTAGGTCTTTCTCTGTGGTCTCCACAGGGGATTCAGACACCCTTTCGTCTTGGGAGATGCAAGACAAGCCTGCATTCCAGTCACTGCATGGATATCCGACCTTATTTCGAGTCAGGGCATCGCGGTGTCCATTCCACTTGAGGCCACAAACTCAGGGTCCCTCTCACATACCTAGAGCTGAGAGAAGCCTCCTCTTGAGGTGCTTGTGGTATGGTGGTATTCCTCTGGAGTCGAAGCCAGGGACTAACCTCTCATCTCGAGTTGATTTTTGGCCCACGGAGCTCTTTCGTGTTGCTACAGTGACCTCAGGATCCCTCTAGCCTTGAAACAGTGTTCTTGGGGTTTCTCTGGAGTGCCATGAAGGAAATCAAGGCTCCTTTCATGTGTGATGTGCAACACAGAATTGGTCTGCACGAGGTGCAGGGGAATCGTGCCTCATCTCGCGGCGAGGGGGAAGTCTCATGGTTTTTCTCGAGTTGCGACGGGAACCTGGGGTATATTCTCGAGTTACGACGGGGATGGCCCTTCCACACACGTGTTTGTTCAGCCACGTCAGGACTCTTGCCTAGTTGCGAGACACAACTCGGGATTCTCCTCGAGGCTTGGCAAGGCAATTGGGACGCCTCTCCAGCTGAGGCGGGAGACCAAGGGTCCCTTTCCACGTGCCACAGGAATCCTGGGTCTCCTATCAAGTTTCACGAGGAGTCAGGCATCGTCTCCTTTGGAGGCACTGATCTCCGCGTACCTCTGGAGTTTTCAAAGGATGTGAGGCCTCCTGTCGCGATGAGGTGGGGAACTAGGTCTTTCTCTGTGGTCTCCACAGGGGATTCAGACACCCTTTCGTCTTGGGAGATGCAAGACGAGGCTGCATTTCAGTCACTGCAGGGATATCCGGCCTTATTTCGAGTCAGGGCATTGCGGTGTCCATTCCACTTGAGGCCACAAACTCAGGGTCCCTCTCACATACCTAGAGCTGAGAGAAGCCTCCTCTTGAGGTGCTTGTGGTAAGGTGGTATTCCTCTGGAGTCGAAGCCAGGGACTAACCTCTCATCTCGAGTTGATTTTTGGTCCACGGAGCTCTTTCGTGTTGCTACAGTGACCTCAGGATCCCTCTAGCCTTGAAACAGTGTTCTTGGGGTTTCTCTGGAGTGCCATCAAGGAAATCAAGGCTCCTTTCATGTGTGATGTGCAACACAGAATTGGTCTGCATGCAGTGCAGGGGAATCGGGCCTCATCTCGCGGCGAGGGGAAATCACATGGTTTTTCTCGAGTTGCGGTGGGAACCTGGGGTATATTCTCGAGTTACGACGGGGATGGCCCTTCCACACACGTGTTTGTTCAGCCACGTCAGGACTCTTGCCTAGTTGCGAGACACAACTCGGGATTCTCTTCGAGGCTTGGCAAGGCAATTGGGACGCCTCTCCAGCTGAGGCGGGAGACCAAGGGTCCCTTTCCACGTGCCACAGGAATCCTGGGACTCCTATCAAGTTTCCCGAGGAGTCAGGCATCGTCTCCTTTGGAGGCACTGATCTCCGCGTACATCCGGAGTTTTCAAAGGATGTGAGGCCTCCGGTCGCGATGAGGTGGGGAACTAGGTCTTTCTCTGTGGTCTCCACAGGGGATTCAGACATCCTTTCATCTTGGGAGATGCAAGACGAGCCTGCATTCAAGTCACTGCAGGGATATCCAGCCTTATTTCGCGTCAGGGCATCGCGGTGTCCATTCCACTTGAGGCCGCAAACTCAGGGTCCCTCTCACATACCTAGAGCTGAGAGAAGCCTCCTCTTGAGGTGCTTGTGGTAAGGTGGAATTCCTCTGGAGTCGAAGCCAGGGACTAACCTCTCATCTCGAGTTGATTTTTGGTCCACGGAGCTCTTTCGTGTTGCTACAGTGACCTCAGGATCCCTCTAGCCTTGAAACAGTGTTCTTGGGTTTTCTCTGGAGTGCCATGAAGGAAATCAAGGCTCCTTTCATGTGTGATGTGCAACACAGAATTGCTCTGCACGCAGTGCAGGGGAATCGGGCCTCATCTCGCGGCGAGGGGGAAGTCTCATGGTTTTTCTCGAGTTGCGGCGGGAACCTGGGGTATATTCTCGAGTTACGACGGGGATGGCCCTTCCACACAGGTGTTTGTTCAGCCACGTCAGGACTCTTGCCTAGTTGCGAGACACAACTCGGGATTCTCCTCGAGGCTTGGCAAGGCAATTGGGACGCCTCTCCAGCTGAGGCGGGAGACCAAGGGTCCCTTTCCACGTGCCACAGGAATCCTGGGACTCCTATCAAGTTTCACGAGGAGTCAGGCATCGTCTCCTTTGGAGGCACTGATCTCCGCGTACCTCTGGAGTTTTCAAAGGATGTGAGGCCTCCGGTCGCGATGAGGTGGGGAACTAGGTCTTTCTCTGTGGTCTCCACAGGGGATTCAGACATCCTTTCATCTTGGGAGATGCAAGACGAGCCTGCATTCAAGTCACTGCAGGGATATCCAGCCTTATTTCGCGTCAGGGCATCGCGGTGTCCATTCCACTTGAGGCCGCAAACTCAGGGTCCCTCTCACATACCTAGAGCTGAGAGCAGCCTCCTCTTGAGGTGCTTGTGGTAAGGTGGTATTCCTCTGGAGTCGAAGCCAGGGACTAACCTCTCATCTCGAGTTGATTTTTGGCCCACGGAGCTCTTTCGTGTTGCTACAGTGACCTCAGGATCCCTCTAGCCTTGAAACAGTGTTCTTGGGGTTTCTCTGGAGTGCCATCAAGGAAATCAAGGCTCCTTTCATGTGTGATGTGCAACACGGAATTGCTCTGCACGCAGTGCAGGGGAATCGGGCCTCATCTCGCGGCGAGGGGGAAGTCTCATTGTTTTTCTCGAGTTGCGGCGGGAACCTGGGGTATATTCTCGAGTTACGACGGGGATGGCCCTTCCACCCACGTGTTTCTTCAGCGACGTCAGGACTCCTGCCTAGTTGCGAGGGACAACTCGGGATTCTCCTCGAGGCTTTGCAGGGCAATTGGAACGCCTCTCCAGCTGAGACGGGAGACCAAGTGTCCCTTTCCACGTGGCACAGGAATCCTGGGTCTCCTATCAAGTTTCACGAGGAGTCAGGCATCGTCTCCTTTGGAGGCACTGATCTCCGCATACCTCTGGAGTTTTCAAAGGATTTGAGGCCTCCTGTCGCGATGAGGTGGGGAACTAGGTCTTTCTCTGTGGTCTCCACAGGGGATTCAGACACCCTTTCGTCTTGGGAGATGCAAGACAAGCCTGCATTCCAGTCACTGCAGGGATATCCGGCCTTATTTCGAGTCAGGGCATCGCGGTGTCCATTCCACTTGAGGCCACAAACTCAGGGTCCCTCTCACATACCTAGAGCTGAGAGAAGCCTCCTCTTGAGGTGCTTGTGGTAAGGTGGTATTCCTCAGGAGTCGAAGCCAGGGACTAACCTCTCATCTCGAGTTGATTTTTGGTCCACGGAGCTCTTTCGTGTTGCTACAGTGACCTCAGGATCCCTCTAGCCTTGAAACAGTGTTCTTGGGGTTTCTCTGGAGTGCCATGAAGGAAATCAAGGCTCCTTTCATGTGTGATGTGCAACACAGAATTGCTCTGCACGCAGTGCAGGGGAATCGGGCCTCATCTCGCGGCGAGGGGGAAGTTTCATGGTTTTTCTCGAGTTGCGGCGGGAACCTGGGGTATATTCTCGAGTTACGACGGGGATGGCCCTTCCACACACGTGTTTGTTCAGCCACGTCAGGACTCTTGCCTAGTTGCGAGACACAACTCGGCATTCTCCTCGAGGCTTGGCAAGGCAATTGGGACGCCTCTCCAGCTGAGGCGGGAGACCAAGGGTCCCTTTCCACGTGCCACAGGAATCCTGGGACTCCTATCAAGTTTCACGAGGAGTCAGGCATCGTCTCCTTTGGAGGCACTGATCTCCGCGTACCTCTGGAGTTTTCAAAGGATGTGAGGCCTCCGGTCGCGATGAGGTGGGGAACTAGGTCTTTCTCTGTGGTCTCCACAGGGGATTCAGACATCCTTTCATCTTGGGAGATGCAAGACGAGCCTGCATTCAAGTCACTGCAGGGATATCCAGCCTTATTTCGCGTCAGGGCATCGCGGTGTCCATTCCACTTGAGGCCGCAAACTCAGGGTCCCTCTCACATACCTAGAGCTGAGAGAAGCCTCCTCTTGAGGTGCTTGTGTTAAGGTGGTATTCCTCTGGAGTCGAAGCCAGGGACTAACCTCTCATCTCGAGTTGATTTTTGGCCCACGGAGCTCTTTCGTGTTGCTACAGTGACCTCAGGATCCCTCTATCCTTGAAACAGTGTTCTTGGGGTTTCTCTGGAGTTCCATCAAGGAAATCAAGGCTCCTTTCATGTGTGATGTGCAACACGGAATTGCTCTGCACGCAGTGCAGGGGAATCGGGCCTCATCTCGCGGCGAGGGGGAAGTCTCATGGTTTTTCTCGAGTTGCGGCGGGAACCTGGGGTATATTCTCGAGTTACGACGGGGATGGCCCTTCCACACACGTGTTTCTTCAGCGACGTCAGGACTCCTGCCTAGTTGCGAGGGACAACTCTGGATTCTCCCCGAGGCTTGGCAGGGCAATTGGGACGCCTCTCCAGCTGAGGCGGGAGACCAAGTGTCCCTTTCCAAGTGCCACAGGAATCCTGGGACTCCTATCAAGTTTCACGAGGAGTAAGGCATCGTCTCCTTTGGAGGCACTGATCTCCGCGTACCTCTGGAGTTTTCAAAGGATGTGAGGCCTCCGGTCGCGATGAGGTGGGGAACTAGGTCTTTCTCTGTGGTCTCCACAGGGGATTCAGACATCCTTTCGTCTTGGGAGATTCAAGACGAGCCTGCATTCAAGTCACTGCAGGGATATCTGGCCTTATTTCGAGTCAGGGCATCGCGGTGTCCATTCCACTTGAGGCCGCAAACTCAGGGTCCCTCTCACATACCTAGAGCTGAGAGAAGCCTCCTCTTGAGGTGCTTGTGGTAAGGTGGTATTCCTCAGGAGTCGAAGCCAGGGACTAACCTCTCATCTCGTGTTGATTCTTGGTCCACGGAGCTCTTTCGTGTTGCTACAGTGACCTCAGGATCCCTCTAGCCTTGAAACAGTGTTCTTGGGGATTCTCTGGAGTGCCATCAAGGAAATCAAGGCTCCTTTCATGTGTGATGTGCAAGACGGAATTGCTCTGCACGCAGTGCAGGGGAATCGGACCTCATTTTGCGGAGAGGGGGAAGTCTCATGGTTTTTCTCGAGTTGCGGCGGGAACCTGGGGTATATTCTCGAGTTCCGACGGGGATGGCCCTTCCACACACGTGTGTGTTCAGCCATGTCAGGACTCCTGCCTAGTTGCGAGGGACAACTCGGGATTCTCCTCGAGGCTTTGCAGGGCAATTGGGACGCCTCTCCAGCTGAGACGGGAGACCAAGTGTCCCTTTCCACGTGCCACAGGAATCTTGGGTCTCCTATCAAGTTTCACGAGGAGTCAGGCATCGTCTCCTTTGGAGGCACTGATCTCTGCATACCTATGGAGTTTTCAAAGGATTTGAGGCCTCCTGTCGCGATGAGGTGGGGAACTAGGTCTTTCTCTGTGGTCTCCACAGGGGATTCAGACACCCTTTCGTCTTGGGAGATGCAAGACAAGCCTGCATTCCAGTCACTGCATGGATATCCGGCCTTATTTCGAGTCAGGGCATCGCGGTGTCCATTCCACTTGAGGCCACAAACTCAGGGTCCCTCTCACATACCTAGAGCTGAGAGAAGCCTCCTCTTGAGGTGCTTGTGGTATGGTGGTATTCCTCTGGAGTCGAAGCCAGGGACTAACCTCTCATCTCGAGTTGATTTTTGGTCCACGGAGCTCTTTCGTGTTGCTACAGTGACCTCAGGATCCCTCTAGCCTTGAAACAGTGTTCTTGGGGTTTCTCTGGAGTGCCATGAAGGAAATCAAGGCTCCTTTCATGTGTGATGTGCAACACAGAATTGGTCTGCACGAGGTGCAGGGGAATCGTGCCTCATCTCGCGGCGAGGGGGAAGTCTCATGGTTTTTCTCGAGTTGCGACGGGAACCTGGGGTATATTCTCGAGTTACGACGGGGATGGCCTTTCCACACACGTGTTTGTTCAGCCACGTCAGGACTCTTGCCTAGTTGCGAGACACAACTCGGGATTCTCCTCGAGGCTTGGCAAGGCAATTGGGACGCCTCTCCAGCTGAGGCGGGAGACCAAGGGTCCCTTTCCACGTGCCACAGGAATCCTGGGTCTCCTATCAAGTTTCACGAGGAGTCAGGCATCGTCTCCTTTGGAGGCACTGATCTCCGCGTACCTCTGGAGTTTTCAAAGGATGTGAGGCCTCCTGTCGCGATGAGGTGGGGAACTAGGTCTTTCTCTGTGGTCTCCACAGGGGATTCAGACACCCTTTCGTCTTGGGAGATGCAAGACGAGGCTGCATTTCAGTCACTGCAGGGATATCCGGCCTTATTTCGAGTCAGGGCATTGCGGTGTCCATTCCACTTGAGGCCACAAACTCAGGGTCCCTCTCACATACCTAGAGCTGAGAGAAGCCTCCTCTTGAGGTGCTTGTGGTAAGGTGGTATTCCTCTGGAGTCGAAGCCAGGGACTAACCTCTCATCTCGAGTTGATTTTTGGTCCACGGAGCTCTTTCGTGTTGCTACAGTGACCTCAGGATCCCTCTAGCCTTGAAACAGTGTTCTTGGGGTTTCTCTGGAGTGCCATGAAGGAAATCAAGGCTCCTTTCATGTGTGATGTGCAACACAGAATTGGTCTGCATGCAGTGCAGGGGAATCGGGCCTCATCTCGCGGCGAGGGGAAATCACATGGTTTTTCTCGAGTTGCGGTGGGAACCTGGGGTATATTCTCGAGTTACGACGGGGATGGCCCTTCCACACACGTGTTTGTTCAGCCACGTCAGGACTCTTGCCTAGTTGCGAGACACAACTCGGGATTCTCTTCGAGGCTTGGCAAGGCAATTGGGACGCCTCTCCAGCTGAGGCGGGAGACCAAGGGTCCCTTTCCACGTGCCACAGGAATCCTGGGACTCCTATCAAGTTTCCCGAGGAGTCAGGCATCGTCTCCTTTGGAGGCACTGATCTCCGCGTACATCCGGAGTTTTCAAAGGATGTGAGGCCTCCGGTCGCGATGAGGTGGGGAACTAGGTCTTTCTCTGTGGTCTCCACAGGGGATTCAGACATCCTTTCATCTTGGGAGATGCAAGACGAGCCTGCATTCAAGTCACTGCAGGGATATCCAGCCTTATTTCGCGTCAGGGCATCGCGGTGTCCATTCCACTTGAGGCCGCAAACTCAGGGTCCCTCTCACATACCTAGAGCTGAGAGAAGCCTCCTCTTGAGGTGCTTGTGGTAAGGTGGAATTCCTCTGGAGTCGAAGCCAGGGACTAACCTCTCATCTCGAGTTGATTTTTGGTCCACGGAGCTCTTTCGTGTTGCTACAGTGACCTCAGGATCCCTCTAGCCTTGAAACAGTGTTCTTGGGTTTTCTCTGGAGTGCCATGAAGGAAATCAAGGCTCCTTTCATGTGTGATGTGCAACACAGAATTGCTCTGCACGCAGTGCAGGGGAATCGGGCCTCATCTCGTGGCGAGGGGGAAGTCTCATGGTTTTTCTCGAGTTGCGGCGGGAACCTGGGGTATATTCTCGAGTTACGACGGGGATGGCCCTTCCACACAGGTGTTTGTTCAGCCACGTCAGGACTCTTGCCTAGTTGCGAGACACAACTCGGGATTCTCCTCGAGGCTTGGCAAGGCAATTGGGACGCCTCTCCAGCTGAGGCGGGAGACCAAGGGTCCCTTTCCACGTGCCACAGGAATCCTGGGACTCCTATCAAGTTTCACGAGGAGTCAGGCATCGTCTCCTTTGGAGGCACTGATCTCCGCGTACCTCTGGAGTTTTCAAAGGATGTGAGGCCTCCGGTCGCGATGAGGTGGGGAACTAGGTCTTTCTCTGTGGTCTCCACAGGGGATTCAGACATCCTTTCATCTTGGGAGATGCAAGACGAGCCTGCATTCAAGTCACTGCAGGGATATCCAGCCTTATTTCGCGTCAGGGCATCGCGGTGTCCATTCCACTTGAGGCCGCAAACTCAGGGTCCCTCTCACATACCTAGAGCTGAGAAAAGCCTCCTCTTGAGGTGCTTGTGGTAAGGTGGTATTCCTCTGGAGTCGAAGCCAGGGACTAACCTCTCATCTCGAGTTGATTTTTGGCCCACGGAGCTCTTTCGTGTTGCTACAGTGACCTCAGGATCCCTCTAGCCTTGAAACAGTGTTCTTGGGGTTTCTCTGGAGTGCCATCAAGGAAATCAAGGCTCCTTTCATGTGTGATGTGCAACACGGAATTGCTCTGCACGCAGTGCAGGGGAATCGGGCCTCATCTCGCAGCGAGGGGGAAGTCTCATGGTTTTTCTCGAGGTGCGGCGGGAACCTGGGGTATATTCTCGAGTTACGACGGGGATGGCCCTTCCACCCACGTGTTTCTTCAGCGACGTCAGGACTCCTGCCTAGTTGCGAGGGACAACTCGGGATTCTCCTCGAGGCTTGGCAGGGCAATTGGGACGCCTCTCCAGCTGAGGCGGGAGACCAAGGGTCCCTTTCCAAGTGCCACAGGAATCCTGGGACTCCTATCAAGTTTCACGGGAAGTCAGGCATCGTCTCCTTTGGAGGCACTGATCTCCGCGTACCTCTGGAGTTTTCAAATGATGTGAGGCTAACGGTCGCGATGAGGTGGGGAACTAAATCTTTCTCTGTGCTTTCCACAGGGGATTCAGACATCCTTTCGTCCTGGGAGATGCAAGACGAGCCTGCATTGAAGTCACTGCAGGGATATCCGGCCTTATTTCGAGTCAGGGCATCGCGGTGTCCATTCCACTTGAGGCCGCAAACTCAGGATCCCTCTCACATACCTAGAGCTGGGAGAAGCCTCCTCTTGAGGTGCTTGTGGTAAGGTGGTATTCCTCAGGAGTCGAAGCCAGGGACTAACCTCTCATCTCGTGTTGATTCTTGGTCCACGGAGCTCTTTCGTGTTGCTACAGTGACCTCAGGATCCCTCTAGCCTTGAAACAGTGTTCTTGGGGTTTCTCTGGAGTGCCATCAAGGAAATCAAGGCTCCTTTCATGTGTGATGTGCAACACGGAATTGCTCTGCACGCAGTGCAGGGGAATCGGGCCTCATCTCGCATCGAGGGGGAAGTCTCATGGTTTTTCTCGAGTTGCGGCGGGAACCTGGGGTATATTCTCGAGTTACGACGGGGATGGCCCTTCCACCCACGTGTTTCTTCAGCGACGTCAGGACTCCTGCCTAGTTGCGAGGGAAAACTCGGGATTCTCCTCGAGGCTTTGCAGGGCAATTGAGAGGCCTCTCCAGCTGAGACGGGAGACCAAGTGTCCCTTTCCACGTGCCACAGGAATCCTGGGTCTCCTATCAAGTTTCACGAGGAGTCAGGCATCGTCTCCTTTGGAGGCACTGATCTTCGCATACCTCTGGAGTTTTCAAAGGATTTGAGGCCTCCTGTCGCGATGAGGTGGGGAACTAGGTCTTTCTCTGTGGTCTCCACAGGGGATTCAGACACCCTTTCGTCTTGGGAGATGCAAGACAAGCCTGCATTCCAGTCACTGCAGGGATATCCGGCCTTATTTCGAGTCAGGGCATCGCGGTGTCCATTCCACTTGAGGCCACAAACTCAGGGTCCCTCTCACATACCTAGAGCTGAGAGAAGCCTCCTCTTGAGGTGCTTGTGGTAAGGTGGTATTCCTCTGGAGTCGAAGCCAGGGACTAACCTCTCATCTCGAGTTGATTTTTGGTCCACGGAGCTCTTTCGTGTTGCTACAGTGACCTCAGGATCCCTCTAGCCTTGAAACAGTGTTCTTGGGGTTTCTCTGGAGTGCCATGAAGGAAATCAAGGCTCCTTTCATGTGTGATGTGCAACACAGAATTGCTCTGCACGCAGTGCAGGGGAATCGGGCCTCATCTCGCGGCGAGGGGGAAGTCTCATGGTTTTTCTCGAGTTGCGGCGGGAACCTGGGGTTTATTCTCGAGTTACGACGGGGATGGCCCTTCCACACACGTGTTTGTTCAGCCACGTCAGGACTCTTGCTTGTTGCGAGACACAACTCGGCATTCTCCTCGAGGCTTGGCAAGGCAATTGGGACGCCTCTCCAGCTGAGATGGGAGACCAAGGGTCCCTTTCCACGTGCCACAGGAATCCTGGGACTCCTATCAAGTTTCACGAGGAGTCAGGCATCGTCTCCTTTGGAGGCACTGATCTCCGCGTACCTCTGGAGTTTTCAAAGGATTTGAGGCCTCCGGTCGCGATGAGGTGGGGAACTAGGTCTTTCTCTGTGGTCTCCACAGGGGATTCAGACATCCTTTCATCTTGGGAGATGCAAGACGAGCCTGCATTCAAGTCACTGCAGGGATATCCAGCCTTATTTCGCGTCAGGGCATCACGGTGTCCATTCCACTTGAGGCCGCACACTCAGGGTCCCTCTCACATACCTAGAGCTGAGAGAAGCCTCCTCTTGAGGTGCTTGTGGTAAGGTGGTATTCCTCTGGAGACGAATCCAGGGACTAACCTCTCTTTTCAAGTTGATTTTTCGTCCACAGAGTTCTTTCGTGTTGCTACAGTGACCTCAGGATCCCTCTAGCCTTGAAACAGTGTTCTTGGGGTTTCTCTGGAGTGCCATCAAGGAAATCAAGGCTCCTTTCATGTGTGATGTGCAAGACGGAATTGCTCTGCACGCAGTACAGGGGAATCGGGCCTCATCTCGCATCGAGGGGGAAGTCTCATGGTTTTTCTCGAGTTGCGGCGGGAACCTGGGGTATATTCTCGAGTTACGACGGGGATGGCCCTTGCACCCACGTGTTTCTTCAGCCACGTCAGGACTCCTGCCTAGTTGCGAGGGACAACTCGGGATTCTCCTCGAGGCTTGGCAGGGCAATTGGGACGCCTCTCCAGCTGAGACGGGAGACCAAGGTTCCCTTTCCACGTGCCACAGGAATCCTGGGTCTCCTATCAAGTTTCACGAGGAGTCAGGCATCGTCTCCTTTGGAGACACTGATCTCCGCATACCTCTGGAGTTTTCAAAGGATTTGAGGCCTCCTGTCGCGATGAGTTGGGGAACTAGGTCTTTCTCTGTGGTCTCCACAGGGGATTCAGACACCCTTTCGTCTTGGGAGATGCAAGACGAGCCTGCATTCCAGTCACTGCAGGGATATCCGGCCTTATTTCGAGTCAGGGCATCGCGGTGTCCATTCCACTTGAGGCCGCAAACTCAGGGTCCCTCTCACATACCTAGAGCTGAGAAAAGCCTCCTCTTGAGGTGCTTGTGGTAAGGTGGTATTCCTCTGGAGTCGAAGCCAGGGACTAACCTCTCATCTCGAGTTGATTTTTGGTCCACGGAGCTCTTTCGTGTTGCTACAGTGACCTCAGGATCCCTCTAGCCTTGAAACAGTGTTCTTGGGGTTTCTCTGGAGTGCCATCAAGGAAATCAAGGCTCCTTTCATGTGTGATGTGCAACACAGAATTGCTCTGCACGCAGTGCAGGGGAATCGGGCCTCATCTCGCGGCGAGGGGGAAGTCTCATGGTTTTTCTCGAGTTGTGGCGGGAACCTGGGGTATATTCTCGAGTTACGACGGGGATGGCCCTTCCACACACGTGTTTGTTCAGCCACGTAAGGACTCTTGCCTAGTTGCGAGACACAACTCGGGATTCTCCTCGAGGCTTGGCAAGGCAATTGGGACGCCTCTCCAGCTGAGGCGGGAGACCAAGTGTCCCTTTCCACGTGCCACAGGAATCCTGGGACTCCTATCAAGTTTCACGAGGAGTCAGGCATCGTCTCCTTTGGAGGCACTGATCTCCGTGTACCTCTGGAGTTTTCAAAGGATGTGAGGCCTCCGGTCGCGATGAGGTGGGGAACTAGGTCTTTCTCTGTGGTCTCCACAGGGGATTCAGACATCCTTTCATCTTGGGAGATGCAAGACGAGCCTGCATTCAAGTCACTGCAGGGATATCCAGCCTTATTTCGCGTCAGATCATCGCGGTGTCCATTCCACTTGAGGCCGCAAACTCAGGGTCCCTCTCACATACCTAGAGCTGAGAGAAGCCTCCTCTTGAGGTGCTTGTGGTAAGGTGGTATTCCTCTGGAGACGAAGCCAGGGACTAACCTCTCATCTCGAGTTGATTTTTGGCCCACGGAGCTCTTTCTTGTTGCTACAGTGACCTCAGGATCCCTCTATCCTTGAAACAGTGTTCTTGGGGTTTCTCTGGAGTGCCATCAAGGAAATCAAGGCTCCTTTCATGTGTGATGTGCAACACGGAATTGCTCTGCACGCAGTGCAGGGGAATCGGGCCTCATCTCGCGGCGAGGGGGAAGTCTCATGGTTTTTCTCGAGTTGCGGCGGGAACCTGGGGTATATTCTCGAGTTCCGACGGGGATGGCCCTTCCACCCACGTGTTTCTTCAGCGACGTCAGGACTCCTGCCTAGTTGCGAGGGACAACTCTGGATTCTCCTCGAGGCTTGGCAGGGCAATTGGGACGCCTCTCCAGCTGAGGCGGGAGACCAAGTGTCCCTTTCCAAGTGCCACAGGAATCCTGGGACTCCTATCAAGTTTCACGAGGAGTCAGGCATCATCTCCTTTGGAGGCACTGATCTCCGCGTACCTCTGGAGTTTTCAAAGGATGTGAGGCTATCGGTCGCGATGAGGTGGGGAACTAAGTCTTTCTCTGTGCTTTCCACAGGGGATTCAGACATCCTTTCGTCCTGGGAGATGCAAGACGAGCCTGCATTGAAGTCACTGCAGGGATATACGGCCTTATTTCGAGTCAGGGCATCGCGGTGTCCATTCCACTTGAGGCCGCAAACTCAGGGTCCCTCTCACATACCTAGAGCTGAGAGAAGCCTCCTCTTGAGGTGCTTGTGGTAAGGTGGTATTCCTCTGGAGACGAATCCAGGGACTAACCTCTCTTTTCGACTTGATTTTTCGTCCACAGAGTTCTTTCGTGTTGCTACAGTGACCTCAGGATCCCTCTATCCTTGAAACAGTGTTCTTGGGGTTTCTCTGGAGTGCCATCAAGGAAATCAAGGCTCCTTTCATGTGTGATGTGCAACACGGAATTGCTCTGCACGCAGTGCAGGGGAATCGGGCCTCATCTCGCGGCGAGGGGGAAGTCTCATGGTTTTTCTCGAGTTGCGGCGGGAACCTGGGGTATATTCTCGAGTTACGACGGGGATGGCGCTTCCACACACGTGTGTGTTCAGCCATGTCAGGACTCCTGCCTAGTTGCGAGGGACAACTCGGGATTCTCCTCGAGGCTTTGCAGGGCAATTGGGACGCCTCTCCAGCTGAGACGGGAGACCAAGGGTCCCTTTCCACGTGCCACAGGAATCCTGGGTCTCCTATCAAGTTTCACGAGGTGTCAGGCATCGTCTCCTTTGGAGGCACTGATCTCCGCATACCTCTGGAGTTTTCAAAGGATTTGAGGCCTCCTGTCGCGATGAGGTGGGGAACTAGGTCTTTCTCTGTGGTCTCCACAGGGGATTCAGACACCCTTTCGTCTTGGGAGATGCAAGACAAGCCTGCATTCCAGTCACTGCAGGGATATCCGGCCTTATTTCGAGTCAGGGCATCGCGGTGTCCATTCCATTTGAGGCCACAAACTCAGGGTCCCTCTCACATACCTAGAGCTGAGAGAAGCCTCCTCTTGAGGTGCTTGTGGTAAGGTGGTATTCCTCTGGAGTCGAAGCCAGGGACTAACCTCTCTTCTCGAGTTGATTTTTGTCCACGGAGCTCTTTCGTGTTGCTACAGTGACCTCAGGATCCCTCTAGCCTTGAAACAGTGTTCTTGGGGTTTCTCTGGAGTGCCATGAAGGAAATCAAGGCTCCTTTCATGTGTGATGTGCAACACAGAATTGGTCTGCACGCAGTGCAGGGGAATCGGGCCTCATCTCGCGGCGAGGGGAAATCTCATGGTTTTTCTCGAGTTGCGGTGGGAACCTGGGGTATATTCTCGAGTTACGACGGGGATGGCCCTTCCACACACGTGTTTGTTCAGCCACGTCAGGACTCTTCCCTAGTTGCGAGACACAACTCGGGATTCTCTTCGAGGCTTGGCAAGGCAATTGGGACGCCTCTCCAGCTGAGGCGGGAGACCAAGGGTCCCTTTCCACGTGCCACACGAATCCTGGGACTCCTATCAAGTTTCACGAGGAGTCAGGCATCGTCTCCTTTGGAGGCACTGATCTCCGCGTACATCCGGAGTTTTCAAAGGATGTGAGGCCTCCGGTCGCGATGAGGTGGGGAACTAGGTCTTTCTCTGTGGTCTCCACAGGGGATTCAGACATCCTTTCATCTTGGGAGATGCAAGACGAGCCTGCATTCAAGTCACTGCAGGGATATCCAGCCTTATTTCGCGTCAGGGCATCGCAGTGTCCATTCCACTTGAGGCCGCAAACTCAGGGTCCCTCTCACATACCTAGAGCTGAGAGAAGCCTCCTCTTGAGGTGCTTGTGGTAAGGTGGTATTCCTCTGGAGTCGAAGCCAGGGACTAACTTCTCATCTCGAGTTGATTTTTGGTCCACGGAGCTCTTTCGTGTTGCTACAGTGACCTCAGGATCCCTCTAGCCTTGAAACAGTGTTCTTGGGGTTTCTCTGGAGTGCCATGAAGGAAATCAAGGCTCCTTTCATGTGTGATGTGCAACACAGAATTGCTCTGCACGCAGTGCAGTGGAATCGGGCCTCATCTCGCGGCGAGGGGGAAGTTTCATGGTTTTTCTCGAGTTGCGGCGGGAACCTGGGGTATATTCTCGAGTTACGACGGGGATGGCCCTTCCACCCACGTGTTTCTTCAGCGACGTCAGGACTCCTGCCTAGTTGCGAGGGACAACTCGGGATTCTCCTCGAGGCTTGGCAGGGCAATTCGGACGCCTCTCCAGCTGAGGCGGGAGACCAAGTGTCCCTTTCCAAGTGCCACAGGAATCCTGGGACTCCTATCAAGTTTCACGAGGAGTCAGGCATCGTCTCCTTTGGAGGCACTGATCTCCGCGTACCTCTGGAGTTTTCAAATGATGTGAGGCTATCGGTCGCGATGAGGTGGGGAACTAGGTCTTTCTCTGTGGTCTCCACAGGGGATTCAGACACCCTTTCGTCTTGGGAGATGCAAGACAAGCCTGCATTCCAGTCACTGCAGGGATATCCGGCCTTATTTCGAGTCAGGGCATCGCGGTGTCCATTCCACTTGAGGCCACAAACTCAGGGTCCCTCTCACATACCTAGAGCTGAGAGAAGCCTCCTCTTGAGGTGCTTGTGGTAAGGTGGTATTCCTCTGGAGTCGAAGCCAGGGACTAACCTCTCATCTCGAGTTGATTTTTGGTCCACGGAGCTCTTTCGTGTTGCTACAGTGACCTCAGGATCCCTCTAGCCTTGAAGCAGTGTTCTTGGGGTTTCTCTGGAGTGCCATGAAGGAAATCAAGGCTCCTTTCATGTGTGATGTGCAACACAGATTTGCTCTGCACGCAGTGCAGGGGAATCGGGCCTCATCTCGCGGCGAGGGGGAAGTCTCATGGTTTTTCTCGAGTTGCGGCGGGAACCTGGGGTATATTCTCGAGTTACGACGGGGATGGCCCTTCCACACAGGTGTTTGTTCAGCCACGTCAGGACTCTTGCCTAGTTGCGAGACACAACTCGGCATTCTCCTCGAGGCTTGGCAAGGCAATTGGGACGCCTCTCCAGCTGAGGCGGGAGACCAAGGGTCCCTTTCCACGTGCCACAGGAATCCTGGGACTCCTATCAAGTTTCACGAGGAGTCAGGCATCGTCTCCTTTGGAGGCACTGATCTCCGCGTACCTCTGGAGTTTTCAAAGCATGTGAGGCCTCCTGTCGCGATGAGGTGGGGAACTAGGTCTTTCTCTGTGGTCTCCACAGGGGATTCAGACATCCTTTCATCTTGGGAGATGCAAGACGAGCCTGCATTCAAGTCACTGCAGGGATATCCAGCCTTATCTCGCGTCAGGGCATCGCGGTGTCCATTCCACTTGAGGCCGCAAACTCAGGGTCCCTCTCACATACCTAGAGCTGAGAGAAGCCTCCTCTTGAGGTGCTTGTGTTAAGGTGGTATTCCTCTGGAGTCGAAGCCAGGGACTAACCTCTCATCTCGAGTTGATTTTTGGCCCACGGAGCTCTTTCATGTTGCTACAGTGACCTCAGGATCCCTCTATCCTTGAAACAGTGTTCTTGGGGTTTCTCTGGAGTTCCATCAAGGAAATCAAGGCTCCTTTCATGTGTGATGTGCAACACGGAATTGCTCTGCACGCAGTGCAGGGGAATCGGGCCTCATCTCGCGGCGAGGGGGAAGTCTCATGGTTTTTCTCGAGTTGCGGCGGGAACCTGGGGTATATTCTCGAGTTACGACGGGGATGGCCCTTCCACCCACGTGTTTCTTCAGCGACTTCAGGACTCCTGCCTAGTTGCGAGGGACAACTCTGGATTCTCCTCGAGGCTTGGCAGGGCAATTGGGACGCCTCTCCAGCTGAGGCGGGAGACCAAGTGTCCCTTTCCAAGTGCCACAGGAATCCTGGGACTCCTATCAAGTTTCACGAGGAGTCAGGCATCGTCTCCTTTGGAGGCACTGATCTCCGCGTACCTCTGGAGTTTTCAAAGGATGTGAGGCCTCCGGTCGCGATGAGGTGGGGAACTAGGTCTTTCTCTGTGGTCTCCACAGGGGATTCAGACATCCTTTCGTCTTGGGAGATTCAAGACGAGCCTGCATTCAAGTCACTGCAGGGATATCCGGCCTTATTTCGAGTCAGGGCATTGCGGTGTCCATTCCACTTGAGGCCGCAAACTCAGGGTCCCTCTCACATACCTAGAGCTGAGAGAAGCCTCCTCTTGAGGTGCTTGTGGTAAGGTGGTATTCCTCAGGAGTCGAAGCCAGGGACTAACCTCTCATCTCGTGTTGATTCTTGGTCCACGGAGCTCTTTCGTGTTGCTACAGTGACCTCAGGATCCCTCTAGCCTTGAAACAGTGTTCTTGGGGTTTCTCTGGAGTGCCATCAAGGAAATCAAGGCTCCTTTCATGTGTGATGTGCACGACGGAATTGCTCTGCACGCAGTGCAGGGGAATCGGGCCTCATTTTGCGGAGAGGGGGAAGTCTCATGGTTTTTCTCGAGTTGCGGCGGGAACCTGGGGTATATTCTCGAGTTCCGACGGGGATGGCCCTTCCACACACGTGTGTGTTCAGCCATGTCAGGACTCCTGCCTAGTTGCGAGGGACAACTCGGGATTCTCCTCGAGGCTTTGCAGGGCAATTGGGACGCCTCTCCAGCTGTGACGGGAGACCAAGTGTCCCTTTCCACGTGCCACAGGAATCTTGGGTCTCCTATCAAGTTTCACGAGGAGTCAGGCATCGTCTCCTTTGGAGGCACTGATCTCCGCATACCTCTGGAGTTTTCAAAGGATTTGAGGCCTCCTGTCGCGATGAGGTGGGGAACTAGGTCTTTCTCTGTGGTCTCCACAGGGGATTCAGACACCCTTTCGTCTTGGGAGATGCAAGACAAGCCTGCATTCCAGTCACTGCATGGATATCCGGCCTTATTTCGAGTCAGGGCATCGCGGTGTCCATTCCACTTGAGGCCACAAACTCAGGGTCCCTCTCACATACCTAGAGCTGAGAGAAGCCTCCTCTTGAGGTGCTTGTGGTATGGTGGTATTCCTCTGGAGTCGAAGCCAGGGACTAACCTCTCATCTCGAGTTGATTTTTGGTCCACGGAGCTCTTTCGTGTTGCTACAGTGACCTCAGGATCCCTCTAGCCTTGAAACAGTGTTCTTGGGGTTTCTCTGGAGTGCCATCAAGGAAATCAAGGCTCCTTTCATGTGTGATGTGCAACACAGAATTGGTCTGCACGCAGTGCAGGGGAATCGTGCCTCATCTCGCGGCGAGGGGGAAGTCTCATGGTTTTTCTCGAGTTGCGACGGGAACCTGGGGTATATTCTCGAGTTACGACGGGGATGGCCCTTCCACACACGTGTTTGTTCAGCCACGTCAGGACTCTTGCCTAGTTGCGAGACACAACTCGGGATTCTCCTCGAGGCTTGGCAAGGCAATTGGGACGCCTCTCCACCTGAGGCGGGAGACCAAGGGTCCCTTTCCACGTGCCACAGGAATCCTGGGTCTCCTATCAAGTTTCACGAGGAGTCAGGCATCGTCTCCTTTGGAGGCACTGATCTCCGCGTACCTCTGGAGTTTTCAAAGGATGTGAGGCCTCCTGTCGCGATGAGGTGGGGAACTAGGTCTTTCTCTGTGGTCTCCACAGGGGATTCAGACACCCTTTCGTCTTGGGAGATGCAAGACGAGGCTGCATTTCAGTCACTGCAGGGATATCCGGCCTTATTTCGAGTCAGGGCATCGCGGTGTCCATTCCACTTGAGGCCACAAACTCAGGGTCCCTCTCACATACCTAGAGCTGAGAGAAGCCTCCTCTTGAGGTGCTTGTGGTAAGGTGGTATTCCTCTGGAGTCGAAGCCAGGGACTAACCTCTCATCTCGAGTTGATTTTTGGTCCACGGAGCTCTTTCGTGTTGCTACAGTGACCTCAGGATCCCTCTAGCCTTGAAACAGTGTTCTTGGGGTTTCTCTGGAGTGCCATGAAGGAAATCAAGGCTCCTTTCATGTGTGATGTGCAACACAGAATTGGTCTGCACGCAGTGCAGGGGAATCGGGCCTCATCTCGCGGCGAGGGGAAATCACATGGTTTTTCTCGAGTTGCGGTGGGAACCTGGGGTATATTCTCGAGTTACGACGGGGATGGCCCTTCCACACACGTGTTTGTTCAGCCACGTCAGGACTCTTGCCTAGTTGCGAGACACAACTCGGGATTCTCTTCGAGGCTTGGCAAGGCAATTGGGACGCCTCTCCAGCTGAGGCGGGAGACCAAGGGTCCCTTTCCACGTGCCACAGGAATCCTGGGACTCCTATCAAGTTTCCCGAGGAGTCAGGCATCGTCTCCTTTGGAGGCACTGATCTCCGCGTACATCCGGAGTTTTCAAAGGATGTGAGGCCTCCGGTCGCGATGAGGTGGGGAACTAGGTCTTTCTCTGTGGTCTCCACAGGGGATTCAGACATCCTTTCATCTTGGGAGATGCAAGACGAGCCTGCATTCAAGTCACTGCAGGGATATCCAGCCTTATTTCGCGTCAGGGCATTGCGGTGTCCATTCCACTTGAGGCCGCAAACTCAGGGTCCCTCTCACATACCTAGAGCTGAGAGAAGCCTCCTCTTGAGGTGCTTGTGGTAAGGTGGTATTCCTCTGGAGTCGAAGCCAGGGACTAACCTCTCATCTCGAGTTGATTTTTGGTCCACGGAGCTCTTTCGTGTTGCTACAGTGACCTCAGGATCCCTCTAGCCTTGAAACAGTGTTCTTGGGTTTTCTCTGGAGTGCCATGAAGGAAATCAAGGCTCCTTTCATGTGTGATGTGCAACACAGAATTGCTCTGCACGCAGTGCAGGGCAATCGGGCCTCAGCTCGCGGCGAGGGGGAAGTCTCATGGTTTTTCTCGAGTTGCGGCGGGAACCTGGGGTATATTCTCGAGTTACGACGGGGATGGCCCTTCCACACAGGTGTTTGTTCAGCCACGTCAGGACTCTTGCCTAGTTGCGAGACACAACTCGGGATTCTCCTCGAGGCTTGGCAAGGCAATTGGGACGCCTCTCCAGCTGAGGCGGGAGACCAAGGGTCCCTTTCCACGTGCCACAGGAATCCTGGGACTCCTATCAAGTTTCACGAGGAGTCAGGCATCGTCTCCTTTGGAGGCACTGATCTCCGCGTACCTCTGGAGTTTTCAAAGGATGTGAGGCCTCCGGTCGTGATGAGGTGGGGAACTAGGTCTTTCTCTGTGGTCTCCACAGGGGATTCAGACATCCTTTCATCTTGGGAGATGCAAGACGAGCCTGCATTCAAGTCACTGCAGGGATATCCAGCCTTATTTCGCGTCAGGGCATCGCGGTGTCCATTCCACTTGAGGCCGCAAACTCAGGGTCCCTCTCACATACCTAGAGCTGAGAGAAGCCTCCTCTTGAGGTGCTTGTGGTAAGGTGGTATTCCTCTGGAGTCGAAGCCAGGGACTAACCTCTCATCTCGAGTTGATTTTTGGTCCACGGAGCTCTTTCGTGTTGCTACAGTGACCTCAGGATCCCTCTATCCTTGAAACAGTGTTCTTGGGGTTTCTCTGGAGTGCCATCAAGGAAATCAAGGCTCCTTTCATGTGTGATGTGCAACACGGAATTGCTCTGCACGCAGTGCAGGGGAATCGGGCCTCATCTCGCGGCGAGGGGGAAGTCTCATGGTTTTTCTCGAGTTGCGGCGGGAACCTGGGGTATATTCTCGAGTTACGACGGGGATGGCCCTTCCACCCACGTGTTTCTTCAGCGACGTCAGGACTCCTGCCTAGTTGCGAGGGACAACTCGGGATTCTCCTCGAGGCTTTGCAGGGCAATTGGGACGCCTCTCCAGCTGAGACGGGAGACCAAGTGTCCCTTTCCACGTGCCACAGGAATCCTGGGTCTCCTATCAAGTTTCACGAGGAGTCAGGCATCGTCTCCTTTGGAGGCACTGATCTCCGCATACCTCTGGAGTTTTCAAAGGATTTGAGGCCTCCTGTCGCGATGAGGTGGGGAACTAGGTCTTTCTCTGTGGTCTCCACAGGGGATTCAGACACCCTTTCGTCTTGGGAGATGCAAGACAAGCCTGCATTCCAGTCACTGCAGGGATATCCGGCCTTATTTCGAGTCAGGGCATCGCGGTGTCCATTCCACTTGAGGCCACAAACTCAGGGTCCCTCTCACATACCTAGAGCTGAGAGAAGCCTCCTCTTGAGGTGCTTGTGGTAAGGTGGTATTCCTCTGGAGTCGAAGCCAGGGACTAACCTCTCATCTCGAGTTGATTTTTGGTCCACGGAGCTCTTTCGTGTTGCTACAGTGACCTCAGGATCCCTCTAGCCTTGAAACAGTGTTCTTGGGGTTTCTCTGGAGTGCCATGAAGGAAATCAAGGCTCCTTTCATGTGTGATGTGCAACACAGAATTGCTCTGCACGCAGTGCAGGGGAATCGGGCCTCATCTCGCTGCGAGGGGGAAGTCTCATGGTTTTTCTCGAGTTGCGGCGGGAACCTGGGGTATATTCTCGAGTTACGACGGGGATGGCCCTTCCACACACGTGTTTGTTCAGCCACGTCAGGACTCTTGCCTAGTTGCGAGACACAACTCGGGATTCTCCTCGAGGCTTGGCAAGGCAATTGGGACGCCTCTCCAGCTGAGGCGGGAGACCAAGGGTCCCTTTCCACGTGCCACAGGAATCCTGGGACTCCTATCAAGTTTCACGAGGAGTCAGGCATCGTCTCCTTTGGAGGCACTGATCTCCGCGTACCTCTGGAGTTTTCAAAGGATGTGAGGCTATCGGTCGCGATGAGGTGGGGAACTAGGTCTTTCTCTGTGGTCTCCACAGGGGATTCAGATATCCTTTCATCTTGGGAGATGCAAGACGAGCCTGCATTCAAGTCACTGCAGGGATATCCAGCCTTATTTCGCGTCAGGGCATCGCGGTGTCCATTCCACTTGAGGCCGCAAACTCAGGGTCCCTCTCACTTACCTAGAGCTGAGAGAAGCCTCCTCTTGAGGTGCATGTGGTAAGGTGGTATTCCTCTGGAGTCGAAGCCAGGGACTAACCTCTCATCTCGTGTTGATTCTTGGTCCACGGAGCTCTTTCGTGTTGCTACAGTGACCTCAGGATCCCTCTAGCCTTGAAACAGTGTTCTTGGGGTTTCTCTGGAGTGCCATCAAGGAAATCAAGGCTCCTTTCATGTGTGATGTGCAAGACGGAATTGCTCTGCACGCAGTGCAGGGGAATCGGGCCTCATTTTGCGGAGAGGGGGAAGTCTCATGGTTTTTCTCGAGTTGCGGCGGGAACCTGGGGTATATTCTCGAGTTCCGACGGGGATAGCCCTTCCACACACGTGTGTGTTCAGCCATGTCAGGACTCCTGCCTAGTTGCGAGGGACAACTCGGGATTCTCCTCGAGGCTTTGCAGGGCAATTGGGACGCCTCTCCAGCTGAGACGGGAGACCAAGTGTCCCTTTCCACGTGCCACAGGAATCCTGGGTCTCCTATCAAGTTTCACGAGGAGTCAGGCATCGTCTCCTTTGGAGGCACTGATCTCCGCGTACCTCTGGAGTTTTCAAATGATGTGAGGCTATCGGTCGCGATGAGGTGGGGAACTAAATCTTTCTCTGTGCTTTCCACAGGGGATTCAGACATCCTTTCGTCCTGGGAGATGCAAGACGAGCCTGCATTGAAGTCACTGCAGGGATATCCGGCCTTATTTCGAGTCAGGGCATCGCGGTGTCCATTCCACTTGAGGCCGCAAACTCAGGATCCCTCTCACATACCTAGAGCTGGGAGAAGCCTCCTCTTGAGGTGCTTGTGGTAAGGTGGTATTCCTCAGGAGTCGAAGCCAGGGACTAACCTCTCATCTCGTGTTGATTCTTGGTCCACGGAGCTCTTTCGTGTTGCTACAGTGACCTCAGGATCCCTCTAGCCTTGAAACAGTGTTCTTGGGGTTTCTCTGGAGTGCCATCAAGGAAATCAAGGCTCCTTTCATGTGTGATGTGCAAGACGGAATTGCTCTGCACGCAGTGCAGGGGAATCGGGCCTCATCTCGCATCGAGGGGGAAGTCTCATGGTTTTTCTCGAGTTGCGGCGGGAACCTGGGGTATATTCTTGAGTTACGACGGGGATGGCCCTTCCACCCACGTGTTTCTTCAGCGACGTCAGGACTCCTGCCTAGTTGCGAGGGAAAACTCGGGATTCTCCTCGAGGCTTTGCAGGGCAATTGGGACGCCTCTCCAGCTGAGACGGGAGACCAAGGGTCCCTTTCCACGTGCCACAGGAATCCTGGGTCTCCTATCAAGTTTCACGAGGAGTCAGGCATCGTCTCCTTTGGAGGCACTGATCTTCGCATACCTCTGGAGTTTTCAAAGGATTTGAGGCCTCCTGTCGCGATGAGGTGGGGAACTAGGTCTTTCTCTGTGGTCTCCACAGGGGATTCAGACACCCTTTCGTCTTGGGAGATGCAAGACAAGCCTGCAATCCAGTCACTGCAGGGATATCCGACCTTATTTCGAGTCAGGGCATCGCGGTGTCCATTCCACTTGAGGCCACAAACTCAGGGTCCCTCTCACATACCTAGAGCTGAGAGAAGCCTCCTCTTGAGGTGCTTGTGGTAAGGTGGTATTCCTCTGGAGTCGAAGCCAGGGACTAACCTCTCATCTCGAGTTGATTTTTGGTCCACGGAGCTCTTTCGTGTTGCTACAGTGACCTCAGGATCCCTCTAGCCTTGAAACAGTGTTCTTGGGGTTTCTCTGGAGTGCCATGAAGGAAATCAAGGCTCCTTTCATGTGTGATGTGCAACACAGAATTGCTCTGCACGCAGTGCAGGGGAATCGGGCCTCATCTCGCGGCGAGGGGGAAGTCTCATGGTTTTTCTCGAGTTGCGGCGGGAACCTGGGGTATATTCTCGAGTTACGACGGGGATGGCCCTTCCACACACGTGTTTGTTCAGCCACGTCAGGACTCTTGCCTAGTTGCGAGACACAACTCGGGATTCTCCTCGAGGCTTGGCAAGGCAATTGGGACGCCTCTCCAGCTGAGATGGGAGACCAAGGGTCCCTTTCCACGTGCCACAGGAATCCTGGGACTCCTATCAAGTTTCACGAGGAGTCAGGCATCGTCTCCTTTGGAGGCACTGATCTCCGCGTACCTCTGGAGTTTTCAAAGGATGTGAGGCCTCCTGTCGCGATGAGGTGGGGAACTAGGTCTTTCTCTGTGGTCTCCACAGGGGATTCAGACATCCTTTCATCTTGGGAGATGCAAGACGAGCCTGCATTCAAGTCACTGCAGGGATATCCAGCCTTATTTCACGTCAGGGCATCACGGTGTCCATTCCACTTGAGGCCGCACACTCAGGGTCCCTCTCACATACCTAGAGCTGAGAGAAGCCTCCTCTTGAGGTGCTTGTGGTAAGGTGGTATTCCTCTGGAGACGAATCCAGGGACTAACCTCTCTTTTCAAGTTGATTTTTCGTCCACAGAGTTCTTTCGTGTTGCTACACTGACCTCAGGATCCCTCTAGCCTTGAAACAGTGTTCTTGGGGTTTCTCTGGAGTGCCATCAAGGAAATCAAGGCTCCTTTCATGTGTGATGTGCAAGACGGAATTGCTCTGCACGCAGTACAGGGGAATCGGGCCTCATCTCGCATCGAGGGGGAAGTCTCATGGTTTTTCTCGAGTTGCGGCGGGAACCTGGGGTATATTCTCGAGTTACGACGGGGATGGCCCTTCCACCCACGTGTTTGTTCAGCCACGTCAGGACTCCTGCCTAGTTGCGAGGGACAACTCGGGATTCTCCTCGAGGCTTGGCAGGGCAATTGGAACGCCTCTCCAGCTGAGGCGGGAGACCAAGTGTCCCTTTCCACGTGCCACAAGAATCCTGGGACTCCTATCAAGTTTCACGAGGAGTCAGGCATCGTCTCCTTTGGAGGCACTGATCTCCGTGTACCTCTGGAGTTTTCAAAGGATGTGAGGCCTCCGGTCGCGATGAGGTGGGGAACTAGGTCTTTCTCTGTGGTCTCCACAGGGGATTCAGACATCCTTTCTTCTTGGGAGATGCAAGACGATCCTGCATTCAAGTCACTGCAGGGATATCCGGCCTTATTTCGAGTCAGGGCATCGCGGTGTCCATTCCACTTGAGGCCGCAAACTCAGGGTCCCTCTCACATACCTAGAGCTGAGAGAAGCCTCCTCTTGAGGTGCTTGTGGTAAGGTGGTATTCCTCAGGAGTCGAAGCCAGGGACTAACCTCTCATCTCGTGTTGATTCTTGGTCCACGGAGCTCTTTCGTGTTGCTACAGTGACCTCAGGATCCCTCTAGCCTTGAAACAGTGTTCTTGGGGTTTCTCTGGAGTGCCATCAAGGAAATCAAGGCTCCTTTCATGTGTGATGTGCAAGACGGAATTGCTCTGCACGCAGTGCAGGGGAATCGGGCCTCATCTCGCATAGAGGGGGAAGTCTCATGGTTTTTCTCGAGTTGCGGCGGGAACCTGGGGTATATTCTCGAGTTACGACGGGGATGGCCCTTGCACCCACGTGTTTCTTCAGCGACGTCAGGACTCCTGCCTAGTTGCGAGGGACAACTCGGGATTCTCCTCGAGGCTTGGCAGGGCAATTGGGACGCCTCTCCAGCTGAGACGGGAGACCAAGGTTCCCTTTCCACGTGCCACAGGAATCCTGGGTCTCCTATCAAGTTTCACGAGGAGTCAGTCATCGTCTCCTTTGGAGGCACTGATCTCCGCATACCTCTGGAGTTTTCAAAGGATTTGAGGCCTCCTGTCGCGATGAGTTGGGGAACTAGGTCTTTCTCTGTGGTCTCCACAGGGGATTCAGACACCCTTTCGTCTTGGGAGATGCAAGACGAGCCTGCATTCCAGTCACTGCAGGGATATCCGGCCTTATTTCGAGTCAGGGCATCGCGGTGTCCATTCCACTTGAGGCCGCAAACTCAGGGTCCCTCTCACATACCTAGAGCTGAGAAAAGCCTCCTCTTGAGGTGCTTGTGGTAAGGTGGTATTCCTCTGGAGTCGAAGCCAGGGACTAACCTCTCATCTCGAGTTGATTTTTGGTCCACGGAGCTCTTTCGTGTTGCTACAGTGACCTCAGGATCCCTCTAGCCTTGAAACAGTGTTCTTGGGGTTTCTCTGGAGTGCCATCAAGGAAATCAAGGCTCCTTTCATGTGTGATGTGCAACACAGAATTGCTCTGCACGCAGTGCAGGGGAATCGGGCCTCATCTCGCGGCGAGGGGGAAGTCTCATGGTTTTTCTCGAGTTGTGGCGGGAACCTGGGGTATATTCTCGAGTTACGACGGGGATGGCCCTTCCACCCACGTGTTTGTTCAGCCACGTCAGGACTCTTGCCTAGTTGCGAGACACAACTCGGGATTCTCCTCGAGGCTTGGCAAGGCAATTGGGACGCCTCTCCAGCTGAGGCGGGAGACCAAGGGTCCCTTTCCACGTGCCACAGGAATCCTGGGACTCCTATCAAGTTTCACGAGGAGTCAGGCATCGTCTCCTTTGGAGGCACTGATCTCCGTGTACCTCTGGAGTTTTCAAAGGATGTGAGGCCTCCGGTCGCGATGAGGTGGGGAACTAGGTCTTTCTCTGTGGTCTCCACAGGGGATTCAGACATCCTTTCATCTTGGGAGATGCAAGACGAGCCTGCATTCAAGTCACTGCAGGGATATCCAGCCTTATTTCGCGTCAGATCATCGCGGTGTCCATTCCACTTGAGGCCGCAAACTCAGGGTCCCTCTCACATACCTAGAGCTGAGAGAAGCCTCCTCTTGAGGTGCTTGTGGTAAGGTGGTATTCCTCTGGAGACGAAGCCAGGGACTAACCTCTCATCTCGAGTTGATTTTTGGCCCACGGAGCTCTTTCGTGTTGCTACAGTGACCTCAGGATCCCTCTAGCCTTGAAACAGTGTTCTTGGGGTTTCTCTGGAGTGCCATCAAGGAAATCAAGGCTCCTTTCATGTGTGATGTGCAACACGGAATTGCTCTGCACGCAGTGCAGGGGAATCGGGCCTCATCTCGCGGCGAGGGGGAAGTCTCATGGTTTTTCTCGAGTTGCGGCGGGAACCTGGGGTATATTCTCGAGTTACGCCGGGGATGGCCCTTCCACCCACGTGTTTCTTCAGCGACGTCAGGACTCCTGCCTAGTTGCGAGGGACAACTCTGGATTCTCCTCGAGGCTTGGCAGGGCAATTGGGACGCCTCTCCAGCTGAGGCGGGAGACCAAGTGTCCCTTTCCAAGTGCCACAGGAATCCTGGGACTCCTATCAAGTTTCACGAGGAGTCAGGCATCGTCTCCTTTGGAGGCACTGATCTCCGCGTACCTCTGGAGTTTTCAAAGGATGTGAGGCTATCGGTCGCGATGAGGTGGGGAACTAAGTCTTTCTCTGTGCTTTCCACAGGGGATTCAGACATCCTTTCGTCCTGGGAGATGCAAGACGAGCCTGCATTGAAGTCACTGCAGGGATATCCGGCCTTATTTCGAGTCAGGGCATCGCGGTGTCCATTCCACTTGAGGCCGCAAACTCAGGGACCCTCTCACATACCTAGAGCTGAGAGAAGCCTCCTCTTGAGGTGCTTGTGGTAAGGTGGTATTCCTCTGGAGACGAATCCAGGGACTAACCTCTCTTTTCGACTTGATTTTTCGTCCAAAGAGTTCTTTCCTGTTGCTACAGTGACCTCAGGATCCCTCTATCCTTGAAACAGTGTTCTTGGGGTTTCTCTGGAGTGCCATCAAGGAAATCAAGGCTCCTTTCATGTGTGATGTGCAAGACGGAATTGCTCTGCACACAGTACAGGGGAATCGGGCCTCATCTCGTATCGAGGGGGAAGTCTCATGGTTTTTCTCGAGTTGCGGCGGGAACCTGGGGTATATTCTCGAGTTACGACGGGGATGGCCCTTCCACCCACGTGTTTCTTCAGCCACGTCAGGACTCCTGCCTAGTTGCGAGGGACAACTCGGGATTCTCCTCGAGGCTTGGCAGGGCAATTGGAACGCCTCTCCAGCTGAGGCGGGAGACCAAGGGTCCCTTTCCACGTGCCACAAGAATCCTGGGACTCCTATCAAGTTTCACGAGGAGTCAGGCATCGTCTCCTTTGGAGGCACTGATCTCCGCGTACCTCTGGAGTTTTCAAAGGATGTGAGGCCTCCGGTCGCGATGAGGTGGGGAATTAGGTGTTTCTCTGTGGTCTCCACAGGGGATTCAGACATCCTTTCTTCTTGGGAGATGCAAGACGAGCCTGCATTCAAGTCACTGCAGGGATATCCGGCCTTATTTCGAGTCAGGGCATCGCGGTGTCCATTCCACTTGAGGCCGCAAACTCAGGGTCCCTCTCACATACCTAGACCTGAGAGAAGCCTCCTCTTGAGGTGCTTGTGGTAAGGTGGTATTCCTCAGGAGTCGAAGCCAGGGACTAACCTCTCATCTCGTGTTGATTCTTGGTCCACGGAGCTCTTTCGTGTTGCTACAGTGACCTCAGGATCCCTCTAGCCTTGAAACAGTGTTCTTGGGGTTTCTCTGGAGTGCCATCAAGGAAATCAAGGCTCCTTTCATGTGTGATGTGCAACACGGAATTGCTCTGCACGCAGTGCAGGGGAATCGGGCCTCATCTCGCGGCGAGGGGGAAGTCTCATGGTTTTTCTCGAGTTGCGGCGGGAACCTTGGGTATATTCTCGAGTTACGACGGGGATGGCCCTTCCACACACGTGTGTGTTCAGCCATGTCAGAACTCCTGCCTAGTTGCGAGGGACAACTCGGGATTCTCCTTGAGGCTTTGCAGGGCAATTGGGACGCCTCTCCAGCTGAGACAGGAGACCAAGGGTCCCTTTCCACGTGCCACAGGAATCCTGGGTCTCCTATCAAGTTTCACGAGGAGTCAGGCATCGTCTCCTTTGGAGGCACTGATCTCCGCATACCTCTGGAGTTTTCAAAGGATTTGAGGCCTCCTGTCGCGATGAGGTGGGGAACTAGGTCTTTCTCTGTGGTCTCCACAGGGGATTCAGACACCCTTTCGTCTTGGGAGATGCAAGACGAGGCTGCATTCCAGTCACTGCAGGGATATCCGGCCTTATTTCGAGTCAGGGCATCGCGGTGTACATTCCACTTGAGGCCGCAAACTCAGGGTCCCTCTCACATACCTAGAGCTGAGAGAAGCCTCCTCTTGAGGTGCTTGTGGTAAGGTGGTATTCCTCTGGAGTCGAAGCCAGGGACTAACCTCTCATCTCGAGTTGATTTTTGGTCCACGGAGCTCTTTCGTGTTGCTACAGTGACCTCAGGATCCCTCTATCCTTGAAACAGTGTTCTTGGGGTTTCTCTGGAGTGCCATCAAGGAAATCAAGGCTTCTTTCATGTGTGATGTGCAACACGGAATTGCTCTGCACGCAGTACAGGGGAATCGGGCCTCATCTCGCATCGAGGGGAAGTCTCATGGTTTTTCTCGAGTTGCGGCGGGAACCTGGGGTATATTCTCGAGTTACGACGGGGATGGCCCTTCCACCCACGTGTTTGTTCAGCCACGTCAGGACTCCTGCCTAGTTGCGAGGGACAACTCTGGATTCTCCTCGAGGCTTGGCAGGGCAATTGGAACGCCTCTCCAGCTGAGGCGGGAGACCAAGGGTCCCTTTCCACGTGCCACAGGAATCCTGGGACTCCTATCAAGTTTCTCGAGGAGTCAGGCATCGTCTCCTTTGGAGGCACTGATCTCCGCGTACCTCTGGAGTTTTCAAAGGATGTGAGGCCTCCGGTCGCGATGAGGTGGGGAACTAGGACTTTCTCTGTGGTCTCCACAGGGGATTCAGACATCCTTTCATCTTGGGAGATGCAAGACGAGCCTGCATTCAAGTCACTGCAGGGATATCCAGCCTTATTTCGCGTCAGGGCATCGCGGTGTCCATTCCACTTGAGGCCGCAATCTCAGGGTCCCTCTCACATACCTAGAGCTGAGAGCAGCCTCCTCTTGAGGTGCTTGTGGTAAGGTGGTATTCCTCTGGAGTCGAAGCCAGGGACTAACCTCTCATCTCGAGTTGATTTTTGGCCCACGGAGCTCTTTCGTGTTGCTACAGTGACCTCAGGATCCCTCTAGCCTTGAAACAGTGTTCTTGGGGTTTCTCTGGAGTGCCATCAAGGAAATCAAGGCTCCTTTCATGTGTGATGTGCAACACGGAATTGCTCTGCACGCAGTGCAGGGGAATCGGGCCTCATCTCGCGGCGAGGGGGAAGTCTCATGGTTTTTCTCGAGTTGCGGCGGGAACCTGGGGTATATTCTCGAGTTACGACGGGGATGGCCCTTCCACCCACGTGTTTCTTCAGCGACGTCAGGACTCCTGCCTAGTTGCGAGGGACAACTCTGGATTCTCCTCGAGGCTTGGCAGGGCAATTGGGACGCCTCTCCAGCTGAGGCGGGAGACCAAGTGTCCCTTTCCAAGTGCCACAGGAATCCTGGGACTCCTATCAAGTTTCACGAGGAGTCAGGCATCGTCTCCTTTGGAGGCACTGATCTCCGCGTACCTCTGGAGTTTTCAAAGGATGTGATGCTATCGGTCGCGATGAGGTGGGGAACTAAGTCTTTCTCTGTGCTTTCCACAGGGGATTCAGACATCGTTTTGTCCTGGGAGATGCAAGACGAGCCTGCATTGAAGTCACTGCAGGGATATCCGGCCTTATTTCGAGTCAGGGCATCGCGGTGTCCTTTCCACTTGAGGCCGCAAACTCAGGGTCCCTCTCACATACCTAGAGCTGAGAGAAGCCTCCTCTTGAGGTGCTTGTGGTAAGGTGGTATTCCTCTGGAGACGAATCCAGGGACTAACCTCTCTTTTCGAGTTGATTTTTGTTCCACAGTGTTCTTTCGTGTTACTACAGTGACCTCAGGATCCCTCTATCCTTGAAACAGTGTTCTTGGGGTTTCTCTGGAGTGCCATCAAGGAAATCAAGGCTCCTTTCATGTGTGATGTGCAAGACGGAATTACTCTGCACGCAGTGCAGGGGAATCGGGCCTCATCTCGCGGCGAGGGGGAAGTCTCATGGTTTTTCTCGAGTTGCGGCGGGAACCTGGGGTATATTCTCGAGTTACGACGGGTATGGCCCTTCCACCCACGTGTTTGTTCAGCCACGTCAGGACTCCTGCCTAGTTGCGAAGGACAACTAGCGATTCTCCTCGAGGCTTGGCAGGGCAATTGGAACGCCTCTCCAGCTGAGGCGGGAGACCAAGGGTCCCTTTCCACGTGCCACAAGAATCCTGGGACTCCTATCAAGTTTCACGAGGAGTCAGGCATCGTCTCCTTTGGAGGCACTGATCTCCGCGTACCTCTGGAGTTTTCAAACGATGTGAGGCCTCCGGTCGCGATGAGGTGGGGAACTAGGTGTTTCTCTGTGTTCTCCAGAGGGGATTCAGACATCCTTTCTTCTTGGGAGATGCAAGACGAGCCTGCATTCAAGTCACTGCAGGGATATCCGGCCTTATTTCGAGTCAGGGCATCGCGGTGTCCATTCCACTTGAGGCCGCAAACTCAGGGTCCCTCTCACATACCTAGAGCTGAGAGAAGCCTCCTCTTGAGGTGCTTGTGGTAAGGTGGTATTCCTCAGGAGTCGAAGCCAGGGACTAACCTCTCATCTCGTGTTGATTCTTGGTCCACGGAGCTCTTTCGTGTTGCTACAGTGACCTCAGGATCCCTCTAGCCTTGAAACAGTGTTCTTGGGGTTTCTCTGGAGTGCCATCAAGGAAATCAAGGCTCCTTTCATGTGTGTTGTGCAACACGGAATTGCTCTGCACGCAGTGCAGGGGAATCGGGCCTCATCTCGCGGCGAGGGGGAAGTCTCATGGTTTTTCTCGAGTTGCGGCGGGAACCTGGGGTATATTCTCGAGTTACGACGGGGATGGCCCTTGCACCCACGTGTTTCTTCAGCGACGTCAGGACTCCTGCCTAGTTGCGAGGGACAACTCGGGATTCTCCTCGAGGCTTGGCAGGGCAATTGGGACGCCTCTCCAGCTGAGACGGGAGACCAAGGGTCCCTTTCCACGTGCCACAGGAATCCTGGGTCTCCTATCAAGTTTCACGAGGAGTCAGGCATCGTCTCCTTTGGAGGCACTGATCTCCGCATACCTCTGGAGTTTTCAAAGGATTTGAGGCCTCCTGTCGCGATGAGGTGGTGAACTAGGTCTTTCTCTGTGGTCTCCACAGGGGATTCAGACACCCTTTCGTCTTGGGAGATGCAAGACGAGCCTGCATTCCAGTCACTGCAGGGATATCCGGCCTTATTTCGAGTCAGGGCATCGCGGTGTCCATTCCACTTGAGGCCGCAAACTCAGGGTCCCTCTCACATACCTAGAGCTGAGAGAAGCCTCCTCTTGAGGTGCTTGTGGTAAGGTGGTATTCCTCTGGAGTCGAAGCCAGGGACTAACCTCTCATCTCGAGTTGATTTTTGGTCCTCGGAGCTCTTTCGTGTTGCTACAGTGACCTCAGGATCCCTCTAGCCTTGAAACAGTGTTCTTGGGGTTTCTCTGGAGTGCCATGAAGGAAATAAAGGCTCCTTTCATGTGTGATGTGCAACACAGAATTGCTCTGCACGCAGTGCAGGGGAATCGGACCTCATTTTGCGGAGAGGGGGAAGTCTCATGGTTTTTCTCGAGTTGCGGCGGGAACCTGGGGTATATTCTCGAGTTACGACGGGGATGGCCCTTCCTCACACGTGTTTGTTCAGCCACGTCAGGACTCTTGCCTAGTTGCGAGACACAACTCGGGATTCTCCTCGAGGCTTGGCAAGGCAATTGGAACGCCTCTCCAGCTGAGGCGGGAGACCAAGGGTCCCTTTCCACGTGCCACAGGAATCCTGGGACTCCTATCAAGTTTCACGAGGAGTCAGGCATCGTCTCCTTTGGAGGCACTGATCTCCGCGTACCTCTGGAGTTTTCAAAGGATGTGAGGCCTCCGGTCGCAATGAGGTGGGGAACTAGGTCTTTCTCTGTGGTCTCCACAGGGGATTCAGACATCCTTTCATCTTGGGAGATGCAAGACGAGCCTGCATTCAAGTCACTGCAGGGATATCCAGCCTTATTTCGTGTCAGGGCATCGCGGTGTCCATTCCACTTGAGGCCGCAAACTCAGGGTCCCTCTCACATACCTAGAGCTGAGAGAAGCCTCCTCTTGAGGTGCTTGTGGTAAGGTGGTATTCCTCTGGAGTCGAAGCCAGGGACTAACCTCTCATCGCGAGTTGATTTTTGGCCCACGGAGCTCTTTCGTGTTGCTACAGTGACCTCAGAATCCCTCTAGCCTTGAAACAGTGTTCTTGGGGTTTCTCTGGAGTGCCATCAAGGAAATCAAGGCTCCTTTCATGTGTGATGTGCAACACGGAATTGCCCTGCACGCAGTGCAGGGGAATCGGGCCTCATCTCGCGGCGAGGGGGAAGTCTCATGGTTTTTCTCGAGTTGCGGCGGGAACCTGGGGTATATTCTCGAGTTACGACGGGGATGGCCCTTCCACCCACGTGTTTCTTCAGCGATGTCAGGACTCCTGCCTAGTTGCGAGGGACAACTCTGGATTCTCCTCGAGGCTTGGCAGGGCAATTGGGACGCCTCTCCAGCTGAGGCGGGAGACCAAGTGTCCCTTTCCAAGTGCCACAGGAATCCTGGGACTCCTATCAAGTTTCACGAGGAGTCAGGCATCGTCTCCTTTGGAGGCACTGATCTCCGCGTACCTCTGGAGTTTTCAAAGGATGTGAGGCTATCGGTCGCGATGAGCTGGGGAACTAAGTCTTTCTCTGTGCTTTCCACAGGGAATTCAGACATCCTTTCGTCCTGGGAGATGCAAGACGAGCCTGCATTGAAGTCACTGCAGGGATATCCGGCCTTATTTCGAGTCAGGGCATCGCGGTGTCCATTCCACTTGAGGCCGCAAACTCAGGGACCCTCTCACATACCTAGAGCTGAGAGAAGCCTCCTCTTGAGGTGCTTGTGGTAAGGTGGTATTCCTCTGGAGACGAATCCAGGGACTAACCTCTCTTTTCGACTTGATTTTTCGTCCACAGAGTTCTTTCCTGTTGCTACAGTGACCTCAGGATCCCTCTATCCTTGAAACAGTGTTCTTGGGGTTTCTCTGGAGTGCCATCAAGGAAATCAAGGCTCCTTTCATGTGTGATGTGCAAGACGGAATTGCTCTGCACACAGTACAGGGGAATCGGGCCTCATCTCGTATCGAGGGGGAAGTCTCATGGTTTTTCTCGAGTTGCGGCGGGAACCTGGGGTATATTCTCGAGTTACGACGGGGATGGCCCTTCCACCCACGTGTTTGTTCAGCCACGTCAGGACTCCTGCCTAGTTGCGAGGGACAACTCGCGATTCTCCTCGAGGCTTGGCAGGGCAATTGGAACGCCTCTCCAGCTGAGGCGGGAGACCAAGGGTCCCTTTCCACGTGCCACAAGAATCCTGGGACTCCTATCAAGTTTCACGAGGAGTCAGGCATCGTCTCCTTTGGAGGCACTGATCTCCGCGTACCTCTGGAGTTTTCAAAGGATGTGAGGCCTCCGGTCGCGATGAGGTGGGGAATTAGGTGTTTCTCTGTGGTCTCCACAGGGGATTCAGACATCCTTTCTTCTTGGGAGATGCAAGACGAGCCTGCATTCAAGTCACTGCAGGGATATCCGGCCTTATTTCGAGTCAGGGCATCGCGGTGTCCATTCCACTTGAGGCCGCAAACTCAGGGTCCCTCTCACATACCTAGACCTGAGAGAAGCCTCCTCTTGAGGTGCTTGTGGTAAGGTGGTATTCCTCAGGAGTCGAAGCCAGGGACTAACCTCTCATCTCGTGTTGATTCTTGGTCCACGGAGCTCTTTCGTGTTGCTACAGTGACCTCAGGATCCCTCTAGCCTTGAAACAGTGTTCTTGGGGTTTCTCTGGAGTGCCATCAAGGAAATCAAGGCTCCTTTCATGTGTGATGTGCAACACGGAATTGCTCTGCACGCAGTGCAGGGGAATCGGGCCTCATCTCGCGGCGAGGGGGAAGTCTCATGGTTTTTCTCGAGTTGCGGCGGGAACCTTGGGTATATTCTCGAGTTACGACGGGGATGGCCCTTCCACACACGTGTGTGTTCAGCCATGTCAGAACTCCTGCCTAGTTGCGAGGGACAACTCGGGATTCTCCTTGAGGCTTTGCAGGGCAATTGGGACGCCTCTCCAGCTGAGACAGGAGACCAAGGGTCCCTTTCCACGTGCCACAGGAATCCTGGGTCTCCTATCAAGTTTCACGAGGAGTCAGGCATCGTCTCCTTTGGAGGCACTGATCTCCGCATACCTCTGGAGTTTTCAAAGGATTTGAGGCCTCCTGTCGCGATGAGGTGGGGAACTAGGTCTTTCTCTGTGGTCTCCACAGGGGATTCAGACACCCTTTCGTCTTGGGAGATGCAAGACGAGGCTGCATTCCAGTCACTGCAGGGATATCCGGCCTTATTTCGAGTCAGGGCATCGCGGTGTACATTCCACTTGAGGCCGCAAACTCAGGGTCCCTCTCACATACCTAGAGCTGAGAGAAGCCTCCTCTTGAGGTGCTTGTGGTAAGGTGGTATTCCTCTGGAGTCGAAGCCAGGGACTAACCTCTCATCTCGAGTTGATTTTTGGTCCACGGAGCTCTTTCGTGTTGCTACAGTGACCTCAGGATCCCTCTATCCTTGAAACAGTGTTCTTGGGGTTTCTCTGGAGTGCCATCAAGGAAATCAAGGCTTCTTTCATGTGTGATGTGCAACACGGAATTGCTCTGCACGCAGTACAGGGGAATCGGGCCTCATCTCGCATCGAGGGGAAGTCTCATGGTTTTTCTCGAGTTGCGGCGGGAACCTGGGGTATATTCTCGAGTTACGACGGGGATGGCCCTTCCACCCACGTGTTTGTTCAGCCACGTCAGGACTCCTGCCTAGTTGCGAGGGACAACTCTGGATTCTCCTCGAGGCTTGGCAGGGCAATTGGAACGCCTCTCCAGCTGAGGCGGGAGACCAAGGGTCCCTTTCCACGTGCCACAGGAATCCTGGGACTCCTATCAAGTTTCACGAGGAGTCAGGCATCGTCTCCTTTGGAGGCACTGATCTCCGCGTACCTCTGGAGTTTTCAAAGGATGTGAGGCCTCCGGTCGCGATGAGGTGGGGAACTAGGACTTTCTCTGTGGTCTCCACAGGGGATTCAGACATCCTTTCATCTTGGGAGATGCAAGACGAGCCTGCATTCAAGTCACTGCAGGGATATCCAGCCTTATTTCGCGTCAGGGCATCGCGGTGTCCATTCCACTTGAGGCCGCAATCTCAGGGTCCCTCTCACATACCTAGAGCTGAGAGCAGCCTCCTCTTGAGGTGCTTGTGGTAAGGTGGTATTCCTCTGGAGTCGAAGCCAGGGACTAACCTCTCATCTCGAGTTGATTTTTGGCCCACGGAGCTCTTTCGTGTTGCTACAGTGACCTCAGGATCCCTCTAGCCTTGAAACAGTGTTCTTGGGGTTTCTCTGGAGTGCCATCAAGGAAATCAAGGCTCCTTTCATGTGTGATGTGCAACACGGAATTGCTCTGCACGCAGTGCAGGGGAATCGGGCCTCATCTCGCGGCGAGGGGGAAGTCTCATGGTTTTTCTCGAGTTGCGGCGGGAACCTGGGGTATATTCTCGAGTTACGACGGGGATGGCCCTTCCACTCACGTGTTTGTTCAGCCACGTCAGGACTCTTGCCTAGTTGCGAGACACAACTCGGGATTCTCCTCGAGGCTTGGCAAGGCAATTGGGACGCCTCTCCAGCTGAGGCGGGAGACCAAGGGTCCCTTTCCACGTGCCACAGGTATCCTGGGACTCCTATCAAGTTTCACGAGGAGTCAGGCATCGTCTCCTTTGGAGGCACTGATCTCCGCCTACCTCTGGAGTTTTCAAAGGATGTGAGGCCTCCGGTCGCGATGAGGTGGGGAACTAGGTCTTTCTCTGTGGTCTCCACAGGGGATTCAGACATCCTTTCATCTTGGGAGATGCAAGACGAGCCTGCATTCAAGTCACTGCAGGGATATCCGGCCTTATTTCGAGTCAGGGCATCGCGGTGTCCATTCCACTTGAGGCCGCAAACTCAGGATCCCTCTCACATACCTAGAGCTGAGAGAAGCCTCCTCTTGAGGTGCTTGTGGTAAGGTGGTATTCCTCTGGAGACGAATCCAGGGACTAACCTCTCTTTTCGAGTTGATTTTTGGTCCACAGAGTTCTTTCGTGTTGCTACAGTGACCTCAGGATCCCTCTATCCTTGAAACAGTGTTCTTGGGGTTTCTCTGGAGTGCCATCAAGGAAATCAAGGCTCCTTTCATGTGTGATGTGCAAGACGGAATTGCTCTGCACGCAGTACAGGGGAATCGGGCCTCATCTCGCATCGAGGGGGAAGTCTCATGGTTTTTCTCGAGTTGCGGCGGGAACCTGGGGTATATTCTCGAGTTACGACGGGGATGGTCCTTCCACCCACGTGTTTGTTCAGCCACGTCAGGACTCCTGCCTAGTTGCGAGGGACAACTCGGGATTCTCCTCGAGGCTTGGCAGGGCAATTGGAACGCCTCTCCAGCTGAGGCGGGAGACCAAGGGTCCCTTTCCACGTGCCACAAGAATCCTGGGACTCCTATCAAGTTTCACGAGGAGTCAGGCATCGTCTCCTTTGGAGGCACTGATCTCCGCGTATCTCTGGAGTTTTCAAAGGATGTGAGGCCTCTGGTCGCGATGAGGTGGGGAACTAGGTGTTTCTCTGTGGTCTCCACAGGGGATTCAGACACCCTTTCGTCTTGGGAGATGCAAGACGAGCCTGCATTCCAGTCACTGCAGGGATATCCGGCCTTATTTCGAGTCAGGGCATCGCGGTGTCCATTCCACTTGAGGCCGCAAACTCAGGATCCCTCTCACATACCTAGAGCTGAGAGAAGCCTCCTCGTGAGGTGCTTGTGGTAAGGTGGTATTCCTCGGGAGTCGAAGCCAGAACTAACCTCTCATCTCGTGTTGATTCTTGGTTCACGGAGCTCTTTCGTGTTGCTACAGTGACCTCAGGATCCCTCTAGCCTTGAAACAGTGTTCTTGGGGTTTCTCTGGAGTGCCATCAGGGAAATCAAGGCTCCTTTCATGTGTGATGTGCAACACGGAATTGCTCTGCACGCAGTGCAGGGGAATCGGGCCTCATCTCGCGGCGAGGGGGAAGTCTCATGGTTTTTCTCGAGTTGCGGCGGGAACCTGGGGTATATTCTCGAGTTACGACGGGGATGGCCCTTCCACCCACATGTTTCTTCAGCGACGACAGAACTCCTGCCTACTTGTGAGGGACAACTCGGGATTCTCCTCGAGGCTTTGCAGGGCAATCGGGACGCCTCTCCAGCTGAGACGGGAGACCAAGGGTCCCTTTCCACGTGCCACAGGAATCCTGGGTCTCCTATCAAGTTTCACGAGGAGTCAGGCATCGTCTCCTTTGGAGGCACTGATCTCCGCATACCTCTGGAGTTTTCAAAGGATTTGAGGCCTCCTGTCGCGATGAGGTGGGGAACTAGGTCTTTCTCTGTGGTCTCCACAGGGGATTCAGACACCCTTTCGTCTTGGGAGATGCAAGACGAGCCTGCATTCCAGTCACTGCAGGGATATCCGGCCTTATTTCGAGTCAGGGCATCGCGGTGTCCATTCCACTTGAGGCCGCAAACTCAGGGTCCCTCTCACATACCTAGAGCTGAGAGAAGCCTCCTCTTGAGGTGCTTGTGGTAAGGTGGTATTCCTCTGGAGTCGAAGCCAGGGACTAACCTCTCATCTCGAGTTGATTTTTGGCCCACGGAGCTCTTTCGTGTTGCTACAGTGACCTCAGGATCCCTCTAGCCTTGAAACAGTGTTCTTGGGGTTTCTCTGGAGTGCCATGAAGGAAATCAAGGCTCCTTTCATGTGTGATGTGCCACACGGAATTGCTCTGCACGCAGTGCAGGGGAATCGGGCCTCATCTCGCGGCGAGGGGGAAGTCTCATGGTTTTTCTCGAGTTGCGGCGGGAACCTGGGGTATATTCTCGAGTTACGACGGGGATGGCCCTTCCACCCACGTGTTTCTTCAGCGACGTCAGGACTCCTGCCTAGTTGCGAGGGACAACTCTGGATTCTCCTCGAGGCTTGGCAGGGCAATTGGGACGCCTCTCCAGCTGAGGCGGGAGACCAAGGGTCCCTTTCCAAGTGCCACAGGAATCCTGGGACTCCTATCAAGTTTCACGAGGAGTCAGGCATCGTCTCCTTTGGAGGCACTGATCTCCGCGTACCTCTGGAGTTTTCAAAGGATGTGAGGCTATCGGTCGCGATGAGGTGGGGAACTAAGTCTTTCTCTGTGCTTTCCACAGGGGATTCAGACATCCTTTCGTCCTGGGAGATGCAAGACGAGCCTGCATTGAAGTCACTGCAGGGATATCCGGCCTTATTTCGAGTCAGGGCATCGCGGTGTCCATTCCACTTGAGGCCGCAAACTCAGGGTCCCTCTCACATACCTAGAGCTGAGAGAAGCCTCCTCTTGAGGTGCTTGTGGTAACGTGGTATTCCTCTGGAGACGAATCCAGGGACTAACCTCCCTTTTCGAGTTGATTTTTGGTCCACAGAGTTCTTTCGTGTTGCTACAGTGACCTCCGGATCCCTCTATCCTTGAAACAGTGTTCTTGGGGTTTCTCTGGAGTGCCATCAAGGAAATCAAGGCTCTTTTCATGTGTGATGTGCAAGACGGAATTGCTCTGCACGCAGTACAGGGGAATCGGGCCTCATCTCGCATCGAGGGGGAAGTCTCATGGTTTTCCTCGAGTTGCGGCGGGAACCTGGGTTATATTCTCGAGTTACGACGGGGATGGCCCTTCCACCCACGTGTTTGTTCAGCCACGTCAGGACTCCTGCCTAGTTGCGAGGGACAACTCGGGATTCTCCTCGAGGCTTGGCAGGGCAATTGGAACGCCTCTCCAGCTGAGGCGGGAGACCAAGGGTCCCTTTCCACGTGCCACAAGAATCCTGGGACTCCTATCAAGTTTCACGAGGAGTCAGGCATCGTCTCCTTTGGAGGCACTGATCTCCGCGTACCTCTGGAGTTTTCAAAGGATGTGAGGCCTCCGGTCGCGATGAGGTGGGGAACTAGGTCTTTCTCTGTGGTCTCCACAGGGGATTCAGACATCCTTTCATCTTGGGAGATGCAAGACGAGCCTGCATTCAAGTCACTGCAGGGATATCCGGCCTTATTTCGAGTCAGGGCATCGCGGTGTCCATTCCACTTGAGGCCGCAAACTCAGGGTCCCTCTCACATACCTAGAGCTGAGAGAAGCCTCCTCTTGAGGTGCTTGTGGTAAGGTGGTATTCCTCTGGAGTCGAACCCAGGGACTAACCTCTCATCTCGAGTTGATTCTTGGTCCACGGAGCTCTTTCGTGTTGCTACAGTGACCTAAGGATCCCTCTAGCCTTGAAACCGTGTTCTTGGTGTTTCTCTCGAGTGCCATGAAGGAAATCAAGGCTCCATTCATGTGTGATGTGCAACACAGAATTGCTCTGCACGCAGTGCAGGGGAATCGGGCCTCATCTCGCGGCGAGGGGGAAGTCTCATGGTTTTTCTCGAGTTGCGGCGGGAACCTGGGGTATATTCTCGAGTTACGACGGGGATGGCCCTTCCACTCACGTGTTTGTTCAGCCACGTCAGGACTCTTGCCTAGTTGCGAGACACAACTCGGGATTCTCCTCGAGGCTTGGCAAGGCAATTGGGACGCCTCTCCAGCTGAGGCGGGAGACCAAGGGTCCCTTTCCACGTGCCACAGGTATCCTGGGACTCCTATCAAGTTTCACGAGGAGTCAGGCATCGTCTCCTTTGGAGGCACTGATCTCCGCGTACCTCTGGAGTTTTCAAAGGATGTGAGGCCTCCGGTCGCGATGAGGTGGGGAACTAGGTCTTTCTCTGTGGTCTCCACAGGGGATTCAGACATCGTTTCTTCTTGGGAGATGCAAGACGAGCCTGCATTCAAGTCACTGCAGGGATATCCGGCCTTATTTCGAGTCAGGGCATCGCGGTGTCCATTCCACTTGAGGCCGCAAACTCAGGGTCCCTCTCACATACCTAGAGCTGAGAGAAGCCTCCTCGTGAGGTGCTTGTGGTAAGGTGGTATTCCTCGGGAGTCGAAGCCAGGGACTAACCTCTCATCTCGTGTTGATTCTTGGTTGACGGAGCTCTTTCGTGTTGCTACAGTGACCTCAGGATCCCTCTAGCCTTGAAACAGTGTTCTTGGGTTTTCTCTGGAGTGCCATCAAGGAAATCAAGGCTCCTTTCATGTGTGATGTGCAACACAGAATTGGTCTGCACGCAGTGCAGGGGAATCGGGCCTCATCTCGCGGCGAGGGGGAAGTCTCATGGTTTTTCTCGAGTTGCGGCGGGAACCTGGGGTATATTCTCGAGTTACGACGGGGATGGCCCTTCCACACACGTGTTTTTTCAGCCACGTCAGGACTCCTTCCTAGTTGCGAGGGACAACTCGGGATTCTCCTCGACGCTTGGCAGGGCAATTGGAACGCCTCTCCAGCTGAGGCAGGAGACCAAGTGTCCCTTTCCAAGTGCCAAAGGAATCCTGGGACTCCTATCAAGTTTCACGAGGAGTCAGGCATCGTCTCCTTTGGAGGCACTGATCTCCGCGTACCTCTGGAGTTTTCAAAGGATGTGAGGTTATCGGTCGCGATGAGGTGGGGAACTAAGTCTTTCTCTGTGCTTTCCACAGGGGATTCAGACATCCTTTCGTCCTGGGAGATGCAAGACGAGCCTGCATTGAAGTCACTGCAGGGATATCCGGCCTTATTTCGAGTCAGGGCATCGCGGTGTCCATTCCACTTGAGGCCGTAAACTCAGGGTCCCTCTCACATACCTAGAGCTGAGAGAAGCCTCCTCTTGAGGTGCTTGTGGTAAGGTGGTATTCCTCTGGAGACGAATCCAGGGACTAACCTCTCTTTTCGAGTTGATTTTTGGTCCACAGAGTTCTTTCGTGTTGCTACAGTGACCTCAGGATCCCTCTATCCTTGAAACAGTGTTCTTGGGGTTTCTCTGGAGTGCCATCAAGGAAATCAAGGCTCCTTTCATGTGTGATATGCCAGACGAAATTGCTCTGCACGCAGTACAGGGGAATCGGGCCTCATCTCGCGGCGAGGGGGAAGTCTCATGGTTTTTCTCGAGTTGCGGCGGGAACCTGGGGTATATTCTCGAGTTACGACGGGGATGGCCCTTCCACTCACGTGTTTGTTCAGCCACGTCAGGACTCTTGCCTAGTTGCGAGACACAACTCGGGATTCTCCTCGAGGCTTGGCAAGGCAATTGGGACGCCTCTCCAGCTGAGGCGGGAGACCAAGGGTCCCTTTCCACGTGCCACAGGTATCCTGGGACTCCTATCAAGTTTCACGAGGAGTCAGGCATCGTCTCCTTTGGAGGCACTGATCTCCGCGTACCTCTGGAGTTTTCAAAGGATGTGAGGCCTCCGGTCGCGATGAGGTGGGGAACTAGGTCTTTCTCTGTGGTCTCCACAGGGGATTCAGACATCCTTTCATCTTGGGAGATGCAAGACGAGCCTGCATTCAAGTCACTGCAGGGATATCCAGCCTTATTTCGCGTCAGGGCATCGCGGTGTCCATCCCACTTGAGGCCGCAAACTCAGGGTCCCTCTCACATACCTAGAGCTGAGAGAAGCCTCCTCTTGAGGTGCTTGTGGTAAGGTGGTATTCCTCTGGAGTTGAAGCCAGGGACTAACCTCTCATCTCGAGTTGATTTTTGGCCCACGGAGCTCTTTCGTGTTGCTACAGTGACCTCAGGATCCCTCTAGCCTTGAAACAGTGTTCTTGGGGTTTCTCTGGAGTGCCATCAAGGAAATCAAGGCTCCTTTCATGTGTGATGTGCAACACGGAATTGCTCTGCACGCAGTGCAGGGGAATCGGGCCTCATCTCGCGGCGAGGGGGAAGTCTCATGGTTTTTCTCGAGTTGCGGCGGGAACCTGGGGTATATTCTCGAGTTACGACGGTGATGGCCCTTCCACACACGTGTTTGTTCAGCCACGTCAGGACTCCTGCCTAGTTGCGAGGGACAACTCTGGATTCTCCTCGAGGCTTGGCAGGGCAATTGTGACGCCTCTCCAGCTGATTCGGGAGACCAAGTGTCCCTTTCCAAGTGCCACAGGAATTCTGGGACTCCTATCAAGTTTCACGAGGAGTCAGGCATCGTCTCCTTTGGAGGCACTGATCTCCGCGTACCTCTGGAGTTTTCAAAGGATGTGAGGCTATCGGTCGCGATGAGGTGGGGAACTAAGTCTTTCTCTGTGCTTTCCACAGGGGATTCAGACATCCTTTCGTCCTGGGAGATGCAAGACGAGCCTGCATTGAAGTCACTGCAGGGATATCCGGCCTTATTTCGAGTCAGGGCATCGCGGTGTCCATTCCACTTGAGGCCGCAAACTCAGGGTCCCTCTCACATACCTAGAGCTGAGAGAAGACTCCTCTTGAGGTGCTTGTGGTAAGGTGGTATTCCTCTGGAGACGAATCCAGGGACTAACCTCTCTTTTCGAGTTGATTTTTGGTCCACAGAGTTCTTTCTTGTTGCTACAGTGACCTCAGGATCCCTCTATCCTTGAAACATTGTTCTTGGGGTTTCTCTGGAGTGCCATCAAGGAAATCAAGGCTCCTTTCATGTGTGATGTGCAAGACGGAATTGCTCTGCATGCAGTGCAGGGGAATCGGGCCTCATCTCGCGGCGAGGGGGAAGTCTCATGGTTTTTCTCGAGTTGCGGCGGGAACCTGGGGTATATTCTTGAGTTACGACGGGGATGGCCCTTCCACCCACGTGTTTGTTCAGCCACGTCAGGACTCCTGCCTAGTTGCGAGGGACAACTCGGGATTCTCCTCGAGGCTTTGCAGGGCAATTGGGACGCCTCTCCAGCTGAGGCGGGAGACTAAGGGTCCCTTTCCACGTGCCACAAGAATCCTGGGACTCCTATCAAGTTTCACGAGGAGTCAGGCATCGTCTCCTTTGGAGGCACTGATCTCCGCGTACCTCTGGAGTTTTCAAAGGATGTGAGGCCTCCGGTCGCGATGAGGTGGGGAACTAGGTGTTTCTCTGTGATCTCGACAGGGGATTCAAACATCCTTTCATCTTGGGAGATGCAAGACGAGCCTGCATTCAAGTCACTGGAGGGATATCCGGCCTTATTTCGAGTCAGGGCATCGCGGTGTCCATTCCACTTGAGGCCGCAAACTCAGGATCCCTCTCACATACCTAGAGCCGAGAGAAGCCTCCTCTTGAGGTGCTTGTGGTAAGGTGGTATTCCTCAGGAGTCGAAGCCAGGGACTAACCTCTCATCTCGTGTTGATTCTTGGTCCACGGAGCTCTTTCGTGTTGCTACAGTGACCTCAGGATCCCTCTAGCCTTGAAACAGTGTTCTTGGGGTTTCTCTGGAGTGCCATCAAGGAAATCAAGGCTCCTTTCATGTGTGATGTGCAAGACGGAATTGCTCTGCACGCAGTGCAGGGGAATCGGGCCTCATATCGCGGCGAGGGGGAAGTCTCATGGTTTTTCTCGAGTTGCGGCGGGAACCTGGGGTATATTCTCGAGTTACGACGGGGATGGCCCTTCCACACACGTGTGTGTTCAGCCATGTCAGGACTCCTGCCTAGTTGCGAGGGACCACTCGGGATTCTCCTCGAGGCTTTGCAGGGCAATTGGGACGCCTTTCCATCTGAGACGGGAGACCAAGTGTCCCTTTCCACGTGCCACAGGAATCCTGGGTCTCCTATCAAGTTTCACGAGGAGTCAGGCATCGTCTCCTTTGGAGGCACTGATCTCCGCATACCTCTGGAGTTTTCAAAGGATGTGAGGCCTCCTGTCGCGATGAGGTGGGGAACTAGGTCTTTCTCTGTGGTCTCCACAGGGGATTCAGACACCCTTTCGTCTTGGGAGATGCAAGACGAGCCTGCATTCCAGTCACTGCAGGGATATCCGGCCTTATTTCGAGTCAGGGCATCGCGGTGTCCATTCCACTTGAGGCCGCAAACTCAGGGTCCCTCTCACATACCTAGAGCTGAGAGAAGCCTCCTCTTGAGGTGCTTGTGGTAAGGTGGTATTCCTCAGGAGTCGAAGCCAGGGACTAACCTCTCATCTCGTGTTGATTCTTGGTCCACGGAGCTCTTTCGTGTTGCTACAGTGACCTCAGGATCCCTCTAGCCTTGAAACAGTGTTCTTGGGGTTTCTCTGGAGTGCCATGAAGGAAATCAAGGCTCCTTTCATGTGTGATGTGCAACACAGAATTGGTCTGCACGCAGTGCAGGGGAATCGGGCCTCATCTCGCGGCGAGGGGGAAGTCTCATGGTTTTTCTCGAGTTGCGGCGGGAACCTGGGGTATATTCTCGAGTTACGACGGGGATGGCCCTTCCACTCACGTGTTTGTTCAGCCACGTCAGGACTCTTGCGTAGTTGCGAGACACAACTCGGGATTCTCCTCGAGGCTTGGCAAGGCAATTGGGACGCCTCTCCAGCTGAGGCGGGAGACCAAGGGTCCCTTTCCACGTGCCACAGGTATCCTGGGACTCCTATCAAGTTTCACGAGGAGTCAGGCATCGTCTCCTTTGGAGGCACTGATCTCCGCGTACCTCTGGAATTTTCAAAGGATGTGAGACCTCCGGTCGCGATGAGGTGGGGAACTAGGTGTTTCTCTGTGGTCTCCACAGGGGATTCAGACATCCTTTCATCTTGGGAGATGCAAGACGAGCCTGCATTCAAGTCACTGCAGGGATATCCAGCCTTATTTCGCGTCAGGGCATCGCGGTGTCCATTCCACTTGAGGCCGCAAACTCAGGGTCCCTCTCACATACCTAGAGCTGAGAGAAGCCTCCTCTTGAGGTCCTTGTGGTAAGGTGGTATTCCTCTGGAGTCGAAGCCAGGGACTAACCTCTCATCTCGTGTTGATTTTTGGCCCACGGAGCTCTTTCGTGTTGCTACAGTGACCTCAGGATCCCTCTAGCCTTGAAACAGTGTTCTTGGGGTTTCTCTGGAGTGCCATCAAGGAAATCAAGGCTCCTTTCATGTGTGATGTGCAACACGGAATTGCTCTGCACGCAGTGCAGGGGAATCGGGCCTCATCTCGCGGCGAGGGGAAAGTCTCATGGTTTTTCTCGAGTTGCGGCGGGAACCTGGGGTATATTCTCGAGTTACGACGGGGATGGCCCTTCCACCCACGTGTTTCTTCAGCGACTTCCGGACTCCTGCCTAGTTGCGAGGGACAACTCGGGATTCTCCTCGAGGCTTGACAGGGGATTTGGGACGCCTCTCCAGCTGAGACGGGAGACCAAGTGTCCCTTTCCAAGTGCCACAGGAATCCTGGGACTCCTATCAAGTTTCACGAGGAGTCAAGCATCGTCTCCTTTGGAGGCACTGATCTCCGCATACCTCTGGAGTTTTCAAAGGATGTGAGGCTATCGGTCGCGATGAGGTGGGGAACTAAGTCTTTCTCTGTGCTTTCCACAGGGGATTCAGACATCCTTTCGTCCTGGGAGATGCAAGACGAGCCTGCATTGAAGTCACTGCAGGGATATCCGGCCTTATTTCGAGTCAGGGCATCGCGGTGTCCATTCCACTTGAGGCCGCAAACTCAGGGTCCCTCTCACATACCTAGAGCTGAGAGAAGCCTCCTCTTGAGGTGCTTGTGGTAAGGTGGTATTCCTCTGGAGACGAATCCAGGGACTAACCTTTCTTTTCGAGTTGATTTTTGGTCCACAGAGTTCTTTCGTGTTGCTACATTGACCTTAGGATCCCTCTATCCTTGAAACAGTGTTCTTGGGGTTTCTCTGGAGTGCCATCAAGGAAATCAAGGCTCCTTTCATGTGTGATGTGCAAGACGGAATTGCTCTGCACGCAGTACAGGGGAATCGGGCCTCATCTCGCATCGAGGGGGAAGTCTCATGGTTTTTCTCGAGTTGCGGCGGGAACCTGGGGTATATTCTCGAGTTACAATGGGGATGGCCCTTCCACCCACGTGTTTGTTCAGCCACGTCAGGACTCCTGCCTAGTTGCGAGGGGCAACTCGGGATTCTCCTCGAGGCTTGGCAGGGCAATTGGAACGCCTCTCCAGCTGAGGCGGGAGACCAAGGGTCCCTTTCCACGTGCCACAAGAATCCTGGGACTCCTATCAAGTTTCACGAGGAGTCAGGCATCGTCTCCTTTGGAGGCACTGATCTCTGCGTACCTCTGGAGTTTTCAAAGGATGTGAGGCCTCCGGTCGCGATGAGGTGGGGAACTAGGTGTTTCTCTGTGGTCTCCACAGGGGATTCAAACATCCTTTCTTCTTGGGAGATGCAAGACGAGCCTGCATTCAAGTCACTGCAGGGATATCCGGCCTTATTTCGAGTCAGGGCATCGCGGTGTCCATTCCACTTGAGGCCGCAAACTCAGGATCCCTCTCACATACTTAGAGCTGAGAGAAGCCTCCTCTTGAGGTGCTTGTGGTAAGGTTGTATTCCTCAGGAGTCGAAGCCAGGGACTAACCTCTCATCTCGTGTTGATTCTTGGTCCACGGAGCTCTTTCGTGTTGCTACAGTGACCTCAGGATCCCTCTAGCCTTGAAACAGTGTTCTTGGGGTTTCTCTGGAGTGCCATCAAGGAAATCAAGGCTCCTGTCATGTGTGATATGCAACACGGAATTGCTCTGTACGCAGTGCAGGGGAATCGGGCTTCATCTCGCGGCGAGGGGGAAGTCTCATGGTTTTTTCTCGAGTTGCGGCGGGAACCTGGGGTATATTCTCGAGTTACGACGGGGATGGCGCTTCCACACACGTGTGTGTTCAGCCATGTCAGGACTCCTGCCTAGTTGCGAGGGACAACTCGGGATTCTCCTCGAGGCTTTGCAGGGCAATTGGGACGCCTCTCCAGCTGAGACGGGAGACCAAGGGTCCCTTTCCACGTGCCACAGGAATCCTGGGTCTCCTATCAAGATTCAAGAGGAGTCAGGCATCGTCTCCTTTGGAGGCACTGATCTCCGCATACCTCTGGAGTTTTCAAAGGATTTGAGGCCTCCTGTCGCGATGAGGTGGGGAACTAGGTCTTTCTCTGTGGTCTCCACAGGGGATTCAGACACCCTTTCTTCTTGGGAGATGCAAGACGAGCCTGCATTCCAGTCACTGCAGGGATATCCGGCCTTATTTCGAGTCAGGGCATCGCGGTGTCCATTCCACTTGAGGCCGCAAACTCAGGGTCCCTCTCACATACCTAGAGCTGAGAGAAGCCTCCTCTTGAGGTGCTTGTGGTAAGGTGGTATTCCTCTGGAGTCGAAGCCAGGGACTAACCTCTCATCTCGAGTTGATTTTTGGCCCACGGAGCTCTTTCGTGTTGCTACAGTGACCCCAGGATCCCTCTAGCCTTGAAACAGTGTTCTTGGGGTTTCTCTGGAGTGCCATCAAGGAAATAAAGGCTCCTTTCATGTGTGATGTGCAACACGGAATTGCTCTGCACGCAGTGCAGGGGAATCGGGCCTCATCTCGCGGCGAGGGGGAAGTCTCATGGTTTTTCTCGAGTTGCGGCGGGAACCTGGGGTATATTCTCGAGTTACGACGGGGTTGACCCTTCCACCCACGTGTTTGCTCAGCGACGTCAGGACTCCTGCCTAGTTGCGAGGGACAACTCTGGATTCTCCTCGAGGCTTGGCAGGGCAATTGGGACACCTCTCCAGCAGAGGCGGGAGACCAAGGGTCCCTTTCCAAGTGCCACAGGAATCCTGGGACTCCTATCAAGTTTCACGAGGAGTCAGGCATCGTCTCCTTTGGAGGCACTGATCTCCGCGTACCTCTGGAGTTTTCAAAGGATGTAAGGTTATCGGTCGCGATGAGGTGGGAAACTAAGTCTTTCTCTGTGCTTTCCACAGGGGATTCAGACATCCTTTCGTCCTGGGAGATGCAAGACGAGCCTGAATTGAAGTCACTGCAGGGATATCCGGCCTTATTTCGAGTCAGGGCATCGCGGTGTACATTCCACTTGAGGCCGCAAACTCAGGGTCCCTCTCACATACCTAGAGCTGAGAGAAGCCTCCTCTTGAGGTGCGTGTGGTAAGGTGGTATTCCTCTGGAGACGAATCCAGGGACTAACCTCTCTTTTCGAGTTGATTTTTGGTCCACAGACTTCTTTCGTGTTGCTACAGTCACCTCCGGATCCCTCTATCCTTGAAACAGTGTTCTTGGGGTTTCTCTGGAGTGCCATCAAGGAAATCAAGGCTCCTTTCATGTGTGATGTGCAAGACGGAATTGCTCTGCACGCAGTACAGGGGAATCGGGCCTCATCTCGCATCGAGGGGGAAGTCTCATGGTTTTTCTCGAGTTGCGGCGGGAACCTGGGGTATATTCTCGAGTTACGACGGGGATGGCCCTTCCACCCACGTGTTTGTTCAGCCACGTCAGGACTCCTGCCTAGTTGCGAGGGACACCTCGGGATTCTCCTCGAGGCTTGGCAGGGCAATTGGAACGCCTCTCCAGCTGAGGCGGGAGACCAAGAGTCCCTTTCCATGTGCCACACGAATCCTGGGACTCCTATCAAGTTTCACGAGGAGTCAGGCATCGTCTCCTTTGGAGGCACTGATCTCCGCGTACCTCTGGAGTTTTCAAAGGATGTGAGGCCTCCGGTCGCGATGAGGTGGGGAACTAGGTGTTTCTCTGTGGTCTCCACAGGGGATTCAGACATCCTTTCTTCTTGGGAGATGCAAGACGAGCCTGCATTCAAGTCACTGCAGGGATATCCTTCCTTATTTCGAGTCAGGGCATCGCGGTGTCCATTCCACTTGAGGCCGCAAAATCAGGGTCCCTCTCACATACCTAGAGCTGAGAGAAGCCTCCTCTTGAGGTGCTTGTGGTAAGGTGGTATTCCTCAGGAGTCGAAGCCAGGGACTAACCTCTCATCTCGTGTTGATTCTTGGTCCACGGAGCTCTTTCGTGTTGCTACAGTGACCTCAGGATCCCTCTATCCTTGAAACAGTGTTCTTGGGGTTTCTCTGGAGTGCCATCAAGGAAATCAAGGCTCCTTTCATGGGTGATGTGCAACACGGAATTGCTCTGCACGCAGTGCAGGGGAATCGGGCCTCGTCTCGCGGCGAGGGGGAAGTCTCATGGTTTTTCTCGAGTTGCGGCGGGAACCTGGGGTATATTCTCGAGTTACGACGGGGATGGCCCTTCCACCCACGTGTTTCTTCAGCGACGTCAGGACTCCTGCCTAGTTGCAAGGGACAACTCTGGATTCTCCTCGAGGTTTGGCAGGGCAATTGGGACGCCTCTCCAGCTGAGGCGGGAGACCAAGGGTCCCTTTCCAAGTGCCGCAGGAATCCTGGGACTCCTATCAAGTTTCACGAGGAGTCAGGCATCGTCTCCTTTGGAGGCACTGATCTCCGCATACCTCTGGAGTTTTCAAAGGATGTGAGGCTATCGGTCGCGATGAGGTGGGGAACTAAGTCTTTCTCTGTGCTTTCCACAGGGGATTCAGACATCCTTTCGTCCTGGGAGATGCAAGACGAGCCTGCATTGAAGTCACTGCAGGGATATCCGGCCTTATTTCGAGTCAGGGCATCGCGGTGTCCGTTCCACTTGAGGCCGCAAACTCAGGGTCCCTCTCACATACCTAGAGCTGAGAGAAGCCTCCTCTTGAGGTGCTTGTGGTAAGGTGGTGTTCCTCTGGAGACGAATCCAGGGACTAACCTCTCTTTTCGAGTTGATTTTTGGTCCACAGAGTTCTTTCGTGTTGCTACAGTGACCTCAGGATCCCTCTATACTTGAAACAGTGTTCTTGGGGTTTCTCTGGAGTGCCATCAAGGAAATCAAGGCTCCTTTCATGTGTGATGTGCAAGATGGAATAGCTCTGCACGCAGTACAGGGGAATCGGGCCTCATCTTGCATCGAGGGGGAAGTCTCATGGTTTTTCTCGAGTTGCGGCGGGAACCTGGGGTATATTCTCGAGTTAAGACGGGGATGGCCCTTCCACCCACGTGTTTGTTCAGCCACGTCAGGACTCCTGCCTAGTTGCGAGGGACAACTCGGGATTCTCCTCGACGCTTGGCAGGGCAATTGGAACGCCTCTCCAGCTGAGGCGGGAGACCAAGGGTCCCTTTCCACGTGCCACAAGAATCCTGGGACTCCTATCAAGTTTCACGAGGAGTCAGGCATCGTCTCCTTTGGAGGCACTGATCTCCGCGTACCTCTGGAGTTTTCAAAGGATGTGAGGCCTCCGGTCGCGATGAGGTGGGGAACTAGGTGTTTCTCTGTGGTCTCCAGAGGGGATTCAGACATCCTTTCTTCTTGGGAGATGCAAGACGAGCCTTCATTCAAGTCACTGCAGGGATATCCGGCCTTATTTCGAGTCAGGGCATCACGGTGTCCATTCCACTTGAGGCCGCAAACTCAACATCCCTCTCACATACATAGAGCTGAGAGAAGCTTCCTCTTGAGGTGCTTGTGGTAAGGTGGTATTCCTCAGGAGTCGAAGCCAGGGACTAACCTCTCATCTCGTGTTGATTCTTGGTCCACGGAGCTCTTTCGTGTTGCTACAGTGACCTCAGGATCCCTCTAGCCTTGAAACAGTGTTCTTGGGGTTTCTCTGGAGTGCCATCAAAGAAATCAAGGCTCCTTTCATGTGTGATATGCAACACGGAATTGCTCTGCACGCAGTGCAGGGGAATCGGGCCTCATCTCGTGGCGAGGGGGAAGTCTCATGGTTTTTCTCGAGTTGCGGCGGGAACCTGGGGTATATTCTCGAGTTACGACGGGGATGGCCCTTCCACCCACGTGTTTCTTCAGCGACGTCAGGACTCCTGCCTACTTGCGAGGGACAACTCGGGATTCTCCTCGAGGCTTTGCAGGGCAATTGGGACGCCTCTCCAGCTGAGACGGGAGACCAAGGGTCCCTTTCCACGTGCCTCAGGAATCCTGGGTCTCCTATCAAGTTTCACGAGGAGTCAGGCATCGTCTCCTTTGGAGGCACTGATCTCCGCATACCTCTGGAGTTTTCAAAGGATTTGAGGCCTCCTGTCGCGATGAGGTGGGGAACTAGGTCTTTCTCTGTGGTCTCCACAGGGCATTCAGACACCCTTTCGTCTTGGGAGATGCAAGACGAGCCTGCATTCCAGTCACTGCAGGGATATCCGGCCTTATTTCGAGTCAGGGCATCGCGGTGTCCATTCCACTTGAGGCCGCAAACTCAGGGTCCCTCTCACATACCTAGAGCTGAGAGAAGCCTCCTCTTGAGGTGCTTGTGGTAAGGTGGTATTCCTCTGGAGTCGAAGCCAGGGACTAACCTCTCATCTCGAGTTGATTTTTGGTCCACGGAGCTCTTTCGTGTTGCTACAGTGACCTCAGGATCCCTCTAGCCTTGAAACAGTGTTCTTGGGGTATCTCTGGAGTGCCATGAAGGAAATCAAGGCTTCTTTCATGTGTGATGTGCAACACAGAATTGCTCTGCACGCAGGGCAGGGGAATCGGGCCTCATCTCGCGGCGAGGGGCAAGTCTCATGGTTTTTCTGGAGTTGCGGCGGGAACTTGGGGGATATTCTCGAGTTACCACGGGAATGGCCCTTCCACACACGTGTTAGTTCAGCCACGTCAGGACTCTTGCCTAGTTGCGAGACACAACTCGGGATTCTCCTCGAGGCTTGGCAAGGCAATTGGGACGCCTCTCCAGCTGAGTCGGGAGACCAAGGGTCCCTTTCCACGTGCCACAGGAATCCTGGGACTCCTATCAAGTTTCACGAGGAGTCAGGAATCGTCTCCTTTGGAGGCACTGATCTCCGCGAACCTCTGGAGTTTTCAAAGGATGTGAGGCCTCCGGTCGCGATGAGGTGGGGAACTAGGTCTTTCTCTGTGGTCTCCACAGGGGATTCAGACATCCTTTCATCTTGGGAGATGCAAGACGAGCCTGCATTGAAGTCACTGCAGGAATATCCAGCCTTATTTCGCGTCAGGGCATCGCGGTGTCCATTCCACTTGAGGCCGCAAACTCAGGGGCCCTCTCACATACCTAGAGCTGAGAGAAGCCTCCTCTTGAGGTGCTTGTGGTAAGGTGGTATTTCTCTGGAGTCGAAGCCAGGGACTAACCTCTCATCTCGAGTTGATTTTTGGCCCAAGGAGCTCTTTCGTGTTGCTACAGTGACCTCAGGATCCCTCTAGCCTTGAAACAGTGTTCTTGGGGTTTCTCTGGAGTGCCATCAAGGAAATCAAGGCTCCTTTCATGTGTGATGTGCAACACGGAATTGCTCTGCACGCAGTGCAGGGGAATCGGGCCTCATCTTGCGGCGAGGGGGAAGTCTCATGGTTTTTCTCGAGTTGCGGCGGGAACCTGGGGTATATTCTCGAGTTACGACGGGGATGGCCCTTCCACCCACGTGTTTCTTCAGCCACGTCAGGACTCCTGCCTAGTTGCGAGGGACAACTCGGGATTCTCCTCGAGGCTTGGCAGGGCAATTGGGACGCCTCTCCAGCTGAGGCGGGAGACCAAGGGTCCCTTTCCAAGTGCCACAGGAATCCTGGGACTCCTATCAAGTTTCACGAGGAGTCAGGCATCGTCTCCTTTGGAGGCACTGATCTCCGCATACCTCTGGAGTTTTCAAAGGATGTGATGCTATCGGTCGCGATGAGGTGGGGAACTAAGTCTTTCTCTGTGCTTTCCACAGGGGATTCAGACATCCTTTTGTCCTGGGAGATGCAAGACGAGCCTGCATTGAAGTCACTGCAGGGATATCCGGCCTTATTTAGAGTCAGGGCATCGCGGTGTCCATTCCACTTGAGGCCGCAAACTCAGGGTCCCTCTCACATACCTAGAGCTGAGAGAAGCCTCCTCTTGAGGTGCTTGTGGTAAGGTGGTATTCCTCTGGAGACGAATCCAGGGACTAACCTCTCTTTTCGAGTTGATTTTTGGTCCACAGAGTTCTTTCGTGTTGCTACAGTGACCTCAGGATCCCTCTATACTTGAAACAGTGTTCTTGGGGTTTCTCTGGAGTGCCATCAAGGAAATCAAGGCTCCTTTCATGTGTGATGTGCAAGACGGAATAGCTCTGCACGCAGTACAGGGGAATCGGGCCTCATCTCGCATCGAGGGGGAAGTCTCATGGTTTTTCTCGAGTTGCGGCGGGAACCTGGGGTATATTCTCGAGTTAAGACGGGGATGGCCCTTCCACCCACGTGTTTCTTCAGTGACGTCAGGACTCCTGCCTAGTTGCGAGGGACAACTCGGGATTCTCCTCGAGGCTTGGCAGGGCAATTGGAACGCCTCTCCAGCTGAGGCGGGAGACCAAGGGTCCCTTTCCACGTGCCACAAGAATCCTGGGACTCCTATCAAGTTTCACGAGGAGTCAGGCATCGTCTCCTTTGGAGGCACTGATCTCCGTGTACCTCTGGAGTTTTCAAAGGATGTGAGGCCTCCGGTCGCGATGAGGTGGGGAACTAGGTGTTTCTCTGTGGTCTCCACAGGGGATTCAGACATCCTTTCTTCTTGGGAGATGCAAGACGAGCCTGCATTCAAGTCACTGCAGGGATATCCGGCTTTATTTCGACTCAGGGCATCGCGGTGTCCATTCCACTTGAGGCCGCAAACTCAGGATCCCTCTCACATACCTAGAGCTGAGAGAAGCCTCCTCTTGAGGTGCTTGTGGTAAGGTGGTATTCCTCAGGAGTCGAAGCCAGGGACTAACCTCTCATCTCGTGTTGATTCTTGGTCCACGGAGCTCTTTCGTGTTGCTACAGTGACCTCAGGATCCCTCTAGCCTTGAAACAGTGTTCTTGGGGTTTCTCTGGAGTGCCATGAAGGAAATCAAGGCTCCTTTCATGTGTGATGTGCAACACGGAATTGCTCTGCACGCAGTGCAGGGGAATCGGGCCTCATCTCGCGGCCAGGGGGAAGTCTCATGGTTTTTCTCGAGTTGCGGCGGGAACCTGGTGTATATTCTCGAGTTACGACGGGGATGGCCCTTCCACACACGTGTGTGTTCAGCCATGTCAGGACTCCTGCCTAGTTGCGAGGGACAACTCGGGATTCTCCTCGAGGCTTTGCAGGGCAATTGGGACACCTCTCCAGCTGAGACGGGAGACCAAGGGTCCCTTTCCACGTGCCACAGGAATCCTGGGTCTCCTATCAAGTTTCACGAGGAGTCAGGCATCGTCTCCTTTGGAGGCACTGATCTCCGCATACCTCTGGAGTTTTCAAAGGATTTGAGGCCTCCTGTCGCGATGAGGTGGGGAACTAGGTCTTTCTCTGTGGTCTCCACAGGGGATTCAGACACCCTTTCGTCTTGGGAGATGCAAGACAAGCCTGCATTCCAGTCACTGCAGGGATATCCGGCCTTATTTCGAGTCAGGGCATCGCGGTGTCCATTCCACTTGAGGCCGCAAACTCAGGGTCCCTCTCACATACCTAGAGCTGAGAGAAGCCTCCTCTTGAGGTGCTTGTGGTAAGGTGGTATTCCTCTGGAGACGAATCCAGGGACTAACCTCTCTTTTCGAGTTGATTTTTGGTCCACAGAGTTCTTTCGTGTTGCTACAGTGACCTCAGGATCCCTCTATCCTTGAAACAGTGTTCTTGGGGTTTCTCTGGAGTGCCATCAAGGAAATCAAGGCTCCTTTCATGTGTGATGTGCAAGACGGAATTGCTCTGCACGCAGTACAGGGGAATCGGGCCTCATCTCGCAGCGAGGGGGAAGTCTCATGGTTTTTCTCGAGTTGCGGCGTGAACCTGGGGTATATTCTCGAGTTACGACGGGGATGGCCCTTCCACCCACGTGTTTGTTCAGCCACGTCAGGACTCCTGCCTAGTTGCGAGGGACAACTCGGGATTCTCCTCGAGGCTTGGCAGGGCAATTGGAACGCCTCTCCAGCTGAGGCGGGAGACCAAGGGTCCCTTTCCACGTGCCACAAGAATCCTGGGACTCCTATCAAGTTTCACGAGGAGTCAGGCATCGTCTCCTTTGGAGGCACTGATCTCCGCGTACCTCTGGAGTTTTCAAAGGATGTGAGGCCTCCGGTCGCGATGAGGTGGGGAACTAGGTGTTTCTCTGTGGTCTCCACAGGGGATTCAGACATCCTTTCTTCTTGGGAGATGCAAGACGAGCCTGCATTCAAGTCACTTCAGGGATATCCGGCTTTATTTCGACTCAGGGCATCGCGGTGTCCATTCCACTTGAGGCCGCAAACTCAGGATCCCTCTCACATACCTAGAGCTGAGAGAAGCCTCCTCTTGAGGTGCTTGTGGTAAGGTGGTATTCCTCAGGAGTCGAAGCCAGGGACTAACCTCTCATCTCGTGTTGATTCTTGGTCCACGGAGCTCTTTCGTGTTGCTACAGTGACCTCAGGATCCCTCTAGCCTTGAAACAGTGTTCTTGGGGTTTCTCTGGAGTGCCATGAAGGAAATCAAGGCTCCTTTCATGTGTGATGTGCAACACGGAATTGCTCTGCACGCAGTGCAGGGGAATCGGGCCTCATCTCGCGGCGAGGGGGAAGTCTCATGGTTTTTCTCGAGTTGCGGCGGGAACCTGGGGTATATTCTCGAGTTACGACGGGGATGGCCCTTCCACACACGTGTGTGTTCAGCCATGTCAGGACTCCTGCCTAGTTGCGAGGGACAACTCGGGATTCTCCTCGAGGCTTTGCAGGGCAATTGGGACACCTCTCCAGCTGAGACGGGAGACCAAGGGTCCCTTTCCACGTGCCACAGGAATCCTGGGTCTCCTATCAAGTTTCACGAGGAGTCAGGCATCGTCTCCTTTGGAGGCACTGATCTCCGCATACCTCTGGAGTTTTCAAAGGATTTGAGGCCTCCTGTCGCGATGAGGTGGGGAACTAGGTCTTTCTCTGTGGTCACCACAGGGGATTCAGACACCCTTTCGTCTTGGGAGATGCAAGACAAGCCTGCATTCCAGTCACTGCAGGGATATCCGGCCTTATTTCGAGTCAGGGCATCGCGGTGTCCATTCCACTTGAGGCCGCAAACTCAGGGTCCCTCTCACATACCTAGAGCTGAGAGAAGCCTCCTCTTGAGGTGCTTGTGGTAAGGTGGTATTCCTCTGGAGTCGAAGCCAGGGACTAACCTCTCATCTCTAGTTGATTTTTGGTCCACGGAGCTCTTTCGTGTTGCTACAGTGACCTCAGGATCCCTCTAGCCTTGAAACAGTGTTCTTGGGGTTTCTCTGGAGTGCCATGAAGGAAATCAAGGCTCCTTTCATGTGTGATGTGCAACACAGAATTGCTCTGCACGCAGTGCAGGGGAATCGGGCCTCATCTCGCGGCGAGGGGGAAGTCTCATGGTTTTTCTCGAGTTGCGGCGGGAACCTGGGGTATATTCTCGAGTTACGACGGGGATAGCCCTTCCACACACGTGTTTGTTCAGCCACGTCAGGACTCTTGCCTAGTTGCGAGACACAACTCGGGATTCTCCTCGAGGCTTGGCAAGGCAATTGGGAAGCCTCTCCAGCTGAGGCGGGAGACCAAGTGTCCCTTTACACGTGCCACAGGAATCCTGGGACTCCTATCAAGTTTCACGAGGAGTCAGGCATCGTCTTCTTTGGAGGCACTGATCTCCGCGTACCTCTGGAGTTTTCAAAGGATGTGAGGCCTCCGGTCGCGATGAGGTGGGGAACTAGGTCTTTCTCTGTGGTCTCCACAGGGGATTCAGACATCCTTTCATCTTGGGAGATGCAAGACGAGCCTGCATTCAAGTCACTGCAGGGATATCCAGCCTTATTTCGCGTCAGGGCATCGCGGTGTCCATTCCACTTGAGGCCGCAAACTCAGGGTCCCTCTCACATACCTAGAGCTGAGAGAAGCCTCCTCTTGAGGTGCTTGTGGTAAGGTGGTATTCCTCTGGAGTCGAAGCCAGGGACTAACCTCTCATCTCGAGTTGATTTTTGGCCCACGGAGCTCTTTCGTGTTGCTACAGTGACCTCAGGATCCCTCTATCCTTGAAACAGTGTTCTTGGGGTTTCTCTGGAGTGCCATCAAGGAAATCAAGGCTCCTTTCATGTGTGATGTGCAAGACGGAATTGCTCTGCACGCAGTGCAGGGGAATCGGGCCTCATCTCGCATCGAGGGGGAAGTCTCATGGTTTTTCTCGAGTTGCGGCGGGAACCTGGGGTATATTCTCGAGTTACGACGGGGATGGCCCTTCCACCCACGTGTTTGTTCAGCCACGTCAGGACTCCTGCCTAGTTGCGAGGGAAAACTCGGGATTCTCCTCGAGGCTTGGCAGGGCAATTGGAACGCCTCTCCAGCTGAGGCGGGAGACCAAGGGTCCCTTTCCACGTGCCACAAGAATCCTGGGACTCCTATCAAGTTTCACGAGGAGTCAGGCATCGTCTCCTTTGGAGGCACTGATCTCCGCGTACCTCTGGAGTTTTCAAAGGATGTGAGGCCTCCGGTCGCGATGAGGTGGGGAACTAGGTGTTTCTCTGTGGTCTCCACAGGGGATTCAGACATCCTTTCTTCTTGGGAGATGCAAGACGAGCCTGCATTCCAGTCACTGCAGGGATATCCGGCCTTATTTCGACTCAGGGCATCGCGGGGTTCATTCCACTTGAGGCCGCAAACTCAGGATCCCTCTCACATACCTAGAGCTGAGAGAAGCCTCCTCTTGAGGTGCTTGTGGTAAGGTGGTATTCCTCTGGAGTCGAAGCCAGGGACTAACCTCTCATCTCGTGTTGATTCTTGGTCCACGGAGCTCTTTCGTGTTGCTACAGTGACCTCAGGATCCCTCTAGCCTTGAAACAGTGTTCTTGGGGTTTCTCTGGAGTGCCATCAAGGAAATCAAGGCTCCTTTCATGTGTGATGTGCAACACGGAATTGCTCTGCACGCAGTGCAGGGGAATCGGGCTTCATCTCGCGGCGAGGGGGAAGTCTCATGGTTTTTCTCGAGTTGCGGCGGGAACCTGGGGTATATTCTCGAGTTACGACGGGGATGGCCCTTCCACACACGTGTGTGTTCAGCCATGTCAGGACTCCTGCCTAGTTGCGAGGGACAACTCGGGATTCTCCTCGAGGCTTTGCAGAGAAATTGGGACGCCTCTCCAGCTGAGACGGGAGACCAAGGGTCCCTTTCCACGTGCCACAGGAATCCTGGGTCTCCTATCAAGTTTCACGAGGAGTCAGGCATCGTCTCCTTTGGAGGCACTGATCTCCGCATACCTCTGGAGTTTTCAAAGGATTTGAGGCCTCCTGTCGCGATGAGGTGGGGAACTAGGTCTTTCTCTGTGGTCTCCACAGGGGATTCAGACACCCTTTCGTCTTGGGAGATGCAAGACCAGCCTGCATTCCAGTCACTGCAGGGATATCCGGCCTTATTTCGAGTCAGGGCATCGCGGTGTCCATTCCACTTGAGGCCGCAAACTCAGGGTCCCTCTCACATACCTAGAGCTGAGAGAAGCCTCCTCTTGAGGTGCTTGTGGTAAGGTGGTATTCCTCTGGAGTCGAAGCCAGGGACTAACCTCTCATCTCTTGTTGATTCTTGGTCCACGGAGCTCTTTCGTGTTGCTACAGTGACCTCAGGATCCCTCTAGCCTTGAAACAGTGTTCTTGGGGTTTCTCTGGAGTGCCATGAAGGAAATCAAGGATCTTTCATGTGTGATTTGCAACACAGAATTGCTCTGCACGCAGTGCAGGGGAATCGGGCCTCATCTCGCGGCGAGGGGGAAGTCTCATGGTTTTTCTCGAGTTGCGGCGGGAATCTGGGGTATATTCTCGAGTTACGACGGGGATGGCCCTTCCACACACGTGTTTGTTCAGCCACGTCAGGACTCTTGCCTAGTTGCGAGACACAACTCGGGATTCTCCTCGAGGCTTTGCAGGGCAATTGGGACGCCTCTCCAGCTGAGACGGGAGACCAAGGGTCCCTTTCCACGTGCCACAGGAATCCTGGGACTCCTATCAAGTTTCACGAGGAGTCAGGCATCGTCTCCTTTGGAGGCACTGATCTCCGCGTACCTCTGGAGTTTTCAAAGGATGTGAGGCCTCCGGTCGCGATGAGGTGGGGAACTAGGTCTTTCTCTGTGGTCTCCACAGGGGATTCAGACATCCTTTCATCTTGGGAGATGCAAGACGAGCCTGCATTCAAGTCACTGCAGGGATATCCGGCCTTATTTCGAGTCAGGGCATCGCGGTGTCCATTCCACTTGAGGCCGCAAACTCAGGGTCCCTCTCACATACCTAGAGCTGAGAGAAGCCTCCTCTTGAGGTGCTTGTGGTAAGGTGGTATTCCTCAGGAGTCGAAGCCAGGGACTAACCTCTCATCTCGAGTTGATTTTTGGCCCACGGAGCTCTTTCGTGTTGCTACAGTGACCTCAGGATCCCTCTAGCCTGGAAACAGTGTTCTTGGGGTTTCTCTGGAGTGCCATGAAGGAAATCAAGGCTCCTTTCATGTGTGATGTGCAAGACGGAATTGCTCTGCACGCAGTGCAGGGGAATCGGGCCTCATCTCGCGGCGAGGGGAAAGTCTCATGGTTTTTCTCGAGTTGCGGCGGGAACCTGGGGTATATTCTCGAGTTATGACGGGGATGGCCCTTCCACCCACGTGTTTCTTCAGCGACGTCAGGACTCCTGCCTAGTTGCGAGGGACAACTCTGGATTCTCCTCGAGGCTTGGCAGGGCAATTGGGACGCCTCTCCAGCTGAGGCGGGGAGACCAAGTGTCCCTTTCCAAGTGCCACAGGAATCCTGGGACTCCTATCAAGTTTCACGAGGAGTCAGGCATCGTCTCCTTTGGAGGCACTGATCTCCGCGTACCTCTGGAGTTTTCAAAGGATGTGAGGCCTCCTGTCGCGATGAGGTGGGGAACTAGGTCTTTCTCTGTGGTCTCCACAGGGGATTCAGACACCCTTTCGTCTTGGGAGATGCAAGACGAGCCTGCATTCCAGTCACTGCAGGGATATCCGGCCTTATTTCGAGTCAGGGCATCGCGGTGTCCATTCCACTTGAGGCCGCAAACTCAGGGTCCCTCTCACATACCTAGAGCTGAGAGAAGCCTCCTCTTGAGGTGCTTGTGGTAAGGTGGTATTCCTCTGGAGTCGAAGCGAGGGACTAACCTCTCATCTCGAGTTGATTTTTGGTCCACGGAGCTCTTTCGTGTTGCTACAGTGACCTCAGGATCCCTCTAGCCTTGAAACAGTGTTCTTGGGGTTTCTCTGGAGTGCCATGAAGGAAATCAAGGCTCCTTTCATGTGTGATGTGCAACACAGAATTGCTCTGCACGCAGTGCAGGGGAATCGGGCCTCATCTCGCGGCGAGGGGGAAGTCTCATGGTTTTTCTCGAGTTGCGGCGGGGAACCTGGGGTATATTCTCGAGTTACGACGGGGATGGCCCTTCCACACACGTGTTTGTTCAGCCACGTCAGGACTCTTGCCTAGTTGCGAGACACAACTCGGGATTCTCCTCGAGGCTTGGCAAGGCAATTGGGACGCCTCTCCAGCTGAGGCGGGAGACCAAGGGTCCCTTTCCACGTGCCACAGGAATCCTGGGACTCCTATCAAGTTTCACGAGGAGTCAGGCATCGTCTTCTTTGGAGGCACTGATCTCCGCGTACCTCTGGAGTTTTCAAAGGATGTGAGGCCTCCAGTCGCGATGAGGTGGGGAACTAGGTCTTTCTCTGTGGTCTCCACAGGGGATTCAGACATCCTTTCATCTTGGGAGATGCAAGACGAGCCTGCATTCAAGTCACTGCAGGGATATCCAGCCTTATTTCGCGTCAGGGCATCGCGGTGTCCATTCCACCTGAGGCCGCAAACTCAGGGTCCCTCTCACATACCTAGAGCTGAGAGAAGCCTCCTCTTGAGGTGCTTGTGGTAAGGTGGTATTCCTCTGGAGTCGAAGCCAGGGACTAACCTCTCTTTTCGAGTTGATTTTTGGTCCACAGAGTTCTTTCGTGTTGCTACAGTGACCTCAGGATCCCTCTAGCCTTGAAACAGTGTTTTTGGGGTTTCTCTGGAGTGCCATTAAGGAAATCAAGGCTCCTTTCATGTGTGATGTGCAAGACGGAATTGCTCTACACGCAGGACAGGGGAATCGGGCCTCATCTCGCATCGAGGGGGAAGTCTCATGGTTTTTCTCGAGTAGCGGCGGGAACCTGGGGTATATTCTCGAGTTACGACGGGGATGGCCCTTCCACCCACGTGTTTGTTCAGCCACGTCAGGACTCCTGCCTAGTTGCGAGGGAAAACTCGGGATTCTCCTCGAGGCTTGGCAGGGCAATTGGAACGCCTCTCCAGCTGAGGCGGGAGACCAAGGGTCCCTTTCCACGTGCCACAAGAATCCTGGGACTCCTATCAAGTTTCACGAGGAGTCAGACATCGTCTCCTTTGGAGGCACTGATCTCCGCGTACCTCTGGAGTTTTCAAAGGATGTGAGGCCTCCGGTCGCGATGAGGTGGGGAACTAGGTCTTTCTCTGTGGTCTCCACAGGGGATTCAGACATCCTTTCTTCTTGGGAGACGCAAGACGAGCCTGCATTCCAGTCACTGCAGGGATATCCGGCCTTATTTCGAGTCAGGGCATCGCGGTGTCCATTCCACTTGAGGCCGCAAACTCAGGGTCCCTCTCACATACCTAGAGCTGAGAGAAGCCTCCTCTTGAGGTGCTTGTGGTAAGGTGGTATTCCTCTGGAGTCGAAGCCAGGGACTAACCTCTCATCTCGAATTGATTTTTAGTCCACGGAGCTCTTTCTTGTGGCTACAGTGACCTCAGGATCCCTCTAGCCTTGAAACAGTGTTCTTGGGGTTTCTCTGGAATGCCATCAAGGAAATCAAGGCTCCTTTCATGTGTGATGTGCAACACAGAATTGCTGTGCACGCAGTGCAGGGGAATCGGGCCTCATCTCGCGGCGAGGGGGAAGTCTCATGGTTTTTCTCGAGTTGCGGCGGGAACCTGGGGTATATTCTCGAGTTACGACGGGGATGGCCCTTCCACACACGTGTTTGTTCAGCCACGTCAGGACTCTTGCCTAGTTGCGAGACACAACTCGGGATTCTCCTCGAGGCTTGGCAAGGCAATTGGGACGCCTCTCCAGCTGAGGCGGGAGACTAAGGGCCCCTTTCCACGTGCCACAGGAATCCTGGGACTCCTATCAAGTTTCACGAGGAGTCAGGCATCGTCTCCTTTGGAGGCACTGATCTCCGCGTACCTCTGGAGTTTTCAAAGGATGTGAGGCCTCCGGTCGCGATGAGGTGGGGAACTAGGTCTTTCTCTGTGGTCTCCACAGGGGATTCAGACATCCTTTCATCTTGGGAGATGCAAGACGAGCCTGCATTCAAGTCACTGCAGGGATATCCAGCCTTATTTCGCGTCAGGGCATCGCGGTGTCCATTCCACTTGAGGCCGCAAACTCAGGGTCCCTCTCACATACCTAGAGCTGAGAGAAGCCTCCTCTTGAGGTGCTTGTGGTAAGGTGGTATTCCTCTGGAGTCGAAGCCAGGGACTAACCTCTCATCTCGAGTTGATTTTTGGCCCACGGAGCTCTTTCGTGTTGCTACAGTGACCTCAGGATCCCTCTAGCCTTGAAACAGTGTTCTTGGGGTTTCTCTGGAGTGCCATCAAGGAAATCAAGGCTCCTTTCATGTGTGATGTGCAAGACGGAATTGCTCTGCAAGCAGTGCAGGGGAATCGGGCCTCATCTCGCGGCGAGGGGGAAGTCTCATGGTTTTTCTCGAGTTGCGGCGGGAACCTGGGGTATATTCTCGAGTTACGACGGGGATGGCCCTTCCACCCACGTGTTTCTTCAGCCACGTCAGGACTCCTGCCTAGTTGCGAGGGACAACTCGGGATTCTCCTCGAGGCTTGGCAGGGCAATTGGGACGCCTCTCCAGCTGAGGCGGGAGACCAAGGGTCTCTTTCCACGTGCCACAAGAATCCTGGGACTCCTATCAAGTTTCACGAGGAGTCAGGCATCGTCTCCTTTGGAGGCACTGATCTCCGCGTACCTCTGGAGTTTTCAAAGGATGTGAGGCCTCCGGTCGCGATGAGGTGGGGAACTAGGTGTTTCTCTGTGGTCTCCACAGGGGATTCAGACATCCTTTCTTCTTGGGAGATGCAAGACGAGCCTGCATTCCAGTCACTGCAGGGATATCCAGCCTTATTTCGAGTCAGGGCATCGCGGTGTCCATTCCACTTGAGGCCGCAAACTCAGGATCCCTCTCACATACCTAGAGCTGAGAGAAGCCTCCTCTTGAGTTGCTTGTGGTAAGGTGGTATTCCTCAGGAGTCGAAGCCAGGGACTAACCTCTCATCTCGTGTTGATTCTTGGTCCACGGAGCTCTTTCGTGTTGCTACAGTGACCTCAGGATCCCTCTAGCCTTGAAACAGTGTTCTTGGGGTTTCTCTGGAGTGCCATCAAGGAAATCAAGGCTCCTTTCATGTGTGATGTGCAACACGGAATTGCTCTGCACGCAGTGCAGGGGAATTGGGCCTCATCTTGCGGCGAGGGGGAAGTCTCATGGTTTTTCTCGAGTTGCGGCGGGAACCTGGGGTATATTCTCGAGTTACGACGGGGATGGCCCTTCCACACACGTGTGTGTTCAGCCATGTCAGGACTCCTGCCTAGTTGCGAGGGACAACTCGGGATTCTCCTCGAGGCTTTGCAGGGCAATTGGGACGCCTCTCCAGCTGAGGCGGGAGACCAAGGGTCCCTTTCCACGTGCCACAAGAATCCTGGGACTCCTATCAAGTTTCACGAGGAGTCAGGCATCGTCTCCTTTGGAGGCACTGATCTCCGCGTACCTCTGGAGTTTTCAAAGGATGTGAGGCTATCGGTCGCGATGAGGTGGGGAACTAAGTCTTTCTCTGTGCTTTCCACAGGGGATTCAGACATCCTTTCGTCCTGGGAGATGCAAGACGAGCCTGCATTGAAGTCACTGCAGGGATATCCGGCCTTATTTCGAGTCAGGGCATCGCGGTGTCCATTCCACTTGAGGCCGCAAACTCAGGGTCCCTCTCACATACCTAGAGCTGAGAGAAGCCTCCTCTTGAGGTGCTTGGGGTAAGGTGGTATTCCTCTGGAGACGAATCCAGGGACTAACCTCTCTTTTCGAGTTGATTTTTGGTCCACAGAGTTCTTTCGTGTTGCTACAGTGACCTCAGGATCCCTCTATCCTTGAAACAGTGTTCTTGGGGTTTCTCTGGAGTGCCATCAAGGAAATCAAGGCTCCTTTCATGTGTGATGTGCAACACGGAATTGCTCTGCACGCAGTACAGGGGAATCGGGCCTCATCTCGCATCGAGTGGGAAGTCTCATGGTTTTTCTCGAGTTGCGGCGGGAACCTGGGGTATATTCTCGAGTTACGACGGGGATGGCCCTTCCACCCAAGTGTTTGTTCAGCCACGTCAGGACTCCTGCCTAGTTGCGAGGGACAACTCGGGATTCTCCTCGAGGCTTGGCAGGGAAATTGGAACGCTTCTCCAGCTGAGGCGGGAGACCAAGGGCCCCTTTCCACGTGCCACAAGAATCCTGGGACTCCTATCAAGTTTCACGAGGAGTCAGGCATCGTCTCCTTTGGAGGCACTGATCTCCGCGTACCTCTGGAGTTTTCAAAGGATGTGAGGCCTCCGGTCGCGATGAGGTGGGGAACTAGGTCTTTCTCTGTGGTCTCCACAGGGGATTCAGACATCCTTTCGTCCTGGGAGATGCAAGACGAGCCTGCATTCAAGTCACTGCAGGGATATCCAGCCTTATTTCGCGTCAGGGCATCGCGGTGTCCATTCCACTTGAGGCCGCAAACTCAGGGTCCCTCTCACATACCTAGAGCTGAGAGAAGCCTCCTCTTGAGGTGCTTGTGGTAAGGTGGTATTCCTCTGGAGTCGAAGCCAGGGACTAACCTCTCATCTCGAGTTGATTTTTGGCCCACGGAGCTCTTTCGTGTTGCTACAGTGACCTCAGGATCCCTCTATCCTTGAAACAGTGTTCTTGGGGTTTCTCTGGAGTGCCATCAAGGAAATCAAGGCTCCTTTCATGTGTGATGTGCAACACGGAATTGCTCTGCACGCAGTGCATGGGAATCGGGCCTCATCTCGCGGCGAGGGGGAAGTCTCATGGTTTTTCTCGAGTTGCGGCGGGAACCTGGGGTATATTCTCGAGTTACGACGGGGATGGCCCTTCCACCCACGTGTTTGTTCAGCGACGTCAGGACTCCTGCCTAGTTGCGAGGGACAACTCGGGATTCTCCTCGAGGCTTTGCAGGGCCATTGGGACGCCTCTCCAGCTGAGGCGGGAGACCAAGGGTCCCTTTCCACGTGCCACAGGAATCCTGGGTCTCCTATCAAGTTTCACGAGGAGTCAGGCATCGTCTACTTTGGAGGCACTGATCTCCGCATACATCTGGGGTTTTCAAAGGATTTGAGGCCTCCTGTCGCGATGAGGTGGGGAACTAGGTCTTTCTCTGTGATCTCCACAGGGGATTCAGACACCCTTTCTTCTTGGAAGATGCAAGACGAGCCTGCATTCCAGTCACTAAAGGGATATCCGGCCTTATTTCGAGACAGGGCATCGCGGTGTCCATTCCACTTGAGGCCGCAAACTCAGGGTCCCTCTCACATACCTAGAGCTGAGAGAAGCCTCCTCTTGAGGTGCTTGTGGTAAGGTGGTATTCCTCTGGAGACGAAGCCAGGGACTAACTTCTCATCTCGAGTTGATTTTTGGCCCACGGAGCTCTTTCGTGTTGCTACAGTGACCTCAGGATCCCTCTAGCCTTGAAACAGTGTTCTTGGGGTTTCTCTGGAGTTCCATGAAGGAAATCAAGGCTCCTTTCATGTGTGATGTGCTACACAGAATTGCTCTGCACGCAGTGCAAGGGAATCGGGCCTCATCTCGCGGCGAGGGGGAAGTCTCATGGTTTTTCTCGAGTTGCGGCGGGAACCTGGGGTATATTCTCGAGTTACGACGGGGATGGCCCTTCCACACACGTGTTTGTTCAGCCACGTCAGGACTCTTGCCTAGTTGCGAGACAAAACTCGGGATTCTCCTCGAGGCTTGGCAAGGCAATTGGGACGCCTCTCCAGCTGAGGCGGGAGACCAAGGGTCCCTTTCCACGTGCCACAGGAATCCTGGGACTCCTATCAAGTTTCACGAGGAGTCAGGCATCGTCTCCTTTGGAGGCACTGATCTCCGCGTACCTCTGGATTTTTCAAAGGATGTGAGGCCTCCGGTCGCGATGAGGTGGGGAACTAGGTCTTTCTCTGTGGTCTCCACAGGGGATTCAGACATCCTTTCATCTTGGGAGATGCAAGACGAGCCTGCATTCATGTCACTGCAGGGATATCCAGCCTTATTTCGCGTCAGGGCATCGCGGTGTCCATTCCACTTGAGGCCGCAAACTCAGGGTCCCTCTCACATACCTAGAGCTGAGAGAAGCCTCCTCTTGAGGTGCTTGTGGTAAGGTGGTATTCCTCTGGAGTCGAAGCCAGGGACTAACCTCTCATCTCGAGTTGATTTTTGGCCCACCGAGCTCTTTCGTGTTGCTACAGTGACCTCAGGATCCCTCTAGCCTTGAAACAGTGTTCTTGGGGTTTCTCTGGAGTGCCATCAAGGAAATCAAGGCTCCTTTCATGTGTGATGTGCAACACGGAATTGCTCTGCACGCAGTGCAGGGGAATCGGGCCTCATCTCGCGGCGAGGGGGAAGTCTCATGGTTTTTCTCGAATTGCGGTGGGAACCTGGGGTATATTCTCGAGTTATGACGGGGATGGCCCTTCCACCCACGTGTTTGTTCAGCGACGTCAGGACTCCTGCCTAGTTGCGAGGGACAACTCTGGATTCTCCTCGAGGCTTGGCAGGGCAATTGGGACGCCTCTCCAGCTGAGGCGGGAGACCAAGTGTCCCTTTCCAAGTGCCACAAGAATCCTGGGACTCCTATCAAGTTTCACGAGGAGTCAGGCATCGTCTCCTTTGGAGGCACTGATCTCCGCGTACCTCTGGAGTTTTCAAAGGATGTGAGGCTATCGGTCGCGATGAGGTGGGGAACTAAGTCTTTCTCTGTGCTTTCCACAGGGGATTCAGACATCCTTTCGTCCTGGGAGATGCAAGACGAGCCTGCATTGAAGTCACTGCAGGGATATCCGGCCTTATTTCGAGTCAGGGCATCGCGGTGTCCATTCCACTTGAGGCCGCAAACTCAGGGTCCCTCTCACATACCTAGAGCTGAGAGAAGCCTCCTCTTGAGGTGCTTGTGGTAAGGTGGTATTCCTCTGGAGACGAATCCAGGGACTAACCTCTCTTTTCGAGTTGATTTTTGGTCCACAGAGTTCTTTCGTGTTGCTACAGTGACCTCAGGATCCCTCTATCCTTGAAACAGTGTTCTTGGGGTTTCTCTGGAGTGCCATCAAGGAAATCAAGGCTCCTTTCATGTGTGATGTGCAAGACGGAATTGCTCTGCACGCAGTACAGGGGAATCGGGCCTCATCTCGCATCGAGGGAGAGTCTCATGGTTTTTCTCGAGTTGCGGCGGGAACCTGGGGTATATTCTCGAGTTACGACGGGGATGGCCCTTCCACCCACGTGTTTGTTCAGCCACGTCAGGACTCCTGCCTAGTTGCGAGGGACAACTCGGGATTCTCCTCGAGGCTTGGCAGGGCAATTGGACCGCCTCTCCAGCTGAGGCGGGAGACCAAGGGTCCCTTTCCACGTGCCACAAGAATCCTGGGACTCCTATCAAGTTTCACGAGGAGTCAGTCATCGTCTCCTTTGGAGGCACTGATCTCCGCGTACCTCTGGAGTTTTCAAAGGATGTGAGGCCTCCGGTCGCGATGAGGTGGGGAACTAGGTGTTTCTCTGTGGTCTCCACAGGGGATTCAGACATCCTTTCTTCTTGGGAGATGCAAGACGAGCCTGCATTCAAGTCACTGCAGGGATATCCGGCCTTATTTCGAGTCAGGGCATCGCGGTGTCCATTCCACTTGAGGCCGCAAACTCAGGATCCCTCTCACATACCTAGAGCTGAGAGAAGCCTCCTCTTGAGGTGCTTGTGGTAAGGTTGTATTCCTCAGGAGTCGAAGCCAGGGACTAACCTCTCATCTCGTGTTGATTCTTGGTCCACGGAGCTCTTTCGTGTTGCTACAGTGACCTCAGGATCCCTCTAGCCTTGAAACAGTGTTCTTGGGGTTTCTCTGGAGTGCCATCAAGGAAATCAAGGCTCCTTTCATGTGTGATGTGCAACACGGAATTGCTCTGCACGCAGTGCAGGGGAATCGGGCCTCATCTCGCGGCGAGGGGGAAGTCTCATGGTTTTTCTCGAGTTGCGGTGGGAACCTGGGGTATATTCTCGAGTTACGACGGGGATGGCCCTTTCACACACGTGTGTGTTCAGCCATGTCTGGACTCCTGCCTAGTTGCGAGGGACAACTCGGGATTCTCCTCGAGGCTTTGCAGGGCAATTGGGACGCCTCTCCAGCTGAGACGGGAGACCAAGGGTCCCTTTCCACGTGCCACAGGAATCCTGGGTCTCCTATCAAGTTTCACGAGGAGTCAGGCATCGTCTCCTTTGGAGGCACTGATCTCCGCATACCTCTGGAGTTTTCAAAGGATTTGAGGCCTCCTGTCGCGAAGAGGTGGGGAACTAGGTCTTTCTCTGTGGTCTCCACAGGGGATTCAGACACCCTTTCGTCTTGGGAGATGCAAGACGAGCCTGCATTCCAGTCACTGCAGGGATATCCAGCCTTATTTCGAGTCAGGGCATCGCGGTGTCCATTCCACTTGAGGCCGCAAACTCAGGGTCCCTCTCACATACCTAGAGCTGAGAGAAGCCTCCTCTTCAGGTGCTTGTGGTTAGGTGGTATTCCTCTGGAGTCGAAGCCAGGGACTAACCTCTCATCTCGAGTTGATTTTTGGTCCACGGAGCTCTTTCGTGTTGCTACAGTGACCTCAGGATCCCTCTAGCCTTGAAACAGTGTTCTTGGGGTTTCTCTGGAGTGCCATCAAGGAAATCAAGGCTCCTTTCATGTGTGATGTGCAACACAGAATTGCTCTGCACGCAGTGCAGGGGAATCGGGCCTCATCTCGCGGCGAGGGGGAAGTCTCATGGTTTTTCTCGAGTTGCGACGGGAACCTGGGGTATATTCTCGAGTTACGACGGGGATGGCCCTTCCACCCACGTGTTTGTTCAGCAACGTCAGGACTCTTGCCTAGTTGCGAGACACAACTCGGGATTCTCCTCGAGGCTTGGCAAGGCAATTGGAACGCCTCTCCAGCTGAGGCGGGAGACCAAGTGTCCCTTTCCACGTGCCACAGGAATCCTGGGACTCCTATCAAGTTTCACGAGGAGTCAGGCATCGTCTCCTTTGGAGGCACTGATCTCCGGGTACCTCTGGAGTTTTCAAAGGATGTGAGGCCTCCGGTCGCGATGAGGTGGGGAACTAGGTCTTTCTCTGTGGTCTCCACAGGGGATTCAGACATCCTTTCATCTTGGGAGATGCAAGACGAGCCTGCATTCATGTCACTGCAGGGATATCCAGCCTTATTTCGCCTCAGGGCATCGCGGTGTCCATTCCACTTGAGGCCGCAAACTCAGGGTCCCTCTCACATACCTAGAGCTGAGAGAAGCCTCCTCTTGAGGTGCTTGTGGTAAGGTGGTATTCCTCTGGAGTCGAAGCCAGGGACTAACCTCTCATCTCGAGATGATTTTTGGCCCACGGAGCTCTTTCGTGTTGCTACAGTGACCTCAGGATCCCTCTAGCCTTGAAACAGTGTTCTTGGGGTTTCTCTGGAGTGCCATCAAGGAAATCAAGGCTCCTTTCATGTGTGATGTGCAACACGGAATTGCTCTGCACGCAGTGCAGGGGAATCGGGCCTCATCTCGCGGCGAGGGGGAAGTCTCATGGTTTTTCTCGAATTGCGGTGGGAACCTGGGGTGTATTCTCGAGTTACGACGGGGATGGCCCTTCCACCCACGTGTTTGTTCAGCCACGTCAGGACTCCTGCCTAGTTGCGAGGGACAACTCTGGATTCTCCTCGAGGCTTGGCAGGGCAATTGGGACGCCTCTCCAGCTGAGGCGGGAGACCAAGTGTCCCTTTCCACGTGCCACAAGAATCCTGGGACTCCTATCAAGTTTCACGAGGAGTCAGGCATCGTCTCCTTTGGAGGCACTGATCTCCGCGTACCTCTGGAGTTTTCAAAGGATTTGAGGCCTCCTGTCGCGATGAGGTGGGGAACTAGGTCTTTCTCTGTGGTCTCCACAGGGGATTCAGACACCCTTTCGTCTTGGGAGATGCAAGACGAGCCTGCATTCCAGTCACTGCAGGGATATCCGGCCTTATTTCGAGTCAGGGCATCGCGGTGTCCATTCCACTTGAGGCCGCAAACTCAGGGTCCCTCTCACATACCTAGAGCTGAGAGAAGCCTCCTCTTCAGGTGCTTGTGGTTAGGTGGTATTCCTCTGGAGTCGAAGCCAGGGACTAACCTCTCATCTCTAGTTGATTTTTGGTCCACGGAGCTCTTTCGTGTTGCTACAGTGACCTCAGGATCCCTCTAGCCTTGAAACAGTGTTCTTGGGGTTTCTCTGGAGTGCCATCAAGGAAATCAAGGCTCCTTTCATGTGTGATGTGCAACACAGAATTGCTCTGCACGCAGTGCAGGGGAATCGGGCCTCATCTCGCAGCGAGGGGGAAGTCTCATGGTTTTTCTCGAGTTGCGACGGGAACCTGGGGTATATTCTCGAGTTACGACGGGGATGGCCCTTCCACACACGTGTTTGTTCAGCAACGTCAGGACTCTTGCCTAGTTGCGAGACACAACTCGGGATTCTCCTCGAGGCTTGGCAAGGCAATTGGAACGCCTCTCCAGCTGAGGCGGGAGACCAAGTGTCCCTTTCCACGTGCCACAGGAATCCTGGGACTCCTATCAAGTTTCACGAGGAGTCAGGCATCGTCTCCTTTGGAGGCACTGATCTCCGCGTACCTCTGGAGTTTTCAAAGGATGTGAGGCCTCCGGTCGCGATGAGGTGGGGAACTAGGTCTTTCTCTGTGGTCTCCACAGGGGATTCAGACACCCTTTCGTCTTGGGAGATGCAAGACGAGCCTGCATTCCAGTCACTGCAGGGATATCCGGCCTTATTTCGAGTCAGGGCATCGCGGTGTCCATTCCACTTGAGGCCGCAAACTCAGGGTCCCTCTCACATACCTAGAGCTGAGAGAAGCCTCCTCTTGAGGTGCTTGTGGTAAGGTGGTATTCCTCTGGAGTCGAAGCCAGGGACTAACCTCTCATCTCGAGTTGATTTTTGGCCCACCGAGCTCTTTCGTGTTGCTACAGTGACCTCAGGATCCCTCTAGCCTTGAAACAGTGTTCTTGGGGTTTCTCTGGAGTGCCATCAAGGAAATCAAGGCTCCTTTCATGTGTGATGTGCAACACGGAATTGCTCTGCACGCAGTGCAGGGGAATCGGGCCTCATCTCGCGGCGAGGGGGAAGTCTCATGGTTTTTCTCGAGTTGCGGCGGGAACCTGGGGTATATTCTCGAGTTACGACGGGGATGGCCCTTCCACCCACGTGTTTCTTCAGCGACGTCAGGACTCCTGCCTAGTTGCGAGGGACAACTCTTGATTCTCCTCGAGGCTAGGCAGGGCAATTGGGACGCCTCTCCAGCTGAGGCGGGAGACCAAGGGTCCCTTTCCAAGTGCCACAGGAATCCTGGGACTCCTATCAAGTTTCACGAGGAGTCAGGCATCGTCTCCTTTGGAGGCACTGATCCCCGCGTACCTCTGGAGTTTTCAAAGGATGTGAGGCTATCGGTCACGATGAGGTGGGGAACTAAGTCTTTCTCTGTGCTTTCCACAGGGGATTCAGACATCCTTTCGTCCTGGGAGATGCAAGACGAGCCTGCATTGAAGTCACTGCAGGGATATCCGGCCTTATTTCGAGTCAGGGCATCGCGGTGTCCATTCCACTTGAGGCCGCAAACTCAGGGTCCCTCTCACATACCTAGAGCTGAGAGAAGCCTCCTCTTGAGGTGCTTGTGGTAAGGTGGTATTCCTCAGGAGTCGAAGCCAGGGACTAACCTCTCATCTCATGTTGATTCTTGGTCCACGGAGCTCTTTCGTGTTGCTACAGTGACCTCAGGATCCCTCTAGCCTTGAAACAGTGTTCTTGGGGTTTCTCTGGAGTGCCATGAAGGAAATCAAGGCTCCTTTCATGTGTGATGTGCAACACGGAATTGTTCTGCACGCAGTGCAGGGGAATCGGGCCTCATCTCACGGCGAGGGGGAAGTCTCATGGTTTTTCTCGAGTTGCGGCGGGAACCTGGGGTATATTCTCGAGTTACGACGGGGATGGCCCTTCCACACACGTGTTTCTTCAGCGACGTCAGGACTCCTGCCTAGTTGCGAGGGACAACTCGGGATTCTCCTCGAGGCTTGGCAGGGCAATTGGGACGCCTCTCCAGCTGAGACGGGAGACCAAGGGTCCCTTTCCACGTGCCACAGGAATCCTGGGTCTCCTATCAAGTTTCACGAGGAGTCAGGCGTCGTCTCCTTTGGAGGCACTGATCTCCGCATACCTCTGGAGTTTTCAAAGGATGTGAGGCCTCCTGTCGCGATGAGGTGGGGAACTAGGTCTTTCTCTGTGGTCTCCACAGGGGATTCAGACACCCTTTCGTCTTGGGAGATGCAAGACGAGCCTGCATTCCAGTCACTGCAGGGATATCCGGCCTTATTTCGAGTCAGGGCATCGCGGTGTCCATTCCACTTGAGGCCGCAAACTCAGGGTCCCTCTCACATACCTAGAGCTGAGAGAAGCCTCCTCTTGAGGTGCTTGTGGTAAGGTGGTATTCCTCAGGAGTCGAAGCCAGGGACTAACCTCTCATCTCGTGTTGATTCTTGGTCCACGGAGCTCTTTCGTGTTGCTACAGTGACCTCAGGATCCCTCTAGCCTTGAAACAGTGTTCTTGGGGTTTCTCTGGAGTGCCATCAAGGAAATCAAGGCTCCTTTCATGTGTGATGTGCAACACGGAATTGCTCTGCACGCAGTGCAGGGGAATCGGGCCTCATCTCGCGGCGAGGGGGAAGTCTCATGGTTTTTCTCGAGTTGCGGTGGGAACCTGGGGTATATTCTCGAGTTACGACGGGGATGGCCCTTCCACACACGTGTGTGTTCAGCCATGTCAGGACTCCTGCCTAGTTGCGAGGGACAACTCGGGATTCTCCTCGAGGCTTGGCAGGGCAATTGGGACGCCTCTCCAGCTGAGACGGGAGACCAAGGGTCCCTTTCCACATGCCACAGGAATCCTGGGTCTCCTATCAAGTTTCACGAGGAGTCAGGCATCGTCTCCTTTGGAGGCACTGATCTCCGCATACCTCTGGAGTTTTCAAAGGATTTGAGGCCTCCTGTCGCGATGAGGTGGGGAACTAGGTCTTTCTCTGTGGTCTCCACAGGGGATTCAGACATCCTTTCGTCTTGGGAGATGCAAGACGAGCCTGCATTCCAGTCACTGCAGGGATATCCGGCCTTATTTCGAGTCAGGGCATCGCGGTGTCCATTCCACTTGAGGCCGCAAACTCAGGGTCCCTCTCACATACCTAGAGCTGAGAGAAGCCTCCTCTTCAGGTGCTTGTGGTTAGGTGGTATTCCTCTGGAGTCGAAGCCAGGGACTAACCTCTCATCTCTAGTTGATTTTTGGTCCACGGAGCTCTTTCGTGTTGCTACAGTGACCTCAGGATCCCTCTAGCCTTGAAACAGTGTTCTTGGGGTTTCTCTGGAGTGCCACCAAGGAAATCAAGGCTCCTTTCATGTGTGATGTGCAACACAGAATTGCTCTGCACGCAGTGCAGGGGAATCGGGCCTCATCTCGCGGCGAGGGGGAAGTCTCATGGTTTTTCTCGAGTTGCGACGGGAACCTGGGGTATATTCTCGAGTTACGACGGGGATGGCCCTTCCACACACGTGTTTGTTCAGCAACGTCAGGACTCCTGCCTAGTTGCGAGGGACAACTCTGGATTCTCCTCGAGGCTTGGCAGGGAAACTGGGACGCCTCTCCAGCTGAGGCGGGAGACCAAGTGTCCCTTTCCAAGTGCCACAGGAATCCTGGGTCTCCAGTCAAGTTTCACGAGGAGTCAGGCATCGTCTCCTTTGGAGGCACTGATCTCCGCATACCTCTGGAGTTTTCAAAGGATGTGAGGCTATCGGTCGCGATGAGGTGGGGAACTAAGTCTTTCTCTGTGCTTTCCACAGGGGATTCAGACATCCTTTCGTCCTGGGAGATGCAAGCCGAGCCTGCATTGAAGTCACTGCAGGGATATCCGGCCTTATTTCGAGTCAGGGCATCGCGGTGTCCATTCCACTTGAGGCCGCAAACTCAGGGTCCCTCTCACATACCTAGAGCTGAGAGAAGCCTCCTCTTGAGGTGCTTGTGGTAAGGTGGTATTCCTCTGGAGACGAATCCAGGGACTAACCTCTCTTTTCGAGTTGATTTTTGGTCCACAGAGTTCTTTCGTGTTGCTACAGTGACCTCAGGATCCCTCTAGCCTGGAAACAGTGTTCTTGGGGTTTCTCTGGAGTGCCATCAAGGAAATCAAGGCTCCTTTCATGTGTGATGTGCAAGACGGAATTGCTCTGCACGCAGTACAGGGGAATCGGGCCTCATCTCGCATCGAGGGGGAAGTCTCATGGTTTTTCTCGAGTTGCGGCGGGAACCTGGGGTATATTCTCGAGTTACGACGGGGATGGCCCTTCCACCCAAGTGTTTGTTCAGCCACGTCAGGACTCCTGCCTAGTTGCGAGGGACAACTCGGGATTCTCCTCGAGGCTTGGCAGGGCAATTGGAACGCCTCTCCAGCTGAGGCGGGAGACCAAGGGTCCCTTTCCACGTGCCACAAGAATCCTGGGACTCCTATCAAGTTTCACGAGGAGTCAGGCATCGTCTCCTTTGGATTCACTGATCTCCGCGTACCTCTGGAGTTTTCAAAGGATGTGAGGCCTCCGGTCGCGATGAGGTGGGGAACTCGGTGTTTCTCTGTGGTCTCCACAGGGGATTCAGACATCCTTTCTTCTTGGGAGATGCAAGACGAGTCTGCATTCAAGTCACTGCAGGGATATCCGGCCTTATTTTGAGTCAGGGCATCGCGGTGTCCATTCCACTTGAGGCCGCAAACTCAGTATCCCTCTCACATACCTAGAGCTGAGAGAATCCTCCTCTTGAGGTGCTTGTGGTAAGGTGGTATTCCTCTGGAGTCGAAGCCAGGGACTAACCTCTCATCTCGTGTTGATTCTTGGTCCACGGAGCTCTTTCGTGTTGCTACAGTGACCTCAGGATCCCTCTATTCTTGAAACAGTGTTCTTGGGGTTTCTATGGAGTGCCATCAAGGAAATCAAGGCTCCTTTCATGTGTGATGTGCAACACGGAATTGCTCTGCACGCAGTGCAGGGGAATCGGGCCTCATCTCGCGGCGAGGGGGAAGTCTCATGGTTTTTCTCGAGTTGCGGCGGGAACCTGGGGTATATTCTCGAGTTACGACGGGGATGGCCCTTCCACACACGTGTGTGTTCAGCCATGTCAGGACTCCTGCCTAGTTGCGAGGGACAACTCGGGATTCTCCTCGATGCTTTGCAGGGCAATTGGGACGCCTCTCCAGCTGAGACGGGAGACCAAGGGTCCCTTTCCACGTGCCACAGGAATCCTGGGTCTCCTATCAAGTTTCACGAGGAGTCAGGCATCGTCTCCTTTGGAGGCACTGATCTCCGCATACCTCTGGAGTTTTCAAAGGATTTGAGGCCTCCTGTCGCGATGAGGTGGGGAACTAGTTCTTTCTCTGTGGTCTCCACAGGGGAATCAGACACCCTTTCGTTTTGGGAGATGCAAGACGAGCCTGCATTCCAGTCACTGCATGGATATCCGGCCTTATTTCGAGTCAGGGCATCGCGGTGTCCATTCCACTTTAGGCCGCAAACTCAGGGTCCCTCTCACATACCTAGAGCTGAGAGAAGCCTCCTCTTGAGGTGCTTGTGGTAAGGTGGTATTCCTCTGGAGTCGAAGCCAGGGACTAACCTCTCATCTCGAGTTGATTTTTGGTCCACGGAGCCATTTCGTGTTGCTACAGTGACCTCAGGATCCCTCTATCCTTGAAACAGTGTTCTTGGGGTTTCTCTGGAGTGCCATCAAGGAAATCAAGGCTCCTTTCATGTGTGATGTGCAAGACGGAATTGCTCTGCACGCAGTACAGGGGAATCGGGCCTCATCTCGCGGCGAGGGGGAAGTCTCATGGTTTTTCTCGAGTTGCGGCGGGAACCTGGGGTATATTCTCGAGTTACGACGGGGATGGCTCTTCCACACACGTGTTTGTTCAGCCACGTCAGGACTCCTGCCTAGTTGCGAGACACAACTCGGGATTCTCCTCGAGGCTTGGCAAGGCAATTGGGACGCCTCTCCAGCTGAGGCGGGAGACCAAGAGTCCCTTTCCACGTGCCACAAGAATCCTGGGACTCCTATCAAGTTTCACGAGGAGTCAGGCATCGTCTCCTTTCGAGGCACTGATCTCCGCGTACCTCTGGAGTTTTCAAAGGATGTGAGGCCTCCGGTCGCGATGAGGTGGGGAACTAGGTCTTTCTCTGTGGTCTCCACACGGGATTCAGACATCCTTTCATCTTGGGAGATGCAAGACGAGCCTGCATTCAAGTCACTGCAGGGATATCCAGCCTTATTTCGCGTCAGGGCATCGGGGTGTCCATTCGACTTGAGGCCGCAAACTCAGGGTCCCTCTCACATACCTAGAGCTGAGAGAAGCCTCCTCTTGAGGTGCTTGTGGTAAGGTGGTATTCCTCTGGAGTCGAAGCCAGGGACTAACCTCTCATCTCGAGTTGATTTTTGGCCCACGGAGCTCTTTCGTGTTGCTACAGTGACCTCAGGATCCCTCTAGCCTTGAATCAGTGGTCTTGGGGTTTCTCTGGAGTGCCATCAAGGAAATCAAGGCTCCTTTCATGTGTGATGTGCAAGACGGAATTGCTCTGCACGCAGTACAGGGGAATCGGGCCTCATCTCGCTTTGAGGGGGAAGTCTCATGGTTTTTCTCGAGTTGCGGCGGGAACCTGGGGTATATTCTCGAGTTACGACGGGGATGGCCCTTCCACCCACGTGTTTGTTCAGCCACGTCAGGACTCCTGCCTAGTTGCGAGGGACAACTCGGGATTCACCTCGAGGCTTGGCAGGGCAATTGGAACGCCTCTCCAGCTGAGGCGGGAGACCAAGGGTCCCTTTCCACGTGCCACAAGAATCCTGGGACTCCTATCAATTTTCACGAGGAGTCAGGCATCGTCTCCTTTGGAGGCACTGATCTCCGCATACCTCTGGAGTTTTCAAAGGATGTGAGGCCTCCTGTCGCGATGAGGTGGGGAACTAGGTCTTTCTCTGTGGTCTCCACAGGGAATTCAGACACACTTTCGTCTTGGGAGATGCAAGACGAGCCTGCATTCCAGTCACTGCAGGGATATCCGGCCTTATTTCGAGTCAGGGCATCGCGGTGTCCATTCCACTTGAGGCCGCAAACTCAGGGTCCCTCTCACATACCTAGAGCTGAGAGAAGCCTTCTCTTGAGGTGCTTCTGGTAAGGTGGTATTCCTCTGGAGTCGAAGCCAGGGACTAACCTCTCATCTCAAGTTGATTTTTGGCCCACGGAGCTCTTTCGTGTTGCTACAGTGACCTCAGGATCCCTCTAGCCTTGAAACAGTGTTCTTGGGGTTTCTCTGGAGTGCCATCAAGGAAATCAAGGCTCCTTTCATGTGTGATGTGCAACACAGAATTGCTCTGCACGCAGTGCAGGGGAATCGGGCCTCATCTCGCGGCGAGGGGGAAGTCTCATGGTTTTTCTCGAGTTGCGGCGGGAACCTGGGGTATATTCTCGAGTTACGACGGGGATGGCCCTTCCACACACGTGTTTGTTCAGCCACGTCAGGACTCTTGCCTAGTTGCGAGACACAACTCGGGATTCTCCTCGAGGCTTGGCAAGGCAATTGGGACGCCTCTCCAGCTGAGGCGGGAGACCAAGGGTCCCTTTGAACGTGCCACAGGAATCCTGGGACTCCTATCAAGTTTCACGTGGAGTCAGGCATCGTCTCCTTTGGAGGCACTGATCTCCGCGTACCTCTGGAGTTTTCAAAGAATGTGAGGCTATTGGTCGCGATGAGGTGGGGAACTAAGTCTTTCTCTGTGCTTTCCACAGGGGATTCAGACATCCTTTCGTCCTGGGAGATGCAAGACGAGCCTGCATTGAAGTCACTGCAGGGATATCCGGCCTTATTTCGAGTCAGGGCATCGCGGTGTCCATTCCACTTGAGGCCGCAAACTCAGGGTCCCTCTCACATACCTAGAGCTGAGAGAAGCCTCCTCTTGAGGTGCTTGTGGTAAGGTGGTATTCCTCTGGAGACGAATCCAGGGAATAAACTCTCTTTTCGAGTTGATTTTTGGTCCACAGAGTTCTTTCGTGTTGCTACAGTGACCTCAGGATCCCTCTATCCTTGAAACAGTGTTCTTGGGGTTTCTCTGGAGTGCCATCAAGGAAATCAAGGCTCCTTTCATGTGTGATGTGCAAGACGGAATTGCTCTGCACGCAGTACAGGGGAATCGGGCCTCATCTCGCGGCGAGGGGGAAGTCTCATGGTTTTTCTCGAGTTGCGGCGGGAACCTGGGGTATATTCTCGAGTTACGACGGGGATGGCCCTTCCACCCACGTGTTTGTTCAGCCACGTCAGGACTCCTGCCTAGTTGCGAGGGACAACTCTGGATTCTCCTCGAGGTTTGGCAGGGCAATTGGAATGCCTCTCCAGCTGAGGCGGGAGACCAAGGGTCCCTTTCCACGTGCCACACGAATCCTGGGACTCCTATCAAGTTTCACGAGGAGTCAGGCATCGTCTCCTTTGGAGGCACTGATCTCCGCGTACCTCTGGAGTTTTCAAAGGATGTGAGGCCTCCGGTCGCGATGAGGTGGGGAACTAGGTGTTTCTCTGTGGTCTCCACAGGGGATTCAGACATCCTTTCTTCTTGGGAGATGCAAGACGAGCCTGCATTCAAGTCACTGCAGGGATATCCGGCCTTATTTCGAGTCAGGGCATCGCGGTGTCCATTCCACTTGAGGCCGCAAACTCAGGATCCCTCTCACATACCTAGAGCTGAGAGAAGCCTCCTCTTGAGGTGCTTGTGATAAGGTGGTATTCCTCAGGAGTCGAAGCCAGGGACTAACCTCTCATCTCGTGTTGATTCTTGGTCCACGGAGCTCTTTCGTGTTGCTACAGTGACCTCAGGATCCCTCTAGCCTTGAAACAGTGTTCTTGGGGTTTCTCTGGAGTGCCATCAAGGAAATCAAGGCTCCTTTCATGTGTGATGTGCAACACGGAATTGCTCTGCACGCAGTGCAGGGGAATCGGGCCTCATCTCGCGGCGAGGGGGAAGTCTCATGGTTTTTCTCGAGTTGCGGCGGGAACCTGGGGTATATTCTCGAGTTACGACAGGGATGGCCCTTCCACACACGTGTGTGTTCAGCCATGTCAGGACTCCTGCCTAGTTGCGAGGGAGAACTCGGGATTCTCCTCGAGGCTTTGCAGGGCAATTGGGACGCCTATCCAGCTGAGACGGGAGACCAAGGGTCCCTTTCCACGTGCCACAGGAATCCTGGGTCTCCTATCAAGTTTCAGGAGGAGTCAGGCATCGTCTCCTTTGGAGGCACTGATCTCCGCATACCTCTGGAGTTTTCAAAGGATTTGAGGCCTCCTGTCGCGATGAGGTGGGGAACTAGGTCTTTCTCTGTGGTCTCCACAGGGGATTCAGACACCCTTTCGTCTTGGGAGATGCAAGACGAGCCTGCATTCAAGTCACTGCAGGGATATCCGGCCTTATTTCGAGTCAGGGCATCGCGGTGTCCATTCCACTTGAGGCCGCAAACTCAGGGTCCCTCTCACATACCTAGAGCTGAGAGAAGCCTCCTCTTGAGGTGCTTGTGGTAAGGTGGTATTCCTCTGGAGTCGAAGCCAGGGACTAACCTCTCATCTCGAGTTGATTTTTGGTCCACGGAGCTCTTTCTTGTTGCTACAGTGACCTCAGGATCCCTCTAGCCTTGAAACAGTGTTCTTGGGGTTTCTCTGGAGTGCCATGAAGGAAATCAAGGCTCCTTTCATGTGTGATGTGCAACACAGAATTGCTCTGCACGCAGTGCAGGGGAATCGGGCCTCATCTCGCGGCGAGGGGGAAGTCTCATGGTTTTTCTCGACTTGCGGCGGGAACCTGGGGTATATTCTCGAGTTACGACGGGGATGGCCCTTCCACACACGTGTTTGTTCAGCCACGTCAGGACTCTTGCCTAGTTGCGAGACACAACTCGGGATTCTCCTCGAGGATTGGCAAGGCAATTGGGACGCCTCTCCAGCTGAGGCGGGAGACCAAGGGTCCCTTTCCACGTGCCACAGGAATCCTGGGACTCCTATCAAGTTTCACGAGGAGTCAGGCATCGTCTCCTTTGGAGGCACTGATCTCCGCGTACCTCTGGAGTTTTCAAAGGATGTGAGGCCTCCGGTCGCGATGAGGTGGGGAACTAGTTCTTTCTCTGTGGTCTCCACAGGGGATTCAGACATCCTTTCATCTTGGGAGATGCAAGACGAGCCTGCATTCAAGTCACTGCAGGGATATCCGGCCTTAATTCGAGTCAGGGCATCGCGGTGTCCATTCCACTTGAGGCCGCAAACTCAGGGTCCCTCTCACATACCTAGAGCTGAGAGAAGCCTCCTCTTGAGGTGCTTGTGGTAAGGTGGTATTCCTCTGGAGACGAATCCAGGGACTAAACTCTCTTTTCGAGTTGATTTTTGGTCCACAGAGTTCTTTCGTGTTGCTACAGTGACCTCTGGATCCCTCTATCCTTGAAACAGTGTTCTTGGGGTTTCTCTGGAGTGCCATCAAGGAAATCAAGGCTCCTTTCATGTGTGATGTGCAAGACGGAATTGCTCTGCACGCAGTACAGGGGAATCGGGCCTCATCTCGCGGCGAGGGGGAAGTCTCATGGTTTTTCTCGAGTTGCGGCGGGAACCTGGGGTATATTCTCGAGTTACGACGGGGATGGCCCTTCCACCCACGTGTTTGTTCAGCCACGTCAGGACTCCTGCCTAGTTGCGAGGGACAACTCTGGATTCTCCTCGAGGTTTGGCAGGGCAATTGGAATGCCTCTCCAGCTGAGGCGGGAGACCAAGGGTCCCTTTCCACGTGCCACAAGAATCCTGGGACTCCTATCAAGTTTCACGAGGAGTCAGGCATCGTCTCCTTTGGAGGCACTGATCTCCGCGTACCTCTGGAGTTTTCAAAGGATGTGAGGCCTCCGGTCGTGATGAGGTGGGGAACTAGGTGTTTCTCTGTGGTCTCCACAGGGGATTCAGACATCCTTTCTTCTTGGGAGATGCAAGACGAGCCTGCATTCAAGTCACTGCAGGGATATCCGGCCTTATTTCGAGTCAGGGCATCGCGGTGTCCATTCCACTTGAGGCCGCAAACTCAGGATCCCTCTCACATACCTAGAGCTGAGAGAAGCCTCCTCTTGAGGTGCTTGTGGTAAGGTGGTATTCCTCAGGAGTTGAAGCCAGGGACTAACCTCTCATCTCGTGCTGATTCTTGGTCCACGGAGCTCTTTCGTGTTGCTACAGTGACCTCAGGATCCCTCTATCCTTGAAACAGTGTTCTTGGGGTTTCTCTGGAGTGCCATCAAGGAAATCAAGGCTCCTTTCATGTGTGATGTGCAATACGGAATTGCTCTGCACGCAGTGCAGGGGAATCGGGCCTCATCTCACGGCGAGGGGGAAGTCTCATGGTTTTTCTCGAGTTGCGATGGGAACCTGGGGTATATTCTCGAGTTAAGATGGGGATGGCCCTTCCACACACGTGTGTGTTCAGCCATGTCAGGACTCCTGCCTAGTTGCGAGGGACAACTCGGGATTCTCCTCGAGGCTTTGCAGGGCAATTGGGACGCCTCTCCAGCTTAGCCGGGAGACCAAGGGTCCCTTTCCACGTGCCACAGGAATCCTGGGTCTCCTATCAAGTTTCACTAGGAGTCAGGCATCGTCTCCTTTGGAGGCACTGATCTCCGCATACCTCTGGAGTTTTCAAAGGATTTGAGGCCTCCTGCCGCGATGAGGTGGGGAACTAGGTCTTTCTCTGTGGTCTCCACAGGGGATTCAGACATCCTTTCGTCTTGGGAGATGCAAGACGAGCCTGCATTCCAGTCACTGCAGGGATATCCGGCCTTATTTCGAGTCAGGGCATCGCGGTGTCCATTCCACTTGAGGCCGCAAACTCAGGGTCCCTCTCACATACCTAGAGCTGAGAGAAGCCTCCTCTTGAGGTGCTTGTGGTAAGGTGGTATTCCTCTGGAGTCGAAGCCAGGGACTAACCTCTCATCTCGAGTTGATTTTTGGTCCACGGAGCTCTTTCGTGTTGCTACAGTGACCTCAGGATCCCTCTAGCCTTGTAACAGTGTTCTTGGGGTTTCTCTGGAGTGCCATGAAGGAAATCAAGGCTCCTTTCATGTGTGATGTGCAACACAGAATTGCTCTGCACGCAGTGCAGGGGAATCGGGCCTCATCTCGCGGCGAGGGGGAAGTCTCATGGTTTTTCTCGAGTTGCGGCGGGAACCTGGGGTATATTCTCGAGTTACGACGGGGATGGCCCTTCCACACACGTGTTTGTTCAGCCACGTCAGGACTCTTGCCTAGTTGCGAGACACAACTCGGGATTCTCCTCGAGGCTTGGCAAGGCAATTGGGACGCCTCTCCAGCTGAGGCGGGAGACCAAGGGTCCCTTTCCACGTGCCACAGGAATCCTGGGACTCCTATCAAGTTTCACGAGGAGTCAGGCATCGTCTCCTTTGGAGGCACTGATCTCCGCGTACCTCTGGAGTTTTCAAAGGATGTGAGGTCTCCGGTCGCGATGAGGTGGGGAACTAGGTCTTTCTCTGTGGTCTCCACAGGGGATTCAGACATCCTTTCATCTTGGGAGATGCAAGACGAGCCTGCATTCAAGTCACTGCAGGGATATCCAGCCTTATTTCGCGTCAGGGCATCGCGGTGTCCATTCCACTTGAGGCCGCAAACTCAGGGTCCCTCTCACATACCTAGAGCTGAGAGAAGCCTCCTCTTGAGGTGCTTGTGGTAAGGTGGTATTCCTCTGGAGTCGAAGCCAGGGACTAACCTCTCATCTCGAGTTGATTTTTGGCCCACGGAGCTCTTTCGTGTTGCTACAGTGACCTCAGGATCCCTCTAGCCTTGAAACAGTGTTCTTGGGGTTTCTCTGGAGTGCCATCAAGGAAATCAAGGCTCCTTTCATGTGTGATGTGCAACACGGAATTGCTCTGCACGCAGTGCAGGGCAATCGGGCCTCATCTCGCGGCGAGGGGGAAGTCTCATGGTTTTTCTCGAGTTGCGCCGGGAACCTGGGGTATATTCTCGAGTTACGACGGGGATGGCCTTTCCACCCACGTGTTTCTTCAGCGACGTCAGGACTCCTGCCTACTTGCGAGGGACAACTCTGGATTCTCCTCGAGGCTTGGCAGGGCAATTGGGACGCCTCTCCAGCTGAGGCGGGAGACCAAGGGTCCCTTTCCAAGTGCCACAGGAATCCTGGGACTCCTATCAAGTTTCACGAGGAGTCAGGCATCGTCTCCTTTGGAGGCACTGATCCCCGCGTACCTCTGGAGTTTTCAAAGGATGTGAGGCTATCGGTCGCGATGAGGTGGGGAACTAAGTCTTTCTCTGTGCTTTCCACAGGGGATTCAGACATCCTTTCGTCCTGGGAGATGCAAGATGAGCCTGCATTCCAGTCACTGCAGGGATATCCGGCCTTATTTCGAGTCAGGGCATCGCGGTGTCCATTCCACTTGAGGCCGCAAACTCAGGATCCCTCTCACATACCTAGAGCTGAGAGAAGCCTCCTCTTGAGGTGCTTGTGGTAAGGTGGTATTCCTCTGGAGACGAATCCAGGGACTAACCTCTCTTTTCGAGTTGATTTTTGGTCCACAGAGTTCTTTCGTGTTGCTACAGTGACCTCAGGATCCCTCTATCCTTGAAACAGTGTTCTTGGGGTTTCTCTGGAGTGCCATCAAGGAAATCAAGGCTCCTTTCATGTGTGATGTGCAACACGGAATTGCTCTGCACGCAGTACAGGGGAATCGGGCCTCATCTCGCATAGAGGGGGAAGTCTCATGGTTTTCCTCGAGTTGCGGCGGGAACCTGGGGTATATTCTCGAGTTACGACGGGGATGGCCCTTCCACCCACGTGTTTGTTCAGCCACGTCAGGACTCCTGCCTAGTTGCGAGGGACAACTCGGGATTCTCCTCGAGGCTTGGCAGGGCAATTGGAACGCCTCTCCAGCTGAGGCGGGAGACCAAGGGTCCCTTTCCACGTGCCACAGGAATCCTGGGTCTCCTATCAAGATTCACGAGGAGTCAGGCATCGTCTCCTTTGGAGGCACTGATCTCCGCATACCTCTGAAGTTTTCAAAGGATTTGAGGCCTCCTGTCGCGATGAGGTGGGGAACTAGGTCTTTCTCTGTGGTCTCCACAGGGGATTCAGACACCCTTTCGTCTTGGGAGATGCAAGACGAGCCTGCATTCCAGTCACTGCAGGGATATCCGGCCTTATGTCGAGTCAGGGCATCGCGGTGTCCATTCCACTTGAGGCCGCAAACTCAGGGTCCGTCTCACATACCTAGAGCTGAGAGAAGCCTCCTCTTGAGGTGCTTGTGGTAAGGTGGTATTCCTCTGGAGTCGAAGCCAGGGACTAACCTCTCATCTCGAGTTGATTTTGGGTCCACGGAGCTCTTTCGTGTTGCTACAGTGACCTCAGGATCCCTCTAGCCTTGAAACAGTGTTCTTGGGGTTTCTCTGGAGTGCCATCAAGGAAATCAAGGCTCCTTTCATGTGTGATGTGCAACACGGAATTGCTCTGCACGCAGTGCAGGGGAATCGGGCCTCATCTCGCGGCGAGGGGGAAGTCTCATGGTTTTTCTCGAGTTGCGGCGGGAACCTGGGGTATATTCTCGAGTTACGACGGGGATGGCCCTTCCACACACGTGTTTGTTCAGCCACGTCAGGACTCTTGCCTAGTTGCGAGACACAACTCGGGATTCTCCTCGAGGCTTGGCAAGGCAATTGGGACGCCTCTCCAGCTGAGGCGGGAGACCAAGGGTCTCTTTCCACGTGCCACAAGAATCCTGGGACTCCTATCAAGTTTCACGAGGAGTCAGGCATCGTCTCCTTTGGAGGCACTGATCTCCGCGTACCTCTGGAGTTTTCAAAGGATGTGAGGCCTCCGGTCGCGATGAGGTGGGGATCTAGGTCTTTCTCTGTGGTCTCCACAGGGGATTCAGACATCCTTTCATCTTGGGAGATGCAAGACGAGCCTGCATTCAAGTCACTGCAGGGATATCCAGCCTTATTTCGCGTCAGGGCATCGCGGTGTCCATTCCACTTGAGGCCGCAAACTCAGGGTCCCTCTCACATACCTAGAGCTGAGAGAAGCCTCCTCTTGAGGTGCTTGTGGTAAGGTGGTATTCCCCTGGAGTCGAAGCCAGGGACTAACCTCTCATCTCGTGTTGATTCTTGGTCCACGGAGCTCTTTCGTGTTGCTACAGTGACCTCAGGATCCCTCTAGCCTTGAAACAGTGTTCTTGGGGTTTCTCTGGGGTGCCATCAAGGAAATCAAGGCTCCTTTCATGTGTGATGTGCAACACGGAATTGCTCTGCACGCAGTGCATGGGAATCAGGCCTCATCTCGCATCGAGGGGGATGTCTCATGGTTTTTCTCGCGTTGCGGTGGGAACCTGGGGTATATTCTCGAGTTACGACGGGGATGGCCCTTCCACCCACGTGTTTGTTCAGCCACGTCAGGACTCCTGCCTAGTTGCGAGGGACAACTCGGGATTCTCCTCGAGGCTTGGCAGGGCAATTGGAACGCCTCTCCAGCTGAGACGGGAGACCAAGGGTCCCTTTCCAAGTGCCACAGGAATCCTGGGACTCCTATCAAGTTTCACGAGGAGTCAGGCATCGTCTCCTTTGGAGGCACTGATCTCCGCGTACCTCTGGAGTTTTCAAAGGATGTGAGGCTATCGGTCGCGATGAGGTGGGGAACTAAGTCTTTCTCTGTGCTTTCCACAGGGGATTCAGACATCCTTTCGTCCTGGGAGATGCAAGACGAGCCTGCATTGAAGTCACTGCAGGGATATCCGGCCTTATTTCGAGTCAGGGCATCGCGGTGTCCATTCCACTTGAGGCCGCAAACTCAGGGTCCCTCTCACATACCTAGAGCTGAGAGAAGCCTACTCTTGAGGTGCTTGTGGTAAGGTGGTATTCCTCTGGAGACGAATCCAGGGACTAACCTCTCTTTTCGAGTTGATTTTTGGTCCACAGAGTTCTTTCGTGTTGCTACAGTGACCTCAGGATCCCTCTAGCCTTGAAACAGTGTTCTTGGGGTTTCTCTGGAGTGCCATCAAGGAAATCAAGGCTCCTTTCATGTGTGATGTGCAAGACGGAATTGCTCTGCACGCAGTACAGGGGAATCGGGCCTCATCTCGCATCGAGGGGGAAATCTCATGGTTTTTCTCGAGTTGCGGCGGGAACCTGGGGTATATTCTCGAGTTACGACGGGGATGGCCCTTCCACCCACGTGTTTGTTCAGCCACGTCAGGACTCCTGCCTAGTTGCGAGGGACAACTCGGGATTCTCCTCGAGGCTTGGCAGGGCAATTGGAACGCCTCTCCAGCTGAGGCGGGAGACCAAGGGTCCCTTTCCACGTGCCACAAGAATCCTGGGACTCCTATCAAGTTTCACGAGGAGTCAGGCATCGTCTCCTTTGGAGGCACTGATCTCCGCGTACCTCTGGAGTTTTCAAAGGATGTGAGGCCTCCGGTCGCGATGAGGTGGGGAACTAGGTCTTTCTCTGTGGTCTCCACAGGGGATTCAGACATCCTTTCATCTTGGGAGATGAAAGACGAGCCTGCATTCAAGTCACTGCAGGGATATCCGGCCTTATTTCGAGTCAGGGCATCGCAGTGTCCATTCCACTTGAGGCCACAAACTCAGGGTCCCTCTCACATACCTAGAGCTGAGAGAAGCCTCCTCTTGAGGTGCTTGTGGTAAGGTGGTATTCCTCTGGAGTCGATGCCAGGGACTAACCTCTCATCTCGAGTTGATTTTTGGCCCACGGAGCTCTTTCGTGTTGCTACAGTGACCTCAGGATCCCTCTAGCCTTGAAACAGTGTTCTTGGGGTTTCTCTGGAGTGCCATCAAGGAAATCAAGGCTCCTTTCATGTGTGATGTGCAACACGGAATTGCTCTGCACGCAGTGCAGGGGAATCGGGCCTCATCTCGCGGCGAGGGGGAAGTCTCATGGTTTTTCTCGAGTTGCGGCGGGAACCTGGGGTATATTCTCGAGTTACGACGGGGATGGCCCTTCCACCCACGTGTTTCTTCAGCGACGTCAGGACTCCTGCCTAGTTGCGAGGGACAACTCTGGATTCTCCTCGAGGCTTGGCAGGGCAATTGGAACGCCTCTCCAGCTGAGGCGGGAGACCAAGGATCCCTTTCCAAGTGCCACAGGAATCCTGGGACTCCTATCAAGTTTCACGAGGAGTCAGGCATCGTCTCCTTTGGAGGCACTGATCTCCGCGTACCTCTGGAGTTTTCAAAGGATGTGAGGCTATCGGTCGCGATGAGGTGGGGAAGTAAATCTTTCTCTGTGCTTTCCACAGGGGATTCAGACATCCTTTCATCCTGGGAGATGCAAGACGAGCCTGCATTGAAGTCACTGCAGGGATATCCGGCCTTATTTCGAGTCAGGGCATCGCGGTGTCCATTTCACTTGAGGCCGCAAACTCAGGGTCCCTCTCACATACCTAGAGCTGAGAGAAGCCTCCTCTTGAGGTGCTTGTGGTAAGGTGGTATTCCTCTGGAGTCGAAGACAGGGACTAACCTCTCATCTCGAGTTGATTTTTGGTCCACGGAGCTCTTTCGTGTTGCTACAGTGACCTCAGGATCCCTCTAGCCTTGAAACAGTGTTCTTGGGGTTTCTCTGGAGTGCCATGAAGGAAATCAAGGCTCCTTTCATGTGTGATGTGCAACACAAAATTGCTCTGCACGCAGTGCAGGGGAATCGGTCCTCATCTCGCGGCGAGGGGGAAGTCTCATGGTTTTTCTCGAGTTGCGGCGGGAACCTGGGGTATATTCTCGAGTTACGACGGGGATGGCCCTTCCACACACGTGTTTGTTCAGCCACGTCAGGACTCCTGCCTAGTTGCGAGACACAACTCGGGATTCTCCTCGAGGCTTGGCAAGGCAATTGGGACGCCTCTCCAGCTGAGGCGGGAGACCAAGGGTCCCTTTCCACGTGCCACAAGAATCCTGGGACTCCTATCAAGTTTCACGAGGAGTCAGGCATCGTCTCCTTTGGAGGCACTGATCTCCGCGTACCTCTGGAGTTTTCAAAGGATGTGAGGCCTCCGGTCGCGATGAGGTGGGGAACTAGGTCTTTCTCTGTGGTCTCCACAGGGGATTCAGACATCCTTTCATCTTGGGAGATGAAAGACGATCCTGCATTGAAGTCACTGCAGGGATATCCGGCCTTATTTCGAGTCAGGGCATCGCGGTGTCCATTCCACTTGAGGCCGCAAACTCAGGGTCCCTCTCACATACCTAGAGCTGAGAGAAGCCTCCTCTTGAGGTGCTTGTGGTAAGGTGGTATTCCTCTGGAGACGAATCCAGGGACTAACCTCTCTTTTCGAGTTGATTTTTGGTCCACAGAATTCTTTCGTGTTGCTACAGTGACCTCAGGATCCCTCTATCCTTGAAACAGTGCTCTTGGGGTTTCTCTGGAGTGCCATCAAGGAAATCAAGGCTCCTTTCATGTGTGATGTGCAAGACGGAATTGCTCTGCACGCAGTGCAGGGGAATCGGGCCTCATCTCGCATCGAGGGGGAAGTCTCATGGTTTTTCTCGAGTTGCGGCGGGAACCTGGGGTATATTCTCGAGTTACGACGGGGATGGCCCTTCCACGCACGTGTTTCTTCAGCGACGTCAGGACTCCTGCCTACTTGCGAGGGACAACTCGGGATTCTCCTCGAGGCTTGGCAGGGCAATTGGAACGCCTCTCCATCTGAGGCGGGAGACCAAGGGTCCCTTTCCATGTGCCACAAGTATCCTGGGACTCCTATCAAGTTTCACGAGGAGTCAGGCATCGTCTCCTTTGGAGGCACTGATCTCTGCGTACCTCTGGAGTTTTCAAAGGATGTGAGGCTATCGGTCGCGATGAGGTGGGGAACTAGGTCTTTCTCTGTGGTCTCCACAGGGGATTCAGACATCCTTTCTTCTTGGGAGATGCAAGACGAGCCTGCATTCAAGTCACTGCAGGGATATCCGGCCTTATTTCGAGTCAGGGCATCGCGGTGTCCATTTCACTTGAGGCCGCAAACTCAGGGTCCCTCTCACATACCTAGAGCTGAGAGAAGCCTCCTCTTGAGGTGCTTGTGGTAAGGTGGTATTCCTCTGGAGTCGAAGACAGGGACTAACCTCTCATCTCGAGTTGATTTTTGGTCCACGGAGCTCTTTCGTGTTGCTACAGTGACCTCAGGATCCCTCTAGCCTTGAAACAGTGTTCTTGGGGTTTCTCTGGAGTGCCATCAAGGAAATCAAGGCTCCTTTCATGTGTGATGTGCAACACAGAATTGCTCTGCACGCAGTGCAGGGGAATCGGTCCTCATCTCGCGGCGAGGGGGAAGTCTCATGGTTTTTCTCGAGTTGCGGCGGGAACCTGGGGTATATTCTCGAGTTACGACGGGGATGGCCCTTCCACACACGTGTTTGTTCAGCCACGTCAGGACTCCTGCCTAGTTGCGAGACACAACTCGGGATTCTCCTCGAGGCTTGGCAAGGCAATTGGGACGCCTCTCCAGCTGAGGCGGGAGACCAAGGGTCCCTTTCCACGTGCCACAAGAATCCTGGGACTCCTATCAAGTTTCACGAGGAGTCAGGCATCGTCTCCTTTGGAGGCACTGATCTCCGCGTACCTCTGGAGTTTTCAAAGGATGTGAGGCCTCCGGTCGCGATGAGGTGGGGAACTAGGTCTTTCTCTGTGGTCTCCACAGGGGATTCATACATCCTTTCATCTTGGGAGATGAAAGACGAGCCTGCATTCAAGTCACTGCAGGGATATCCGGCCTTATTTCGAGTCAGGGCATCGCGGTGTCCATTCCACTTGAGGCCACAAACTCAGGGTCCCTCTCACATACCTAGAGCTGAGAGAAGCCTCCTCTTGAGGTGCTTGTGGTAAGGTGGTATTCCTCTGGAGTCGATGCCAGGGACTAACCTCTCATCTCGAGTTGATTTTTGGCCCACGGAGCTCTTTCGTGTTGCTACAGTGACCTCAGGATCCCTCTAGCCTTGAAACAGTGTTCTTGGGGTTTCTCTGGAGTGCCATGAAGGAAATCAAGGCTCCTTTCATGTGTGATGTGCCACACGGAATTGCTCTGCACGCAGTGCAGGGGAATCGGGCCTCATCTCGCGGCGAGGGGGAAGTCTCATGGTTTTTCTCGAGTTGCGGCGGGAACCTGGGGTATATTCTCGAGTTACGACGGGGATGGCCCTTCCACCCACGTGTTTCTTCAGCGACGTCAGGACTCCTGCCTAGTTGCGAGGGACAACTCTGGATTCTCCTCGAGGCTTGGCAGGGCAATTGGGACGCCTCTCCAGCTGAGGCGGGAGACCAAGGGTCCCTTTCCAAGTGCCACAGGAATCCTGGGACTCCTATCAAGTTTCACGAGGAGTCAGGCATCGTCTCCTTTGGAGGCACTGATCTCCGCGTACCTCTGGAGTTTTCAAAGGATGTGAGGCTATCGGTCGCGATGAGGTGGGGAACTAAGTCTTTCTCTGTGCTTTCCACAGGGGATTCAGACATCCTTTCGTCCTGGGAGATGCAAGACGATCCTGCATTGAAGTCACTGCAGGGATATCCGGCCTTATTTCGAGTCAGGGCATCGCGGTGTCCATTCCACTTGAGGCCGCAAACTCAGGGTCCCTCTCACATACCTAGAGCTGAGAGAAGCCTCCTCTTGAGGTGCTTGTGGTAAGGTGGTATTCCTCTGGAGACGAATCCAGGGAATAACCTCTCTTTTCGAGTTGATTTTTGGTCCACAGAATTCTTTCGTGTTGCTACAGTGACCTCAGGATCCCTCTATCCTTGAAACAGTGCTCTTGGGGTTTCTCTGGAGTGCCATCAAGGAAATCAAGGCTCCTTTCATGTGTGATGTGCAAGACGGAATTGCTCTGCACGCAGTACAGGGGAATCGGGCCTCATCTCACATCGAGGGGGAAGTCTCATGGTTTTTCTCGAGTTGCGGCGGGAACCTGGGGTATATTCTCGAGTTACGACGGGGATGGCCCTTCCACCCACGTGTTTGTTCAGCCACGTCAGGACTCCTGCCTAGTTGCGAGGGACAACTCGGGATTCTCCTCGAGGCTTGGCAGGGCAATTGGAACGCCTCTCCAGCTGAGGCGGGAAACCAAGGGTCCCTTTCCACGTGCCACAGGAATCCTGGGACTCCTATCAAGTTTCACGAGGAGTCAGGCATCGTCTCCTTTGGAGGCACTGATCTCCGCGTACCTCTGGAGTTTTCAAAGGATGTGAGGCCTCCGGTCGCGATGAGGTGGGGAACTAGGTCTTTCTCTGTGGTCTCCACAGGGGATTCAGACATCCTTTCATCTTGGGAGATGCAAGACGAGCCTGCATTCAAGTCACTGCAGGGATACCCAGCCTTATTTCGCGTCAGGGCATCGCGGTGTCCATTCCACTTGAGGCCACAAACTCAGGGTCCCTCTCACATACCTAGAGCTGAGAGAAGCCTCCTCTTGAGGTGCTTGTGGTAAGGTGGTATTCCTCTGGAGTCGATGCCAGGGACTAACCTCACATCTCGAGTTGATTTTTGGCCCACGGAGCTCTTTCGTGTTGCTACAGTGACCTCAGGATCCCTCTAGCCTTGAAACAGTGTTCTTGGGGTTTCTCTGGAGTGCCATCAAGGAAATCAAGGCTCCTTTCATGTGTGATGTGCAACACGGAATTGCTCTGCACGCAGTGCAGGGGAATCGGGCCTCATCTCGCGGCGAGGGGGAAGTCTCATGGTTTTTCTCGAGTTGCGGCGGGAACCTGGGGTATATTCTCGAGTTACGACGGGGATGGCCCTTCCACCCACGTGTTTCTTCAGCGACGTCAGGACTCCTGCCTAGTTGCGAGGGACAACTCTGGATTCTCCTCGAGGCTTGGCAGGGCAATTGGGACGCCTCTCCAGCTGAGGCGGGAGACCAAGTGTCCCTTTCCAAGTGCCACAGGAATCCTGGGACTCCTATCAAGTTTCACGAGGAGTCAGGCATCGTCTCCTTTGGAGGCACTGATCTCCGCGTACCTCTGGAGTTTTCACAGGATGTGAGGCTATCGGTCGCGATGAGGTGGGGAACTAAGTCTTTCTCTGTGCTTTCCACAGGGGATTCAGACATCCTTTCATCCTGGGAGATGCAAGACGAGCCTGCATTGAAGTCACTGCAGGGATATCCGGCCTTATTTCGAGTCAGGGCATCGCGGTGTCCATTCCACTTGAGGCCGCAAACTCAGAGTCCCTCTCACATACCTAGAGCTGAGAGAAGCCTCCTCTTGAGGTGCTTGTGGTAAGGTGGTATTCCTCTGGATTCGAAGACAGGGACTAACCTCTCATCTCGAGTCAATTTTTGGTCCACAGAGCTCTTTCGTGTTGCTACAGTGACCTCAGGATCCCTCTAGCCTTGAAACAGTGTTCTTGGGGTTTCTCTGGAGTGCCATCAAGGAAATCAAGGCTCCTTTCATGTGTGATGTGCAACACAGAATTGCTCTGCACGCAGTGCAGGGGAATCGGGCCTCATCTCGCGGCGAGGGGGAAGTCTCATGGTTTTTCTCGAGTTGCGGCGGGAACCTGGGGTATATTCTCGAGTTACGACGGGGATGGCCCTTCCACACACGTGTTTGTTCAGCCACGTCAGGACTCCTGCCTAGTTGCGAGACACAACTCGGGATTCTCCTCGAGGCTTGGCAAGGCAATTGGGACGCCTCTCCAGCTGAGGCGGGAGACCAAGGGTCCCTTTCCACGTGCCACAGGAATCCTGGGACTCCTATCAAGTTTCACGAGGAGTCAGGCATCGTCTCCTTTGGAGGCACTGATCTCCGCATACCTCTGGAATTTTCAAAGGATGTGAGGCCTCCGGTCGCGATGAGGTGGGGAACTAGGTGTTTCTCTGTGGTCTCCACAGGGGATTCAGACATCCTTTCATCTTGGGAGATGCAAGACGAGCCTGCATTCAAGTCACTGCAGGGATATCCAGCCTTATTTCGCGTCAGGGCATCGCGGTGTCCATTCCACTTGAGGCCGCAAACTCAGGGTCCCTCTCACATACCTAGAGCTGAGAGAAGCCTCCTCTTGAGGTGCTTGTGGTAAGGTGGTATTCCTCTGGAGTCGAAGCCAGGGACTAACCTCTCATCTCGAGTTGATTTTTGGCCCACGGAGCTCTTTCGTGTTGCTACGGTGACCTCAGGATCCCTCTAGCCTTGAAACAGTGTTCTTGGGGTTTCTCTGGAGTGCCATCAAGGAAATCAAGGCTCCTTTCATGTGTGATGTGCAACACAGAATTGCTCTGCATGCAGTGCAGGGGAATCGGGCCTCATCTCGGGGCGAGGGGGAAGTCTCATGGTTTTTCTCGAGTTGCAGCGGGAACTTGGGGTATATTCTCGAGTTACGACGGGGATGGCCCTTCCACCCACGTGTTTCTTCAGCGACGTCACGACTCCTGCCTAGTTGTGAGGGACAACTCTGGATTCTCCTCGAGGCTTGGCAGGGCAATTGGGATGCCTCTCCAGCTGAGGCGGGAGACCAAGTGTCCCTTTCCAAGTGCCACAGGAATCCTGGGACTCCTATCAAGTTTCACGAGGAGTCAGGCATCGTCTCTTTGGAGGCACTGATCTCCGCGTACCTCTGGAGTTTTCAAAGGATGTGAGGCTATCGGTCGCGATGAGGTGGGGAACTAAGTCTTTCTCTGTGCTTTCCACAGGGGATTCAGACATCCTTTCTTCCTGGGAGATGCAAGACGAGCGTGCATTGAAGTCACTGCAGGGATATCCGGCCTTATTTCGAGTCAGGGCATCGCGGTGTCCATTCCACTTGAGGCCGCAAACTCAGGGTCCCTCTCACATACCTAGAGCTGAGAGAAGCCTCCTCTTGAGGTGCTTGTGGTAAGGTGGTATTCCTCTGGAGACGAATCCAGGGACTAACCTCTCTTTTCGAGTTGATTTTTGGTCCACAGAGTTCTTTCGTGTTGCTACAGTGACCTCAGGATCCCTCTATCCTTGAAACAGTGCTCTTGGGGTTTCTCTGTAGTGCCATCAAGGAAATCAAGGCTCCTTTCATGTGTGATGTGCAAGACGGAATTGCTCTGCATGCAGTACAGGGGAATCGGGCCTCATCTCGCATCGAGGGGGAAGTCTCATGGTTTTTCTCGAGTTGCGGCGGGAACCTGGGGTATATTCTCGAGTTACGACGGGGATGGCCCTTCCACCCACGTGTTTGTTCAGCCACGTCAGGACTCCTGCCTAGTTGCGAGGGACAACTCGGGATTCTCCTCGAGGCTTGGCAGGGCAATTGGAACGCCTCTCCAGCTGAGGCGGGAGACCAAGGGTCCCTTTCCACGTGCCACAGGAATCCTGGGACTCCTATCAAGTTTCACGAGGAGTCAGGCATCGTCTCCTTTGGAGGCACTGATCTCCGCGTACCTCTGGAGTTTTCAAAGGATGTGAGGCCTCCGGTCGCGATGATGTGGGGAACTAGGTCTTTCTCTGTGGTCTCCACAGGGGATTCAGACATCCTTTCTTCTTGGGAGATGCAAGACGAGCCTGCATTCAAGTCACTGCAGGGATATCCGGCCTTATTTCGAGTCAGGGCATCACGGTGTCCATTCCAATTGAGGCCGCAAATTCAGGATCCCTCTCACATACCTAGAGCTGAGAGAAGCCTCCTCTTGAGGTGCTTGTGGTAAGGTGGTATTCCTCAGGAGTCGAAGCCAGGGACTAACCTCTCATCTCGTGTTGATTCTTGGTCCACGGAGCTCTTCCGTGTTGCTACAGTGACCTCAGGATCCCTCTAGCCTTGAAACAGTGTTCTTGGGGTTTCTCTGGAGTGCCATCAAGGAAATCAAGGCTCCTTTCATGTGTGATGTGCAACACGGAATTGCTCTGCACGCAGTGCAGGGGAATCGGGCCTCATCTCGCGGCGAGGGGGAAGTCTCATGGTTTTTCTCGAGTTGCGGCGGGAACCTGGGGTATATTCTCGAGTTACGACGGGGATGGCCCTTCCACCCACGTGTTTCTTCAGCGACGTCAGGACTCCTGCCTACTTGCGAGGGACAACTCGGGATTCTCCTCGAGGCTTTGCAGGGCAATTGGGACGCCTCTCCAGCTGAGACGGGAGACCAAGGGTCCCTTTCCACGTGCCACAGGAATCCTGGGTCTCCTATCAAGTTTCACGAGGAGTCAGGCATCGTCTCCTTTGGAGGCACTGATCTCCGCATACCTCTGGAGGTTCCAAAGGATTTGAGGCCTCCTGTCGCGATGAGGTGGGGAACTAGGTCTTTCTCTGTGGTCTCCACAGGGGATTCAGACACCCTTTCTTCTTGGGAGATGCAAGACGAGCCTGCATTCCAGTCACTGCAGGGATATTCGGCCTTATTTCGAGTCAGGGCATCGCGGTGTCCATTCCACTTGAGGCCGCAAACTCAGGGTCCCTCTCACATACCTAGAGCTGAGAGAAGCCTCCTCTTGAGGTGCTTGTGGTAAGGTGGTATTCCTCTGGAGTCGAAGCCAGGGACTAACCTCTCATCTCGAGTTGATTTTTGGTCCACGGAGCTCTTTCGTGTTGCTACAGTGACCTCAGGATCCCTCTATCCTTGAAACAGTGTTCTTGGGGTTTCTCTGGAGTGCCATGAAGGAAATCAAGGCTCCTTTCATGTGTGATGTGCAACACGGAATTGCTCTGCACGCAGTGCAGGGGAACCGGGCCTCATCTCGCATCGAGGGGGAAGTCTCTTGGTTTTTCTCGAGTTGCGGCGGGAACCTGGGGTATATTCTCGAGTTACGACGGGGATGGCCCTTCCACACACGTGTTTGTTCAGCCACGTCAGGACTCTTGCCTAATTGCGAGACGCAACTCGGGATTCTCCTCGAGGCTTGGCAAGGCAATTGGGACGCCTCTCCAGCTGAGGCGGGAGACCAAGGGTCCCTTTCCACGTGCCACAGGAATCCTGGGACTCCTATCAAGTTTCACGAGGAGTCAGGCATCGTCTCCTTTGGAGGCACTGATCTCGGCGTACCTCTGGAGTTCTCAAAGGATGTGAGGGCTTCGGTCGCGATGAGGTGGGGAACTAGGTGTTTCTCTGTGGTCTCCACAGGGGATTCAGACACCCTTTCATCTTGGGAGATGCAAGACGAGCCTGCATTCAAGTCACTGCAGGGATATCCAGCCTTATTTCGCGTCAGGGCATCGCGGTGTCCATTCCACTTGAGGCCGCAAACTCAGGGTCCCTCTCACATACCTAGAGCTGAGAGAAGCCTCCTCTTGAGGTGCTTGTGGTAAGGTGGTATTCCTCTGGAGTCGAAGCCAGGGACTAACCTCTCATCTCGAGTTGATTTTTGGCCCACGGAGCTCTTTCGTGTTGCTACAGTGACCTCAGGATCCCTCTAGCCTTGAAACAGTGTTCTTGGGGTTTCTCTGGAGTGCCATCAAGGAAATCAAGGCTCCTTTCATGTGTGATGTGCAACACGGAATTGCTCTGCACGCAGTGCAGGGGAATCGGGCCTCATCTTGCGGCGAGGGGGAAGTCTCATGGTTTTTCTCGAGTTGCGGCGGGAACCTGGGGTATATTCTCGAGTTACAACGGGGATGGCCCTTCCACCCACGTGTTTCTTCAGCGACGTCAGGACTCCTGCCTAGTTGCGAGGGACAACTCTGGATTCTCCTCGAGGCTTGGCAGGGCAATTGGGACGCCTCTCCAGCTGAGGCGGGAGACCAAGTGTCCCTTTCCAAGTGCCACAGGAATCCTGGGTCTCCTATCAAGTTTCACGAGGAGTCAGGCATCGTCTCCTTTGGAGGCACTGATCTCCGCGTACCTCTGGAGTTTTCAAAGGATGTGAGGCTATCGGTCGCGATGAGGTGGGGAACTAAGTCTTTCTCTGTGCTTTCCACAGGGGATTCAGACATCCTTTCGTCCTGGGAGATGCAAGACGAGCCTGCATTGAAGTCACTGCAGGGATATCCGGCCTTATTTCGAGTCAGGGCATCGCGGTGTCCATTCCACTTGAGGCCGCAAACTCAGGTTCCCTCTCACATACCTAGAGCTGAGAGAAGCCTCCTCTTGAGGTGCTTGTGGTAAGGTGGTATTCCTCTGGAGACGAATCCAGGGACTAACCTCTCTTTTCGAGTTGATTTTTGGTCCACAGAGTTCTTTCGTGTTGCTACAGTGACCTCAGGATCCCTCTATCCTTGAAACAGTGTTCTTGGGGTTTCTCTGGAGTGCCATCAAGGAAATCAAGGCTCCTTTCATGTGTGATGTGCAAGACGGAATTGCTCTGCACGCAGTACAGGGGAATCGGGCCTCATCTCGCATCGAGGGGGAAGTCTCATGGTTTTTCTCAAGTTGCGGCGGGAACCTGGGGTATATTCTCGAGTTACGACGGGGATGGCCCTTCCACCCACGTGTTTGTTCAGCCACGTCAGGACTCCTGCCTAGTTGCGAGGGACAACTCGGGATTCTCCTCGAGGCTTGGCAGGGCAATTGGGACGCCTCTCCAGCTGAGGCGGGAGACCAAGGGTCCCTTTCCACGTGCCACAAGAATCCTGGGACTCCTATCAAGTTTCACGAGGAGTCAGGCATCGTCTCCTTTGGAGGCACTGATCTCCGCGTACCTCTGGAGTTTTCAAAGGATGTGAGGCCTCCGGTCGCGATGAGGTGGGAAACTAGGTCTTTCTCTGTGGTCTCCACAGGGGATTCAGACATCCTTTCTTCTTGGGAGATGCAAGACGAGCCTGCATTCAAGTCACTGCAGGGATATCCAGGTTTATTTCGAGTCAGGGCATCGCGGTGTCCATTCCACTTGAGGCCGCAAACTCAGGGTCCCTCTCACATACCTAGAGCTGAGAGAAGCCTCCTCTTGAGGTGCTTGTGGTAAGGTGGTATTCCTCAGGAGTCGAAGCCAGGGACTATCCTCTCATCTCGTGTTGATTCTTGGTCCACGGAGCTCTTTCGTGTTGCTACAGTGACCTCAGGATCCCTCTAGCCTTGAAACAGTGTTCTTGGGGTTTCTCTGGAGTGCCATCAAGGAAATCAAGGCTCCTTTCATGTGTGATGTGCAACACGGAATTGCTCTGCACGCAGTGCAGGGGAATCGGGCCTCATCTCGCGGCGAGGGGGAAGTCTCATGGTTTTTCTCGAGTTGCGGCGGGAACCTGGGGTATATTCTCGAGTTACGACGGGGATGGCCCTTCCACCCACGTGTTTCTTCAGCGACGTCAGGACTCCTGCCTACTTGCGAGGGACAACTCGGGATTCTCCTCGAGGCTTTGCAGGGCAATTGGGACGCCTCTCCAGCTGAGACGGGAGACCAAGTGTCCCTTTCCACGTGCCACAGGAATCCTGGGTCTCCTATCAAGTTTTACGAGGAGTCAGGCATCGTCTCCTTTGGAGGCACTGATCTCCGCGTACCTCTGGAGTTTTCAAAGGATTTGAGGCCTCCTGTCGCGATGAGGTGGGGAACTAGGTCTTTCTCTGTGGTCTCCACAGGGGATTCAGACACCCTTTCGTCTTGGGAGATGCAAGACGAGCCTGCATTCCAGTCACTGCAGGGATATCCGGCCTTATTTCGAGTCAGGGCATCGCGGTGTCCATTCCACTTGAGGCCGCAAACTCAGGGTCCCTCTCACATACCTAGAGCTGAGAGAAGCCTCCTCTTGAGGTGCTTGTGGTAAGGTGGTATTCCTCTGGAGTCGAAGCCAGGGACTAACCTCTCATCTCGAGTTGATTTTTGGTCCACGGAGCTCTTTCGTGTTGCTACAGTGACCTCAGGATCCCTCTATCCTTGAAACAGTGTTCTTGGGGTTTCTCTGGAGTGCCATGAAGGAAATCAAGGCTCCTTTCATGTGTGATGTGCAACACGGAATTGCTCTGCACGCAGTGCAGTGGAACCGGGCCTCATCTCGCGGCGAGGGGGAAGTCTCATGGTTTTTCTCGAGTTGCGGCGGGAACCTGGGGTATATTCTCGAGTTACGACGGGGATGGCCCTTCCACCCACGTGTTTCTTCAGCCACGTCAGGACTCTTGCCTAATTGCGAGACACAACTCGGGATTCTCCTCGAGGCTTGGCAAGGCAATTGGGACGCCTCTCCAGCTGAGGCGGGAGACCAAGGGTCCCTTTCCACGTGCCACAGGAATCCTGGGACTCCTATCAAGTTTCACGAGGAGTCAGGCATCGTCTCCTTTGGAGGCACTGATCTCGGCGTACCTCTGGAGTTCTCAAAGGATGTGAGGCCTTCGGTCGCGATGAGGTGGGGAACTAGGTGTTTCTCTGTGGTCTCCACAGGGGATTCAGACACCCTTTCATCTTGGGAGATGCAACGAGCCTGCATTCAAGTCACTGCAGGGATATCCAGCCTTATTTCGCGTCAGGGCATCGCGGTGTCCATTCCACTTGAGGCCGCAAACTCAGGATGCCTCTCACATACCTAGAGCTGAGAGAAGCCTCCTCTTGAGGTGCTTGTGGTAAGGTGGTATTCCACTGGAGTCGAAGCCAGGGACTAACCTCTCATCTCGAGTTGATTTTTGGCCCACGGAGCTCTTTCGTGTTGCTACAGTGACCTCAGGATCCCTCTGGCCTTGAAACAGTGTTCTTGGGGTTTCTCTGGAGTGCCATCAAGGAAATCAAGGCTCCTTTCATGTGTGATGTGCAACACGGAATTGCTCTGCACGCAGTGCAGGGGAATCGGGCCTCATCTCTCATCGAGGGGGAAGTCTCATGGTTTTTCTCGAGTTGCGGCGGGAACCTGGGGTATATTCTCGAGTTACAACGGGGATGGCCCTTCCACCCACGTGTTTCTTCAGCGACGTCAGGACTCCTGCCTACTTGCGAGGGACAACTCTGGATTCTCCTCGAGGCTTGGCAGGGCAATTGGGACGCCTCTCCAGCTGAGGCGGGAGACCAAGGGTCCCTTTCCACGTGCCACAGGAATCCTGGGACTCCTATCAAGTTTCACGAGGAGTCAGGCATCGTCTCCTTTGGAGGCACTGATCTCGGCGTACCTCTGGAGTTCTCAAAGGATGTGAGGCCTTCGGTCGCGATGAGGTGGGGAACTAGGTGTTTCTCTGTGGTCTCCACAGGGGATTCAGACACCCTTTCATCTTGGGAGATGCAAGACGAGCCTGCATTCAAGTCACTGCAGGGATATCCAGCCTTATTTCGCGTCAGGGCATCGCGGTGTCCATTCCACTTGAGGCCGCAAACTCAGGATGCCTCAAACATACCTAGAGCTGAGAGAAGCCTCCTCTTGAGGTGCTTGTGGTAAGGTGGTATTCCACTGGAGTCGAAGCCAGGGACTAACCTCTCATCTCGAGTTGATTTTTGGCCCACGGAGCTCTTTCATGTTGCTACAGTGACCTCAGGATCCCTCTAGCCTTGAAACAGTGTTCTTGGGGTTTCTCTGGAGTGTCATCAAGGAAATCAAGGCTCCTTTCATGTGTGATGTGCAACACGGAATTGCTCTGCACGCAGTGCAGGGGAATCGGGCCTCATCTCTCATCGAGGGGGAAGTCTCATGGTTTTTCTCGAGTTGCGGCGGGAACCTGGGGTATATTCTCGAGTTACAACGGGGATGGCCCTTCCACCCACGTGTTTCTTCAGCGACGTCAGGACTCCTGCCTAGTTGCGAGGGACAACTCTGGATTCTCCTCGAGGCTTGGCAGGGCAATTGGGACGCCTCTCCAGCTGAGGCGGGAGACCAAGGGTCCCTTTCCACGTGCCACAGGAATCCTGGGTCTCCTATCAAGTTTCACGAGGAGTCAGGCATCGTCTCTTTTGGAGGCACTGATCTTCGCGTACCTCTGGAGTTTTCAAAGGATGTGAGGTTATCGGTCGTGATGAGGTGGGGAACTAAGTCTTTCTCTGTGCTTTCCACAGGGGATTCAGACATCCTTTCGTCCTGGGAGATGCAAGACGAGCCTGCATTGAAGTCACTGCAGGGATATCCGGCCTTATTTCGAGTCAGGGCATCGCGGTGTCCATTCCACTTGAGGCCGCAAACTCAGGTTCCCTCTCACATACCTAGAGCTGAGAGAAGCCTCCTCTTGAGGTGCTTGTGGTAAGGTGGTATTCCTCTGGAGACGAATCCAGGGACTAACCTCTCTTTTCGAGTTGATTTTTGGTCCACAGAGTTCTTTCGTGTTGCTACAGTGACCTCAGGATCCCTCTATCCTTGAAACAGTGTTCTTGGGGTTTCTCTGGAGTGCCATCAAGGAAATCAAGGCTCCTTTCATGTGTGATGTGCAAGACGGAATTGCTCTGCACGCAGTACAGGGGAATCGGGCCTCATCTCGCATCGAGGGGGAAGTCTCATGGTTTTTCTCAAGTTGCGGCGGGAACCTGGGGTATATTCTCGAGTTACGACGGGGATGGCCCTTCCACCCACGTGTTTGTTCAGCCACGTCAGGACTCCTGCCTAGTTGCGAGGGACAACTCTGGATTCTCCTCGAGGCTTGGCAGGGCAATTGGAACGCCTCTCCAGCTGAGGCGGGAGACCAAGGGTCCCTTTCCACGTGCCACATGAATCCTGGGACTCCTATCAAGTTTCACGAGGAGTCAGGCATCGTCTCCTTTGGAGGCACTGATCTCCGCGTACCTCTGGAGTTTTCAAAGGATGTGAGGCCTCCGGTCGCGATGAGGTGGGGAACTAGGTGTTTCTCTGTGGTCTCCACAGGGGATTCAGACATCCTTTCTTCTTGGGAGATGCACGACGAGCCTGCATTCAAGTCACTGCAGGGATATCCAGCTTTATTTCGAGTCAGGGCATCGCGGTGTCCATTCCACTTGAGGCCGCAAACTCAGGATCCCTCTCACATACCTAGAGCTGAGAGAAGCCTCCTCTTGAGGTGCTTGTGGTAAGGTGGTATTCCTCAGGAGTCGAAGCCAGGGACTAACCTCTCATCTCGTGTTGATTCTTGGTCCACGGAGCTCTTTCGTGTTGCTACAGTGACCTCAGGATCCCTCTAGCCTTGAAACAGTGTTCTTGGGGTTTCTCTGGAGTGCCATCAAGGAAATCAAGGCTCCTTTCATGTGTGATGTGCAACACGGAATTGCTCTGCACGCAGTGCAGGGGAATCGGGCCTCATCTCGCGGCGAGGGGGAAGTCTCATGGTTTTTCTCGAGTTGCGGCGGGAACCTGGGGTATATTCTCGAGTTACGACGGGGATGGCCCTTCCACCCACGTGTTTCTTCAGCGACGTCAGGACTCCTGCCTACTTGCGAGGGACAACTCGGGATTCTCCTCGAGGCTTTGCAGGGCAATTGGGACGCCTCTCCAGCTGCGACGGGAGACCAAGTGTCCCTTTCCACGTGCCACAGGAATCCTGGGTCTCCTATCAAGTTTTACGAGGAGTCAGGCATCGTCTCCTTTGGAGGCACTGATCTCCGCGTACCTCTGGAGTTTTCAAAGGATTTGAGGCCTCCTGTCGCGATGAGGTGGGGAACTAGGTCTTTCTCTGTGGTCTCCACAGGGGATTCAGACACCCTTTCGTCTTGGGAGATGCAAGACGAGCCTGCATTCCAGTCACTGCAGGGATATCCGGCCTTATTTCGAGTCAGGGCATCGCGGTGTCCATTCCACTTGAGGCCGCAAACTCAGGGTCCCTCTCACATACCTAGAGCTGAGAGAAGCCTCCTCTTGAGGTGCTTGTGGTAAGGTGGTATTCCTCTGGAGTCGAAGCCAGGGACTAACCTCTCATCTCGAGTTGATTTTTGGTCCACGGAGCTCTTTCGTGTTGCTACAGTGACCTCAGGATCCCTCTAGCCTTGAAACAGTGTTCTTGGGGTTTCTCTGGAGTGCCATGAAGGAAATCAAGGCTCCTTTCATGTGTGATGTGCAACACGGAATTGCTCTGCACGCAGTGCAGGGGAACCGGGCCTCATCTCGCGGCGAGGGGGAAGTCTCATGGTTTTTCTCGAGTTGCGGCGGGAACCTGGGGTATATTCTCGAGTTACGACGGGGATGGCCCTTCCACCCACGTGTTTGTTCAGCCACGTCAGGACTCCTGCCTAGTTGCGAGGGACAACTCGGGATTCTCCTCGAGGCTTGGCAAGGCAATTGGGACGCCTCTCCAGCTGAGGCGGGAGACCAAGTGTCCCTTTCCACGTGCCACAGGAATCCTGGGACTCCTATCAAGTTTCACGAGGAGTCAGGCATCGTCTCCTTTGGAGGCACTGATCTCGGCGTACCTCTGGAGTTCTCAAAGGATGTGAGGCCTTCGGTCGCGATGAGGTGGGGAACTAGGTGTTTCTCTGTGGTCTCCACAGGGGATTCAGACACCCTTTCATCTTGGGAGATGCAAGACGAGCCTGCATTCAAGTCACTGCAGGGATATCCAGCCTTATTTCGCGTCAGGGCATCGCGGTGTCCATTCCACTTGAGGCCGCAAACTCAGGGTCCCTCTCACATACCTAGAGCTGAGAGAAGCCTCCTCTTGAGGTGCTTGTGGTAAGGTGGTATTCCTCTGGAGTCGAAGCCAGGGACTAACCTCTCATCTCGAGTTGATTTTTGGCCCACGGAGCTCTTTCGTGTTGCTACAGTGACCTCAGGATCCCTCTAGCCTTGAAACAGTGTTCTTGGGGTTTCTCTGGAGTGCCATCAAGGAAATCAAGGCTCCTTTCATGTGTGATGTGCAACACGGAATTGCTCTGCACGCAGTGCAGGGGAATCGGGCCTCATCTTGCGGCGAGGGGGAAGTCTCATGGTTTTTCTCGAGTTGCGGCGGGAACCTGGGGTATATTCTCGAGTTACAACGGGGATGGCCCTTCCACCCACGTGTTTCTTCAGCGACGTCAGGACTCCTGCCTAGTTGCGAGGGACAACTCTGGATTCTCCTCGAGGCTTGGCAGGGCAATTGGGACGCCTCTCCAGCTGAGGCGGGAGACCAAGGGTCCCTTTCCAAGTGCCACAGGAATCCTGGGTCTCCTATTAAGTTTCACGAGGAGTCAGGCATCGTCTCCTTTGGAGGCACTGATCTCCGCGTACCTCTGGAGTTTTCAAAGGATGTGAGGCTATCGGTCGCGATGAGGTGGGGAACTAAGTCTTTCTCTGTGCTTTCCACAGGGGATTCAGACAACCTTTCGTCCTGGGAGATGCAAGACGAGCCTGCATTGAAGTCACTGCAGGGATATCCGGCCTTATTTCGAGTCAGGGCATCGCGGTGTCCATTCCACTTGAGGCCGCAAACTCAGGTTCCCTCTCACATACCTAGAGCTGAGAGAAGCCTCCTCTTGAGGTGCTTGTGGTAAGGTGGTATTCCTCTGGAGACGAATCCAGGGACTAACCTCTCTTTTCGAGTTGATTTTTGGTCCACAGAGTTCTTTTGTGTTGCTACAGTGACCTCAGGATCCCTCTATCCTTGAAACAGTGTTCTTGGGGTTTCTCTGGAGTGCCATCAAGGAAATCAAGGCTCCTTTCATGTGTGATGTGCAACACGGAATTGCTCTGCACGCAGTACAGGGGAATCGGGCTTCATCTCGCATCGAGGGCGAAGTTTCATGGTTTTTCTCAAGTTGCGGCGGGAACCTGGGGTATATTCTCGAGTTACGACGGGGATGGCCCTTCCACCCACGTGTTTGTTCAGCCACGTCAGGACTCCTGCCTAGTTGCGAGGGACAACTCGGGATTCTCCTCGAGGCTTGGCAGGGCAATTGGGACGCCTCTCCAGCTGAGGCGGGAGACCAAGGGTCCCTTTCCACGTGCCACAAGAATCCTGGGACTCCTATCAAGTTTCACGAGGAGTCAGGCATCGTCTCCTTTGGAGGCACTGATCTCCGCGTACCTCTGGAGTTTTCAAAGGATGTGAGGCCTCCGGTCGCGATGAGGTGGGAAACTAGGTGTTTCTCTGTGGTCTCCACAGGGGATTCAGACATCCTTTCTTCTTGGGAGATGCAAGACGAGCCTGCATTCAAGTCACTGCAGGGATATCCAGCTTTATTTCGAGTCAGGGCATCGCGGTGTCCATTCCACTTGAGGCCGCAAACTCAGGATCCCTCTCACATACCTAGAGCTGAGAGAAGCCTCCTCTTGAGGTGCTTGTGGTAAGGTGGTATTCCTCAGGAGTCGAAGCCAGGGACTAACCTCTCATCTCGTGTTGATTCTTGGTCCACGGAGCTCTTTCGTGTTGCTACAGTGACCTCAGGATCCCTCTAGCCTTGAAACAGTGTTCTTGGGGTTTCTCTGGAGTGCCATCAAGGATATCAAGGCTCCTTTCATGTGTGATGTGCAACACGGAATTGCTCTGCACGCAGTGCAGGGGAATCGGGCCTCATCTCGCGGCGAGGGGGAAGTCTCATGGTTTTTCTCGAGTTGCGGCGGGAACCTGGGGTATATTCTCGAGTTACGACGGGGATGGCCCTTCCACCCACGTGTTTCTTCAGCGACGTCAGGACTCCTGCCTACTTGCGAGGGACAACTCGGGATTCTCCTCGAGGCTTTGCAGGGCAATTGGGACGCCTCTCCAGCTGAGACGGGAAACCAAGTGTCCCTTTCCACGTGCCACAGGAATCCTGGGTCTCCTATCAAGTTTTACGAGGAGTCAGGCATCGTCTCCTTTGGAGGCACTGATCTCCGCGTACCTCTGGAGTTTTCAAAGGATTTGAGGCCTCCTGTCGCGATGAGGTGGGGAACTAGGTCTTTCTCTGTGGTCTCCACAGGGGATTCAGACACCCTTTCGTCTTGGGAGATGCAAGACGAGCCTGCATTCCAGTCACTGCAGGGATATCCGGCCTTATTTCGAGTCAGGGCATCGCGGTGTCCATTCCACTTGAGGCCGCAAACTCAGGGTCCCTCTCACATACCTAGAGCTGAGAGAAGCCTCCTCTTGAGGTGCTTGTGGTAAGGTGGTATTCCTCTGGAGTCGAAGCCAGGGACTAACCTCTCATCTCGAGTTGATTTTTGGTCCACAGAGCTCTTTCGTGTTGCTACAGTGACCTCAGGATCCCTCTAGCCTTGAAACAGTATTCTTGGGGTTTCTCTGGAGTGCCATGAAGGAAATCAAGGCTCCTTTCATGTGTGATGTGCAACACAGAATTGCTCTGCACGCAGTGCAGGGGAATCGGGCCTCATCTCGCGGCGAGGGGGAAGTCTCATGGTTTTTCTCGAGTTGCGGCGGGAACCTGGGGTGTATTCTCGAGTTACGACGGGGATGGCCCTTCCACACACGTGTTTGTTCAGCCACGTCAGGACTCTTGCCTAATTGCGAGACACAACTCGGGATTCTCCTCGAGGCTTGGCAAGGCAATTGGGACGCCTCTCCAGCTGAGGCGGGAGACCAAGGGTCCCTTTCCACGTGCCACAGGAATCCTGGGACTCCTATCAAGTTTCACGAGGAGTCAGGCATCGTCTCCTTTGGAGGCACTGATCTCGGCGTACCTCTGGAGTTCTCAAAGGATGTGAGGCGTTCGGTCGCGATGAGGTGGGGAACTAGGTGTTTCTCTGTGGTCTCCACAGGGGATTCAGACATCCTTTCATCTTGGGAGATGCAAGACGAGCCTGCATTCAAGTCACTGCAGGGATATCCAGCCTTATTTCGCGTCAGGGCATCGCGGTGTCCATTCCACTTGAGGCCGCAAACTCAGGATGCCTCTCACATACCTAGAGCTGAGAGAAGCCTCCTCTTGAGGTGCTTGTGGTAAGGTGGTATTCCACTGGAGTCGAAGCCAGGGACTAACCTCTCATCTCGAGTTGATTTTTGGCCCACGGAGCTCTTTCGTGTTGCTACAGTGACCTCAGGATCCCTCTAGCCTTGAAACAGTGTTCTTGGGGTTTCTCTGGAGTGCCATCAAGGAAATCAAGGCTCCTTTCATGTGTGATGTGCAACACGGAATTGCTCTGCACGCAGTGCAGGGGAATCGGGCCTCATCTCTCATCGAGGGGGAAGTCTCATGGTTTTTCTCGAGTTGTGGCGGGAACCTGGGGTATATTCTCGAGTTACAACGGGGATGGCCCTTCCACCCACGTGTTTCTTCAGCGACGTCAGGACTCCTGCCTAGTTGCGAGGGACAACTCTGGATTCTCCTCGAGGCTTGGCAGGGCAATTGGGACGCCTCTCCAGCTGAGGCGGGAGACCAAGTGTCCCTTTCCAAGTGCCACAGGAATCCTGGGTCTCCTATCAAGTTTCACGAGGAGTCAGGCATCGTTTCTTTTGGAGGCACTGATCTTCGCGTACCTCTGGAGTTTTCAAAGGATGTGAGGTTACCGGTCGCGATGAGGTGGGGAACTAAGTCTTTCTCTGTGCTTTCCACAGGGGATTCAGACATCCTTTCGTCCTGGGAGATGCAAGACGAGCCTGCATTGAAGTCACTGCAGGGATATCCGGCCTTATTTCGAGTCAGGGTATCGCGGTGTCCATTCCACTTGAGGCCGCAAACTCAGGTTCCCTCTCACATACCTAGAGCTGAGAGAAGCCTCCTCTTGAGGTGCTTGGGGTAAGGTGGTATTCCTCTGGAGAGGAATCCAGGGACTAACCTCTCTTTTCGAGTTGATTTTTGGTCCACAGAGTTCTTTCGTGTTGCTACAGTGACCTCAGGATCCCTCTATCCTTGAAACAGTGTTCTTGGGGTTTCTCTGGAGTGCCATCAAGGAAATCAAGGCTCCTTTCATGTGTGATGTGCAAGACGGAATTGCTATGCACGCAGTACAGGGGAATCGGGCCTCATCTCGCATCGAGGGGGAAGTCTCATGGTTTTTCTCAAGTTGCGGCGGGAACCTGGGGTATATTCTCGAGTTACGACGGGGATGGCCCTTCCACCCACGTGTTTGTTCAGCCACGTCAGGACTCCTGCCTAGTTGCGAGGGACAACTCTGGATTCTCCTCGAGGCTTGGCAGGGCAATTGGAACGCCTCTCCAGCTGAGGCGGGAGACCAAGGGTCCCTTTCCACGTGCCACATGAATCCTGGGACTCCTATCAAGTTTCACGAGGAGTCAGGCATCGTCTCCTTTGGAGGCACTGATCTCCGCGTACCTCTGGAGTTTTCAAAGGATGTGAGGCCTCCGGTCGCGATGAGGTGGGGAACTAGGTGTTTCTCTGTGGTCTCCACAGGGGATTCAGACATCCTTTCTTCTTGGGAGATGCAAGACGAGCCTGCATTCAAGTCACTGCAGGGATATCCAGCTTTATTTCGAGTCAGGGCATCGCGGTGTCCATTCCAATTGAGGCCGCAAACTCAGGATCCCTCTCACATACCTAGAGCTGAGAGAAGCCTCCTCTTGAGGTGCTTGTGGTAAGGTGGTATTCCTCAGGAGTCGAAGCCAGGGACTAACCTCTCATCTCGTGTTGATTCTTGGTCCACGGAGCTCTTTCGTGTTGCTACAGTGACCTCAGGATCCCTCTAGCCTTGAAACAGTGTTCTTGGGGGTTCTCTGGAGTGCCATCAAGGAAATCAAGGCTCCTTTCATGTGTGATGTGCAACACGGAATTGCTCTGCACGCAGTGCAGGGGAATCGGGCCTCATCTCGCGGCGAGGGGGAAGTCTCATGGTTTTTCTCGAGTTGCGGCGGGAACCTGGGGTATATTCTCGAGTTACGACGGGGATGGCCCTTCCACCCACGTGTTTCTTCAGCGACGTCAGGACTCCTGCCTACTTGCGAGGGACAACTCTGGATTCTCCTCGAGGCTTTGCAGGGCAATTGGGACGCCTCTCCAGCTGAGACGGGAGACCAAGTGTCCCTTTCCACGTGCCACAGGAATCCTGGGTCTCCTATCAAGTTTTACGAGGAGTCAGGCATCGTCTCCTTTGGAGGCACTGATCTCCGCATACCTCTGGAGTTTTCAAAGGATTTGAGGCCTCCTGTCGCGATGAGGTGGGGAACTAGGTCTTTCTCTGTGGTCTCCACAGGGGATTCAGACACCCTTTCGTCTTGGGAGATGCAAGACGAGCCTGCATTCCAGTCACTGCAGGGATATCCGGCCTTATTTCGAGTCAGGGCATCGCGGTGTCCATTCCACTTGAGGCCGCAAACTCAGTGTCCCTCTCACATACCTAGAGCTGAGAGAAGCCTCCTCTTGAGGTGCTTGTGGTAAGGTGGTATTCCTCTGGAGTCGAAGCCAGGGACTAACCTCTCATCTCGAGTTGATTTTTGGTCCACAGAGCTCTTTCGTGTTGCTACAGTGACCTCAGGATCCCTCTAGCCTTGAAACAGTATTCTTGGGGTTTCTCTGGAGTGCCATGAAGGAAATCAAGGCTCCTTTCATGTGTGATGTGCAACACAGAATTGCTCTGCACGCAGTGCAGGGGAATCGGGCCTCATCTCGCGGCGAGGGGGAAGTCTCATGGTTTTTCTCGAGTTGCGGCGGGAACCTGGGGTGTATTCTCGAGTTACGACGGGGATGGCCCTTCCACACACGTGTTTGTTCAGCCACGTCAGGACTCTTGCCTAATTGCGAGACACAACTCGGGATTCTCCTCGAGGCTTGGCAAGGCAATTGGGACGCCTCTCCAGCTGAGGCGGGAGACCAAGGGTCCCTTTCCACGTGCCACAGGAATCCTGGGACTCCTATCAAGTTTCACGAGGAGTCAGGCATCGTCTCCTTTGGAGGCACTGATCTCGGCGTACCTCTGGAGTTCTCAAAGGATGTGAGTCGTTCGGTCGCGATGAGGTGGGGAACTAGGTGTTTGTCTGTGGTCTCCACAGGGGATTCAGACATCCTTTCATCTTGAGAGATGCAAGACGAGCCTGCATTCAAGTCACTGCAGGGATATCCAGCCTTATTTCGCGTCAGGGCATCGCGGTGTCCATTCCACTTGAGGCCGCAAACTCAGGATGCCTCTCACATACCTAGAGCTGAGAGAAGCCTCCTCTTGAGGTGCTTGTGGTAAGGTGGTATTCCACTGGAGTCGAAGCCAGGGACTAACCTCTCATCCCGAGTTGATTTTTGGCCCACGGAGCTCTTTCGTGTTGCTACAGTGACCTCAGGATCCCTCTAGCCTTGAAACAGTGTTCTTGGGGTTTCTCTGGAGTGCCATCAAGGAAATCAAGGCTCCTTTCATGTGTGATGTGCAACACGGAATTGCTCTGCACGCAGTGCAGGGGAATCGGGCCTCATCTCTCATCGAGGGGGAAGTCTCATGGTTTTTCTCGAGTTGCGGCGGGAACCTGGGGTATATTCTCGAGTTACAACGGGGATGGCCCTTCCACCCACGTGTTTCTTCAGCGACGTCAGGACTCCTGCCTAGTTGCGAGGGACAACTCTGGATTCTCCTCGAGGCTTGGCAGGGCAATTGGGACGCCTCTCCAGCTGAGGCGGGAGACCAAGTGTCCCTTTCCAAGTGCCACAGGAATCCTGGGTCTCCTATCAAGTTTCACGAGGAGTCAGGCATCGTCTCTTTTGGAGGCACTGATCTTCGCGTACCTCTGGAGTTTTCAAAGGATGTGAGGTTATCGGTCGCGATGAGGTGGGGAACTAAGTCTTTCTCTGTGCTTTCCACAGGGGATTCAGACATCCTTTCGTCCTGGGAGATGCAAGACGAGCCTGCATTGAAGTCACTGCAGGGATATCCGGCCTTATTTCGCGTCAGGGCATCGCGGTGTCCATTCCACTTGAGGCCGCAAACTCAGGTTCCCTCTCACATACCTAGAGCTGAGAGAAGCCTCCTCTTGAGGTGCTTGTGGTAAGGTGGTATTCCTCTGGAGACGAATCCAGGGACTAACCTCTCTTTTCGAGTTGATTTTTGGTCCACAGAGTTCTTTCGTGTTGCTACAGTGACCTCAGGATCCCTCTATCCTTGAAACAGTGTTCTTGGGGTTTCTCTGGAGTGCCATCAAGGAAATCAAGGCTCCTTTCATGTGTGATGTGCAAGACGGAATTGCTCTGCACGCAGTACAGGGGAATCGGGCCTCATCTCGCATCGAGGGGGAAGTCTCATGGTTTTTCTCAAGTTGCGGCGGGAACCTGGGGTATATTCTCGAGTTACGACGGGGATGGCCCTTCCACCCACGTGTTTGTTCAGCCACGTCAGGACTCCTGCCTAGTTGCGAGGGACAACTCTGGATTCTCCTCGAGGCTTGGCAGGGCAATTGGAACGCCTCTCCAGCTGAGGCGGGAGACCAAGGGTCCCTTTCCACGTGCCACATGAATCCTGGGACTCCTATCAAGTTTCACGAGGAGTCAGGCATCGTCTCCTTTGGAGGCACTGATCTCCGCGTACCTCTGGAGTTTTCAAAGGATGTGAGGCCTCCGGTCGCGATGAGGTGGGGAACTAGGTGTTTCTCTGTGGTCTCCACAGGGGATTCAGACATCCTTTCTTCTTGGGAGATGCAAGACGAGCCTGCATTCAAGTCACTGCAGGGATATCCAGCTTTATTTCGAGTCAGGGCATCGCGGTGTCCATTCCACTTGAGGCCGCAAACTCAGGATCCCTCTCACATACCTAGAGCTGAGAGAAGCCTCCTCTTGAGGTGCTTGTGGTAAGGTGGTATTCCTCAGGAGTCGAAGCCAGGGACTAACCTCTCATCTCGTGTTGATTCTTGGTCCACGGAGCTCTTTCGTGTTGTTACAGTGACCTCAGGATCCCTCTAGCCTTGAAACAGTGTTCTTGGGGTTTCTCTGGAGTGCCATCAAGGAAATCAAGGCTCCTTTCATGTGTGATGTGCAACACGGAATTGCTCTGCACGCAGTGCAGGGGAATCGGGCCTCATCTCGCGGCGAGGGGGAAGTCTCATGGTTTTTCTCGAGTTGCGGCGGGAACCTGGGGTATATTCTCGAGTTACGACGGGGATGGCCCTTCCACCCACGTGTTTCTTCAGCGACGTCAGGACTCCTGCCTACTTGCGAGGGACAACTCGGGATTCTCCTCGAGGCTTTGCAGGGCAATTGGGACGCCTCTCCAGCTGAGACGGGAGACCAAGTGTCCCTTTCCACGTGCCACAGGAATCCTGGGTCTCCTATCAAGTTTTACGAGGAGTCAGGCATCGTCTCCTTTGGAGGCACTGATCTCCGCGTACCTCTGGAGTTTTCAAAGGATTTGAGGCCTCCTGTCGCGATGAGGTGGGGAACTAGGTCTTTCTCTGTGGTCTCCACAGGGGATTCAGACACCCTTTCGACTTGGGAGATGCAAGACGAGCCTGCATTCAAGTCACTGCAGGGATATCCGGCCTTATTTCGAGTCAGGGCATCGCGGTGTCCATTCCACTTGAGGCCGCAAACTCAGGGTCCCTCTCACATACCTAGAGCTGAGAGAAGCCTCCTCTTGAGGTGCTTGTGGTAAGGTGGTATTCCTCTGGAGTCGAAGCCAGGGACTAACCTCTCATCTCGAGTTGATTTTTGGTCCACGGAGCTCTTTCGTGTTGCTACAGTGACCTCAGGATCCCTCTAGCCTTGAAACAGTATTCTTGGGGTTTCTCTGGAGTGCCATGAAGGAAATCAAGGCTCCTTTCATGTGTGATGTGCAACACAGAATTGCTCTGCACGCAGTGCAGGGGAATCGGGCCTCATCTCGCGGCGAGGGGGAAGTCTCATGGTTTTTCTCGAGTTGCGGCGGGAACCTGGGGTGTATTCTCGAGTTACGACGGGGATGGCCCTTCCACACACGTGTTTGTTCAGCCACGTCAGGACTCTTGCCTAATTGCGAGACACAACTCTGGATTCTCCTCGAGGCTTGGCAAGGCAATTGGGACGCCTCTTCAGCTGAGGCGGGAGACCAAGGGTCCCTTTCCACGTGCCACAGGAATCCTGGGACTCCTATCAAGTTTCACGAGGAGTCAGGCATCGTCTCCTTTGGAGGCACTGATCTCGGCGTACCTCTGGAGTTCTCAAAGGATGTGAGGCGTTCGGTCGCGATGAGGTGGGGAACTAGGTGTTTCTCTGTGGTCTCCACAGGGGATTCAGACATCCTTTCATCTTGGGAGATGCAAGACTAGCCTGCATTCAAGTCACTGCAGGGATATCCAGCCTTATTTCACGTCAGGCCATCGCGGTGTCCATTCCACTTGAGGCCGCAAACTCAGGATGCCTCTCACATACCTAGAGCTGAGAGAAGCCTCCTCTTGAGGTGCTTGTGGTAAGGTGGTATTCCACTGGAGTCGAAGCCAGGGACTAACCTCTCATCTCGAGTTGATTTTTGGCCCACGGAGCTCTTTCTTGTTGCTACAGTGACCTCAGGATCCCTCTAGCCTTGAAACAGTGTTCTTGGGGTTTCTCTGGAGTGCCATCAAGGAAATCAAGGCTCCTTTCATGTGTGATGTGCAACACGGAATTGCTCTGCACGCAGTGCAGGGGAATCGGGCCTCATCTCGCATCGAGGGGGAAGTCTCATGGTTTTTCTCGAGTTGCGGCGGGAACCTGGGGTATATTCTCGAGTTACAACGGGGATGGCCCTTCCACCCACGTGTTTCTTCAGCGACGTCAGGACTCCTGCCTAGTTGCGAGGGACAACTCTGGATTCTCCTCGAGGCTTGGCAGGGCAATTGGGACGCCTCTCCAGCTGAGGCGGGAGACCAAGTGTCCCTTTCCAAGTGCCACAGGAATCCTGGGTCTCCTATCAAGTTTCACGAGGAGTCAGGCATCGTCTCTTTTGGAGGCACTGATCTTCGCGTACCTCTGGAGTTTTCAAAGATGTGAGGTTATCGGTCGCGATGAGGTGGGGAACTAAGTCTTTCTCTGTGCTTTCCACAGGGGATTCAGACATCGTTTCGTCCTGGGAGATGCAAGACGAGCCTGCATTGAAGTCACTGCAGGGATATCCGGCCTTATTTCGAGTCAGGGCATCGCGGTGTCCATTCCACTTGAGGCCTCAAACTCAGGGTCCCTCTCACATACCTAGAGCTGAGAGAAGCCTCCTCTTGAGGTGCTTGTGGTAAGGTGGTATTCCTCTGGAGACGAATCCAGGGACTAACCTCTCTTTTCGAGTTGATTTTTGGTCCACAGAGTTCTTTCGTCTTGCTACAGTGACCTCAGGATCCCTCTATCCTTGAAACAGTGTTCTTGGGGTTTCTCGGGAGTGCCATCAAGGAAATCAAGGCTCCTTTCATGTGTGATGTGCAAGACGGAATTGCTCTGCACGCAGTACAGGGGAATCGGGCCTCATCTCTCATCGAGGGGGAAGTCTCATGGTTTTTCTCGAGTTGCGGCGGGAACCTGGGGTATATTCTCGAGTTACGACGGGGATGGCCCTTCCACCCACGTGTTTCTTCAGCCACGTCAGGACTCCTGCCTAGTTGCGAGGGACAACTCGGGATTCTCCTCGAGGCTTGGCAGGGCAATTGGAACGCCTCTCCAGCTGAGGCGGGAGACCAAGGGTCCCTTTCCACGTGCCACAAGAATCCTGGGACTCCTATCAAGTTTCACGAGGAGTCAGGCATCGTCTCCTTTGGAGGCACTGATCTCCGCGTACCTCTGGAGTTTTCAAAGGATGTGAGGCCTCCGGTCGCGATGAGGTGGGGAACTAGGTCTTTCTCTGTGGTCTCCACAGGGGATTCAGACATCCTTTCTTCTTGGGAGATGCAAGACGAGCCTGCATTCAAGTCACTGCAGGGATATCCGGCCTTATTTCGAGTCAGGGCATCGCGGTGTCCATTCCACTTGAGGCCTCAAACTCAGGATCCCTCTCACATACCTAGAGCTGAGAGAAGCCTCCTCTTGAGGTGCTTGTGGTAAGGTGGTATTCCTCAGGAGTCGAAGCCAGGGACTAACCTCTCATCTCGTGTTGATTCTTGGTCCACGGAGCTCTTTCGTGTTGCTACAGTGACCTCAGGATCCCTCTAGCCTTGAAACAGTGTTCTTGGGGTTTCTCTGGAGTGCCATCAAGGAAATCAAGGCTCCTTTCATGTGTGATGTGCAACACGGAATTGCTCTGCACGCAGTGCAGGGGAATCGGGCCTCATCTCGCGGCGAGGGGGAAGTCTCATGGTTTTTCTCGAGTTGCGGCGGGAACCTGCGGTATATTCTCGAGTTACGACGGGGATGGCCGTTCCTCACACGTGTTTGTTCAGCCACCTCAGGACTCTTGCCTAGTTGCGAGACACAACTCGGGATTCTCCTCGAGGCTTGGCAGGGCAATTGGGACGCCTCTCCAGCTGAGGCGGGAGACCAAGGGTCCCTTTCCACGTGCCACAGGAATCCTGGGACTCCTATCAAGTATCACGAGGAGTCAGGCATCGTCTCCTTTGGAGGCACTGATCTCCGCATACCTCTGGAGTTTTCAAAGGATGTGAGGCCTCCGGTCGCGATGAGGTGGGGAACTAGGTGTTTCTCAGTGGTCTCCACAGGGGATTCAGACATCCTTTCTTCTTGGGAGATGCAAGACGAGCCTGCATTCCAGTCACTGCAGGGATATCCAGCCTTATTTCGCGTCAGGGCATCCCGGTGTCCATTCCACTTGAGGCCGCAAACTCAGTGTCCCTCTCACATACCTAGAGCTGAGAGAAGCCTCCTCTTGAGGTGCTTGTGGTAAGGTGGTAATCCTCTGGAGTTGAAGCCAGGGACTAACCTCTCATCTCGAGTTGATTTTTGGCCCACGGAGCTCTTTCGTGTTGCTCCAGTGACCACAGGATCCCTCTAGCCTTGAAACAGTGTTCTTGGGGTTTCTCTGTAGTGCCATCAAGGAAATCAAGGCTCCTTTCATGTGTGATGTGCAACACGGAAATGCTCTGCACGCAGTGCAGGGGAATCGGGCCTCATCACGCGGCGAGGGGGAAGTCTCATGGTTTTTCTCGAGTTGCGGCGGGAACCTGGGGTATATTCTCCAGTTACGACGGGGATGGCCCTTCCACACACGTGTTTGTTCAGCCACGTCAGGACTCTTGCCTAGTTGCGAGACACAACTCGGGATTCTCCTCGAGGCTTGGCAAGGCAATTGGGACGCCTCTCCAGCTGAGGCGGGAGACCAAGGGTCCCTTTCCACGTGCCACAGGAATCCTGGGCCTCCTATCAAGTTTCACGAGGAGTCAGGCATCGTCTCCTTTGGAGGCACTGATCTCCGCGTACCTCTGGAGTTTTCAAAGGATGTGAGGCCTCCGGTCGCGATGAGGTGGGGAACTAGGTGTTTCTCTGTGGTCTCCACAGGGGATACAGACATCCTTTCATCTTGGGAGATGCAAGACGAGCCTGCATTCAAGTCACTGCAGGGATATGCAGCCTTATTTCGCGTCAGGGCATCGCGGTGTCCATTCCACTTGAGGCCGCAAACTCAGGATGCCTCTCACATACCTAGAGCTGAGAGAAGCCTCATCTTGAGGTGCTTGTGGTAAGGTGGTATTCCTCTGGAGTCGAAGCCAGGGACTAACCTCTCATCTCGAGTTGATTTTTGGCCCACGGAGCTTTTTCGTGTTGCTACAGTGACCTCAGGATCCCTCTATCCTTGAAACAGTGTTCTTGGGGTTTCTCTGGAGTGCCATCAAGGAAATCAAGGCTCCTTTCATGTGTGATGTGCAACACGGAATTGCTCTGCACGCAGTGCAGGGGAATCGGGCCTCATCTCGCGGCGAGGGGGAAGTCTCATGGTTTTTCTCGAGTTGCGGCGGGAACCTGGGGTATATTCTCGAGTTACGACGGGGATGGCCCTTCCACACACGTGTGTGTTCAGCCATGTCAGGACTCCTGCCTAGTTGCGAGGGACAACTCGGGATTCTCCTCGAGGCTTTGCAGGGCAATTGGGACGCCTCTCCAGCTGAGACGGGAGACCAAGGGTCCCTTTCCACGTGCCACAGGAATCCTGGGTCTCCTATCAAGTTTCACGAGGAGTCAGGCATCGTCTCCTTTGGAGGCACTGATCTCCGCATACCTCTGGAGTTTTCAAAGGATTTGAGGCCTCCTGTCGCGATGAGGTGGGGAACTAGGTCTTTCTCTGTGGTCTCCACAGGGGATTCAGACACCCTTTCGTCTTGGGAGATGCAAGACGAGCCTGCATTCCAGTCACTGCAGGGATATCCGGCCTTATTTCGAGTCAGGGCATCACGGTGTCCATTCCACTTGAGGCCGCAAACTCAGGGTCCCTCTCACATACCTAGAGCTGAGAGAAGCCTCCTCTTGAGGTGCTTGTGGTAAGGTGGTATTCCTCTGGAGTCGAAGCCAGGGACTAACCTCTCATCTCGAGTTAATTTTTGGTCCACGGAGCTCTTTCGTGTTGCTACAGTGACCTCAGGATCCCTCTAGCCTTGAAACAGTGTTCTTGGGGTTTCTCTGGAGTGCCATCAAGGAAATCAAGGCTCCTTTCATGTGTGATGTGCAACACAGAATTGCTCTGCACGCAGTGCAGGGGAATCGGGCCTCATCTCGCGGCGAGGGGGAAGTCTCATGGTTTTTCTCGAGTTGCGGCGGGAACCTGGGGTATATTCTCGAGTTACGACGGGGATGCCCCTTCCACACACGTGTTTGTTCAGCCACGTCAGGACTCTTGCCTAGTTGCGAGACACAACTCGGGATTCTCCTCGAGGCTTGGCAAGGCAATTGGGACGCCTCTCCAGCTGAGGCGGGAGACCAAGGGTCCCTTTCCACGTGCCACAGGAATCCTGGGACTCCTATCAAGTTTCACGAGGAGTCAGGCATCGTCTCCTTTGGAGGCACTGATCTCCGCGTACCTCTGGAGTTTTCAAAGGATGTGAGGCTATCGGTCGCGATGAGGTGGGGAACTAAGTCTTTCTCTGTGCTTTCCACAGGGGATTCAGACATCCTTTCGTCCTGGGAGATGCAAGACGAGCCTGCATTGAAGTCACTGCAGGGATATCCGGCCTTATTTCGAGTCAGGGCATCGCGGTGTCCATTCCACTTGAGGCCGCAAACTCAGGGTCCCTCTCACATACCTAGAGCTGAGAGAAGCCTCCTCTTGAGGTGCTTGTGGTAAGGTGGTATTTCTCTGGAGACGAATCCAGGGACTAACCTCTCTTTTCGAGTTGATTTTTGGTCCACAGAGTTATTTCGTGTTGCTACAGTGACCTCAGGATCCCTCTATCCTTGAAACAGTGTTCTTGGGGTTTCTCTGGAGTGCCATCAAAGAAATCAAGGCTCCTTTCATGTGTGATGTGCAAGACGGAATTGCTCTGCACGCAGTACAGGGGAATCGGGCCTCATCTCGCATCGAGGGGGAAGTCTCATGGTTTTTCTCGAGTTGCGGCGGGAACCTGGGGTATATTCTCGAGTTACGACGGGGATGGTCCTTCCACCCACGTGTTTGTTCAGCCATGTCAGGACTCCTGCCTAGTTGCGAGAGACAACTCGGGATTCTCCTCGAGGCTTGGCAGGGCAATTGGGACGCCTCTCCAGCTGAGGCGGGAGACCAAGGGTCCCTTTCCACGTGCCACAAGAATCCTGGGACTCCTATCAAGTTTCACGAGGAGTCAGGCATCGTCTCCTTTGGAGGCACTGATCTCCGCGTACCTCTGGAGTTTTCAAAGGGTGTGAGGCCTCCGGTCGCGATGAGGTGGGGAACTAGGTGTTTCTCTGTGGTCTCCACAGGGGATTCAGACATCCTTTCTTCTTGGGAGATGCAAGACGAGCCTGCATTCAAGTCACTGCAGGGATATCCGGCCTTATTTCGAGTCAGGGCATCGCGGTGTCCATTCCACTTGAGGCCGCAAACTCAGGATCCCTCTCACATACCTAGAGCTGAGAGAAGCCTCCTCTTGAGGTGCTTGTGGTAAGGTGGTATTCCTCAGGAGTCGAAGCCAGGGACTAACCTCTCATCTCGTGTTGATTCTTGGTCCACGGAGCTCTTTCGTGTTGCTACAGTGACCTCAGGATCCCTCTAGCCTTGAAACAGTGTTCTTGGGGTTTCTCTGGAGTGCCATCAAGGAAATCAAGGCTCCTTTCATGTGTGATGTGCAACACGGAATTGCTCTGCACGCAGTGCAGGGGAATCGGGCCTCATCTCGCGGCGAGGGGGAAGTCTCATGGTTTTTCTCGAGTTGGGGCGGGAACCTGGGGTATATTCTCGAGTTCCGACGGGGATGGCCCTTCCAGACACGTGTGTGTTCAGCCATGTCAGGACTCCTGCCTAGTTGCGAGGGACAACTCGGGATTCTCCTCGAGGCTTTGCAGGGCAATTGGGACGCCTCTCCAGCTGAGACGGGAGACCAAGGGTCCCTTTCCAAGTGCCACAGAAATCCTGGGTCTCCTATCAAGTTTCACGAGGAGTCAGGCATCGTCTCCTTTGGAGGCACTGATCTCCGCATACCTCTGGAGTTTTCAAAGGATTTGAGGCCTCCTGTCGCGATGAGGTGGGGAACTAGGTCTTTCTCTGTGGTCTCCACAGGGGATTCAGACACCCTTTCGTCTTGGGAGATGCAAGACGAGCCTGCATTCCAGTCACTGCAGGGATATCCGGCCTTATTTCGAGTCAGGGCATCGCGGTGTCCGTTCCACTTGAGGCCGCAAACTCAGGGTCCCTCTCACATACCTAGAGCTGAGAGAAGCCTCCTCTTGAGGTGCTTGTGGTAAGGTGGTATTCCTCAGGAGTCGAAGCCAGGGACTAACCTCTCATCTCGAGTTGATTTTGCGTCCACGGAGCTCTTTCGTGTTGCTACAGTGACCTCAGGATCCCTCTAGCATTGAAACAGTGTTCTTGGAGTTTCTCTGGAGTGCCATCAAGGAAATCAAGGCTCCTTTCATGTGTGATGTGCAACACAGAATTGCTCTGCAGGCAGTGCAGGGGAATCGGGCCTCATCTCGCGGCGAGGGGGAAGTCTCATGGTTTTTCTCGAGTTGCGGCGGGAACCTGGGGTATATTCTCGAGTTACGACGGGGATGGCCCTTCCACACACGTGTTTGTTCAGCCACGTCAGGACTCTTGCCTAGTTGCGAGACACAACTCGGGATTCTCCTCGAGGCTTGGCAAGGCAATTGGGACGCCTCTCCAGCTGAGGCGGGAGACCAAGGGTCCCTTTCCACGTGCCACAGGAATCCTGGGACTCCTATCAAGTTTCACGAGGAGTCAGGCATCGTCTCCTTTGGAGGCACTGATCTCCGCGTACCTCTGGAGTTTTCAAAGGATGTGAGGCCTCCGGTCGCGATGAGGTGGGGAACTAGGTCTTTCTCTGTGGTCTCCACAGGGGATTCAGACATCCTTTCATCTTGGGAGATGCAAGACGAGCCTGCATTCAAGTCACTGCAGGGATATCCAGACTTATTTTGCGTCAGGGCATCGCGGTGTCCATTCCACTTGAGGCCGCAAACTCAGGGTCCTTCTCACATACCTAGAGCTGAGAGAAGCCTCCTCTTGAGGTGCTTGTGGTAAGGTGGTATTCCTCTGGAGTCGAAGCCAGGGACTAACCTATCATCTCGAGTTGATTTTTGGCCCACGGAGCTCTTTCGTGTTGCTACAGTGACCTCAGGATCCCTCTAGCCTTGAAACAGTGTTCTTGGGGTTTCTCTGGAGTGCCATCAAGGAAATCAAGGCTCCTTTCATGTGTGATGTGTAACACGGAATTGCTCTGCACGCAGTGCAGGGGAATCGGGCCTCATCTCGCGGCGAGGGGGAAGTCTCATGGTTTTTCTCGAGTTGCGGCGGGAACCTGGGGTATATTCTCGAGTTACGATGGGGATGGCCCTTCCACCCACGTGTTTCTTCAGCGACGTCAGGACTCCTGCCTAGTTGCGAGGGACAACTCTGGATTCTCCTCGAGGCTTGGCAGGGCAATTGGGACGCCTCTCCAGCTGAGGCGGGAGACCAAGTGTCCCTTTCCAAGTGCCACAGGAATCCTGGGACTCCTATCAAGTTTCACGAGGAGTCAGGCATCGTCTCCTTTGGAGGCACTGATCTCCGCGTACCTCTGGAGTTTTCAAAGGATGTGAGGCTATCGGTCGCGATGAGGTGGGGAACTAAGTCTTTCTCTGTGCTTTCCACAGGGGATTCAGACATCCTTTCGTCCTGGGAGATGCAAGACGAGCCTGCATTGAAGTCACTGCAGGGATATCCGGCCTTATTTCGAGTCAGGGCATCGCGGTGTCCATTCCACTTGAGGCCGCAAACTCAGGGTCCCTCTCACATACCTAGAGATGAGAGAAGCCTCCTCTTGAGGTGCTTGTGGTAAGGTGGTATTCCTCTGGAGACGAATCCAGGGACTAACCTCTCTTTTCGAGTTGATTTTTGGTCCACAGAGTTCTTTCGTGTTGCTACAGTGACCTCAGGATCCCTCTATCCTTGAAACAGTGTTCTTGGGGTTTCTCTGGAGTGCCATCAAGGAAATCAAGGCTCCTTTCATGTGTGATGTGCAAGACGGAATTGCTCTGCACGCAGTACAGGGGAATCGGGCCTCATCTCGCATCGAGGGCGAAGTCTCATGGTTTTTCTCGAGTTGCGGCAGGAACCTGGGGTATATTCTCGAGTTACGACGGGGATGGCCCTTCCACACACGTGTGTGTTCAGCCACGTCAGGACTCTTGCCTAGTTGCGAGACACAACTCGGGATTCTCCTCGAGGCTTGGCAAGGCAATTGGAACGCCTCTCCAGCTGAGGCGGGAGACCAAGGGTCCCTTTCCACGTGCCACAGGAATCCTGGGACTCCTATCAAGTTTCACGAGGAGTCAGGCATCGTCTCCTTTGGAGGCACTGATCTCCGCGTACCTCTGGAGTTTTCAAAGGATGTGAGGCCTCCGGTCGCGATGAGGTGGGGAACTAGGTCTTTCTCTGTGGTCTCCACAGGGGATTCAGACATCCTTTCATCTTGGGAGATGCAAGACGAGCCTGCATTCAAGTCACTGCAGGGATATCCAGCATTATTTCGCGTCAGGGCATCGCGGTGTCCATTCCACTTGAGGCCGCAAACTCAGGGTCCCTCTCACATACCTAGAGCTGAGAGAAGCCTCCTCTTGAAGTGCTTGTGGTAAGGTGGTATTCCTCTGGAGTCGAAGCCAGGGACTAACCTCTCATCTCGAGTTGATATTTGGCCCACGGAGCTCTTTCGTGTTGCTACAGTGACCTCAGGATCCCTCTAGCCTTGAAACAGTGTTCTTGGGGTTTCTCTGGAGTGCCATGAAGGAAATCAAGGCTCCTTTCATGTGTGATCTGCAACCCGGAATTGCTCTGCACGCAGTGCAGGGCAATCGGGCCTCATCTCTCGGCGAGGGGGAAGTCTCATGATTTTTCTCGAGTTGCGGCGGGAACCTGGGGAATATTCTCGAGTTACGACGGGGATGGCCCTTCCACACACGTGTGTGTTCAGCCATGTCAGGACTCCTGCCTAGTTGCGAGGGACAACTCGGGATTCTCCTCGAGGCTTTGCAGGGCAATTGGGACGCCTCTCCAGCTGAGACGGGAGACCAAGGCTCCCTTTCCACGTGCCACAGGAATCCTGGGTCTCCTATCAAGTTTCACGAGGAGTCAGGCATCGTCTCCTTTGGAGGCACTGATCTCCGCATACCTCTGGAGTTTTCAAAGGATTTGAGGCCTCCTGTCGCGATGAGGTGGGGAACTAGGTCTTTCTCTGTGGTCTCCACAGGGGATTCAGACACCCTTTCGTCTTGGGAGATGCAAGACGAGACTGCATTCCAGTCACTGCAGGGATATCCGGCCTTATTTCGAGTCAGGGCATCACGGTGTCCATTCCACTTGAGGCCGCAAACTCAGGGTCCCTCTCACATACCTAGAGCTGAGAGAAGCCTCCTCTTGAGGTGCTTGTGGTAAGGTGGTATTCCTCTGGAGTCGAAGCCAGGGACTAACCTCTCATCTCGAGTTGATTTTTGGTCCACGGAGCTCTTTCATGTTGCTACAGTGACCTCAGGATCCCTCTAGCCTTGAAACAGTGTTCTTGGGGTTTCTCTAGAGTGCCATGATGGAAATCAAGGCTCCTTTCATGTGTGATGTGTAACACGGAATTGCTCTGCACGCAGTGCAGGGGAATCGGGCCTCATCTCGCGGCGAGGGGGAAGTCTCATGGTTTTTCTCGAGTTGCGGCGGGAACCTGGGGTATATTCTCGAGTTACGACGGGGATGGCCCTTCCACACACGTGTATGTTCAGCCACGTCAGGACACTTGCCTAGTTGCGAGACACAACTCGGGATTCTCCTCGAGGCTTGGCAAGGCAATTGGGACGCCTCTCCAGCTGAGGCGGGAGACCAAGGGTCCCTTTCCACGTGCCACAGGAATCCTGGGACTCCTATCAAGTTTCACGAGGAGTCAGGCATCGTCTCCTTTGGAGGCACTGATCTCCGCGTACCTCTGGAGTTTTCAAAGGATGTGAGGCCTCCGGTCGCGATGAGGTGGGGAACTAGGTCTTTCTCTGTGGTCTCCACAGGGGATTCAGACATCCTTTCATCTTGGGAGATGCAAGACGAGCCTGCATTCAAGTCACTGCAGGGATATCCAGCCTTATTTCGCGTCAGGGCATCGCGGTGTCCATTCCACGTGAGGCCGCAAACTCAGGGTCCCTCTCACATACATAGAGCTGAGAAAAGCCTCCTCTTGAAGTGCTTGTGGTAAGGTGGTATTCCTCTGGAGTCGAAGACAGGGACTAACCTCTCATCTCGAGTTGATTTTTGACCCACGGAGCTCTTTCGTGTTGCTACAGTGACCTCAGGATCCCTCTAGCCTTGAAACAGTGTTCTTGGGGTTTCTCTGGAGTGCCATGAAGGAAATCAAGGCTCCTTTCATGTGTGATGTGCAACACGGAATTGCTCTGCACGCAGTGCAGGGGAATCGGGCCTCATCTCGCGGCGAGGGGGAAGTCTCATGGTTTTTCTCGAGTTGCGGCGGGAACCTGGGGTATATTCTCGAGTTACGACGGGGATGGCCCTTCCACACACGTGTTTGTTCAGCCACGTCAGGACTCCTGCCTTGTTGCGAGGGACAACTCGGGATTCTCCTCGAGGCTTTGCAGGGCAATTGGGACGCCTCTCCAGCTGAGACGGGAGACCAAGGGTCCCTTTCCACGTGCCAGAGGAATCCTGGGACTCCTATCAAGTTTCACGAGGAGTCAGGCATCGTCTCCTTTGGAGGCACTGCTCTCCGCGTACCTCTGGAGTTTTCAAAGGATGTGAGGCCTCCGGTCGCGATGAGGTGGGGAATTAGGTCTTTCTCTGTGGTCTCCACAGGGGATTCAGACATCCTTTCATCTTGGGAGATGCAAGACGAGCCTGCATTCAAATCACTGTAAGGATATCCAGCCTTATTTCGCGTCAGGGCATCGCGGTGTCCATTCCACTTGAGGCCGCAAACTCAGGGTCCCTCTCACATACCTAGAGCTGAGAGAAGCCTCCTCTTGAGGTGCTTGTGGTAAGGTGGTATTCCTCTGGAGTCGAAGCCAGGGACTAACCTCTCATCTCGAGTTGATTTTTGGCCCACGGAGCTCTTTCGTGTTGCTACAGTGACCTCAGGATCCCTCTAGCCTTGAAACAGTGTTCTTGGGGTTTCTCTGGAGTGCCATCAAGGAAATCAAGGCTCCTTTCATGTGTGATGTGCAACACGGAATTGCTCTGCACGCAGTGCAGGGGAATCGGGCCTCATCTCGCGGCGAGGGGGAAGTCTCATGGTTTTTCTCGAGTTGCGGCGGGAACCTGGGGTATATTCTCGAGTTACGACGGGGATGGCCCTTCCACCCACGTGTTTCTTCAGCGACGTCAGGACTCCTGCCTAGTTGCGAGGGACAACTCTGGATTCTCCTCGAGGCTTGGCAGGGCAATTGGGACGCCTCTCCAGCTGAAGTGGGAGACCAAGTGTCCCTTTCCAAGTGCCCCAGGAATCCTGGGACTCCTATCAAGTTTCACGAGGAGTCAGGCATCGTCTCCTTTGGAGGCACTGATCTCCGCGTACCTCTGGAGTTTTCAAAGGATGTGAGGCTATCGGTCGCGATGAGGTGGGGAACTAAGTCTTTCTCTGTGCTTTCCACAGGGGATTCAGACATCCTTTCGTCCTGGGAGATGCAAGACGAGCCTGCATTGAAGTCACTGCAGGGATATCCGGCTTTATTTCCAGTCAGGGATTCGCGGTGTCCATTCCACTTGAGGCCGCAAACTCAGGGTCCCTCTCACATACCTAGAGCTGAGAGAAGCCTCCTCTTGAGGTGCTTGGGGTAAGGTGGTATTCCTCTGGAGTCGAAGCCAGGGACTAACCACTCTTTTCGAGTTGATTTTTGGTCCACAGAGTTCTATCGTGTTGCTACAGTGACCTCAGGATGCCTCTATCCTTGAAACAGTGTTCTTGGGGTTTCTCTGGAGTGCTATCAAGGAAATCAAGGCTCCTTTCATGTGTGATGTGCAAGACGGAATTGCTCTGCACGCAGTACAGGGGAATCGGGCCTCATCTCGCATCGAGGGGGAAGTCTCATGGTTTTTCTCGAGTTGCGGCGGGAACCTGGGGTATATTCTCGAGTTACGACGGGGATGGCCCTTCCACCCACGTGTTTCTTCAGCCACGTCAGGACTCCTGCCTAGTTGCGAGGGACAACTCGGGATTTTCCTCGAGGCTTGGCAGGGCAATTGGAACGCCTCTCCAGCTGAGGCGGGAGACCAATGGTCCCTTTCCACGTGCCACAAGAATCCTGGGACTCCTATCAAGTTTCACGAGGAGTCAGGCATCGTCTCCTTTGGAGGCACTTATCTCCGCGTACCTCTGGAGTTTTCAAAGGATGTGAGGCCTCCGGTCGCGATGAGGTGGGGAACTAGGTCTTTCTCTGTGGTCTCCACAGGGGATTCAGACATCCTTTCTTCTTGGGAGATGCAAGACGAGCCTGCATTCAAGTCACTGCAGGGATATCCGGCCTTATTTCGAGTCAGGGCATCGCGGTGTCCATTCCACTTGAGGCCGCAAACTCAGGATCCCTCTCACATACCTAGAGCTGAGAGAAGCCTCCTCTTGAGGTGCTTGTGGTAAGGTGGTATTCCTCAGGAGTCGAAGCCAGGGACTAACCTCTCATCTCGTGTTGATTCTTGGTCCACGGAGCTCTTTCGTGTTGCTACAGTGACCTCAGGATCCCTCTAGCCTTGAAACAGTGTTCTTGGGGTTTCTCTGGAGTGCCATCAAGGAAATCAAGGCTCCTTTCATGTGTGATGTGCAACACGGAATTGCTCTGCACGCAGTGCAGGGGAATCGGGCCTCATCTCGCGGCGAGGGGGAAGTCTCATGGTTTTTCTCGAGTTGCGGCGGGAACCTGGGGTATATTCTCGAGTTACGACGGGGATGGCCCTTCCACACACGTGTGTGTTCAGCCATGTCAGGACTCCTGCCTAGTTGCGAGGGACAACTCGGGATTCTCCTCGAGGCTTTGCAGGGCAATTGGGACGCCTCTCCAGCTGAGACGGGAGACCAAGGGTCCCTTTCCACGTGCCACAGGAATCCTGGGTCTCCTATCAAGTTTCACGAGGAGTCAGGCATCGTCTCCTTTGGAGGCACTGATCTCCGCATACCTCTGGAGTTTTCAAAGGATTTGAGGCCTCCTGTCGCGATGAGGTGGCGAACTAGGTCTTTCTCTGTGGTCTCCACAGGGGATTCAGACACCCTTTCGTCTTGGGAGATGCAAGACGAGCCTGCATTCCAGTCACTGCAGGGATATCCGGCCTTATTTCGAGTCAGGGCATCGCGGTGTCCATTCCACTTGAGGCCGCAAACTCAGGGTCCCTCTCACATACCTAGAGCTGAGAGAAGCCTCCTCTTGAGGTGCTTGTGGTAAGGTGGTATTCCTCTGGAGTCGAAGCCAGGGACTAACCTCTCATCTCGAGTTGATTTTTGGCCCACGGAGCTTTTTCGTGTTGCTACAGTAACCTCAGGATCCCTCTAGCCTTGAAACAGTGTTCTTGGGGTTTCTCTGGAGTGCCATGAAGGAAATCAAGGCTCCTTTCATGTGTGATGTGCAACACGGAATTGCTCTGCACGCAGTGCAGGGGAATCGGGCCTCATCTTGCGGCGAGGGGGAAGTCTCATGGTTTTTCTCGAGTTGCGGCGGGAACCTGGGGTATATTCTCGAGTTACGACGAGGATGGACCTTCCACCCACGTGTTTCTTCAGCGACGTCAGGACTCCTGCCTAGTTGCGAGGGACAACTCGGGATTCTCCTCGAGGCTTGGCAGGGCAATTGGGACGCCTCTCCAGCTGAGGCGGGAGACCAAGGGTCCCTTTCCACGTGCCACAAGAATCCTGGGACTCCTATCAAGTTTCACGAGGAGTCAGGCATCGTCTCCTTTGGAGGCACTGATCTCCGCGTACCTCTGGAGTTTTCAAAGGATGTGAGGCCTCCGGTCGCGATGAGGTGGGGAACTAGGTGTTTCTTTGTGGTCTCCACAGGGGATTCAGACATCCTTTCTTCTTGGGAGATGCAAGACGAGCCTGCATTCAAGTCACTGCAGGGCTATCCGGCCTTATTTCGAGTCAGGGCATTGCGGTGTCCATTTCACTTGAGGCCTCAAACTCAGGATCCCTCTCACATACCTAGAGCTGAGAGAAGCCTCCTCTTGAGGTGCTTGTGGTAAGGTGGTATTCCTCAGGAGTCGAAGCCAGGGACTAACCTCTCATCTCGTGTTGATTCTTGGTCCACAGAGCTCTTTCGTGTTCCTACAGTGACCTCAGGATCCCTCTAGCCTTGAAACAGTGTTCTTGGGGTTTCTCTGGAGTGCCATCAAGGAAATCAAGGCTCCTTTCATGTGTGATGTGCAACACGGAATTGCTCTGCACGCAGTGCAGGGGAATCGGGCCTCATCTCGCGGCGAGGGGGAAGTCTCATGGTTTTTCTCAAGTTGCGGCGGGAACCTGGGGTATATTCTCGAGTTACGACGGGGATGGCCCTTCCACACACGTGTGTGTTCAGCCATGTCAGGACTCCTGCCTAGTTGCGAGGGACAACTCGGGATTCTCCTCGAGGCTTTGCAGGGCAATTGGGACGCCTCTCCAGCTGAGACGGGAGACCAAGGATCCCTTTCCACGTGCCACAGGAATCCTGGGTCTCCTATCAAGTTTCACGAGGAGTCAGGCATCGTCTCCTTTGGAGGCACTGATCTCCGCGTACCTCTGGAGTTTTCAAAGGATGTGAGGCCTCCGGTCGTGATGACGTGGGGAACTAGGTCTTTCTCTGTGGTCTCCACAGGGGATTCAGACATCCTTTCGTCCTGGGAGATGCAAGACGAGCCTGCATTGAAGTCACTGCAGGGATATCCGGCCTTATTTCGAGTCAGGGTATCGCGGTGTCCATTCCACTTGAGGCCGCAAACTCAGGGTCCCTCTCACATACCTAGAGCTGAGAGAAGCCTCCTCTTGAGGTGCTTGCGGTAAGGTAGTATTCCTCTGGAGACGAATCCAGGGACTAACCTCTCTTTTCGAGTTGATTTTTGGTCCACAGAGTTCTTTCGTGTTGCTACAGTGACCTCAGGATCCCTCTATCCTTGAAACAGTGTTCTTGGGGTTTCTCTGGAGTGCCATCAAGGAAATCAAGGCTCCTTTCATGTGTGATGTGCAAGACGGAATTGCTCTGCACGCAGTACAGGGGAATCGGGCCTCATCTCGCATCGAGGGGGAAGTCTCATGGTTTTTCTCGAGTTGCGGCGGGAACCTGGGGTATATTCTCGAGTTACGACGGGGATGGTCCTTCCACCCACGTGTTTGTTCAGCCACGTCAGGACTCCTGCCTAGTTGCGAGGGACAACTCGGGATTCTCCTCGAGGCTTGGCAGGGCAATTGGAACGCCTCTCCAGCTAAGGCAGGAGACCAAGGATCCCTTTCCACGTGCCACAAGATTCCTGGGACTCCTATCAAGTTTCACGAGGAGTCAGGCATCGTCTCCTTTGGAGGCACTGATCTCCGTGTACCTCTGGAGTTCTCAAAGGATGTGAGGCCTCCGGTCGCGATGAGGTGGGGAACTAGGTGTTTCTCTGTGGTCTCCACAGGGGATTCAGACATCCTTTCTTCTTGGGAGATGCAAGACGAGCCTGCATTCAAGACACTGCAGGGATATCTGGCCTTATTTCGAGTCAGGGCATCGCGGTGTCCATTCCACTTGAGGCCTCAAACTCAGGATCCCTCTCACATACCTAGAGCTGAGAGAAGCCTCCTCTTGAGGTGCTTGTGGTAAGGTGGTATTCCTCAGGAGTCGAAGCCAGGGACTAACCTCTCATCTCGTGTTGATTCTTGGTCCACAGAGCTCTTTCGTGTTCCTACAGTGACCTCAGGATCCCTCTAGCCTTGAAACAGTGTTCTTGGGGTTTCTCTGGAGTGCCATCAAGGAAATCAAGGCTCCTTTCATGTGTGATGTGCAACACGGAATTGCTCCGCACGCAGTGCAGGGAAATCGGGCCTCATCTCGCGGCGAGGGGGAAGTCTCATGGTTTTTCTCGAGTTGCGGCGGGAACCTGGGGTATATTCTCGAGTTACGACGGGGATGGCCCTTCCACCCACGTGTTTCTTCAGCCACGTCAGGACTCCTGCCTAGTTGCGAGGGACAACTCTGGATTCTCCTCGAGGCTTGGCAGGGCAATTGGAACGCCTCTCCAGCTGAGGCGGGAGACCAAGTGTCCCTTTCCACGTGCCACAAGAATCCTGGGACTCCTATCAAGTTTCACGAGGAGTCAGGCATCGTCTCCTTTGGAGGCACTGATCTCCGCGTACCTCTGGAGTTTTCAAAGGATGTGAGGCCTCCGGTCGCGATGAGGTGGGGAACTAGGTGTTTCTCTGTTGTCTCCACAGGGGATTCAGACATCCTTTCTTCTTGGGAGATGCAAGACGAGCCTGCATTCAAGTCACTGCAGGGATATCCGGCCTTATTTCGAGTCAGGGCATCGCGGTGTCCATTCCACTTGAGGCCTCAAACTCAGGATCCCTCTCACATACCTAGAGCTGAGAGAAGCCTCCTCTTGAGGTGCTTGTGGTAAGGTGGTATTCCTCAGGAGTCAAAGCCAGGGACTAACCTCTCATCTCGTATTGATTCTTGGTCCACAGAGCTCTTTCGTGTTCCTACAGTGACCTCAGGATCCCTCTAGCCTTGAAACAGTGTTCTTGGGGTTTCTCTGGAGTGCCATCAAGGAAATCAAGGCTCCTTTCATGTGTGATGTGCAACACGGAATTGCTCTGCACGCAGTGCAGGGGAATCGGGCCTCATCTCGCGGCGAGGGGGAAGTCTCATGGTTTTTCTCGAGTTGCGGCGGGAACCTGGGGTATATTCTCGAGTTACGACGGGGATGGCCCTTCCACACACGTGTGTGTTCAGCCATGTCAGAACTCCTGCCTAGTTGCGAGGGACAACTCGGGATTCTCCTCGAGGCTTTGCAGGGCAATTGGGACGCCTCTCCAGCTGAGACGGGAGACCAAGGGTCCCTTTCCACGTGCCACAGGAATCCTGGGTCTCCTATCAAGTTTCACGAGGAGTCAGGCATCGTCTCCTTTGGAGGCACTGATCTCCGCATACCTCTGGAGTTTTCAAAGGATTTGAGGCCTCCTGTCGCGATGAGGTGGGGAACTAGGTCTTTCTCTGTGGTCTCCACAGGGGATTCAGACACCCTTTCGTCTTGGGAGATGCAAGACGAGCCTGCATTCCAGTCACTGCAGGGATATCCGGCCTTATTTCGAGTCAGGGCATCGCGGTGTCCATTCCACTTGAGGCCGCAAACTCAGGGTCCCTCTCACATACCTAGAGCTGAGAGAAGCCTCCTCTTGAGGTGCTTGTGGTAAGGTGGTATTCCTCTGGAGTCGAAGCCAGGGACTAACCTCTCATCTCGAGTTGATTTTGGGCCCACGGAGCTCTTTCGTGTTGCTACAGTGACCTCAGGATCCCTCTAGCCTTGAAACAGTGTTCTTGGGGTTTCTCTGGAGTGCCATCAAGGAAATCAAGGCTCCTTTCATGTGTGATGTGCAACACGGAATTGCTCTGCACGCAGTGCAGGGGAATCGGGCCTCATCTCACGGCGAGGGGGAAGTCTCATGGTTTTTCTCGAGTTGCGGCGGGAACCTGGGGTATATTCTCGAGTTACGACGGGGATGGCCCTTCCACCCACGTGTTTCTTCAGCGACGTCAGGACTCCTGCCTAGTTGCGAGGGACAACTCTGGATTCTCCTCGAGGCTTGGCAGGGCAGTTGGGACGCCTCTCCAGCTGAGGCGGGAGACCAAGGGTCCCTTTCCCAGTGCCACAGGAATCCTGGGACTCCTATCAAGTTTCACGAGAAGTCAGGCATCGTCTCCTTTGGAGGCACTGATCTCCGCGTACCTCTGGAGTTTTCAAAGGATGTGAGGCTATCTGTCGCGATGAGGTGGGGAACTAAGTCTTTGTCTGTGCTTTCCACAGGGGATTCAGACATCCTTTCGTCCTGGGAGATGCAAGACGAGCCTGCATTGAAGTCACTGCAGGGATATCCGGCCTTATTTCGAGTCAGTGCATCGCGGTGTCCATTCCACTTGAGGCCGCAAACTCAGGTTCCCTCTCACATACCTAGAGCTGAGAGAAGCCTCCTCTTGAGGTGCTTGTGGTAAGGTGGTATTCCTCTGGAGACGAATCCAGGGACTAACCTCTCTTTTCGAGTTGATTTTTGGTCCACAGAGTTCTTTCGTGTTGCTACAGTGACCTCAGGATCCCTCTATCCTTGAAACAGTGTTCTTGGGGTTTCTCTGGAGTGCCATCAAGGCAATCAAGGCTCCTTTCATGTGTGATGTGCAAGACGGAATTGCTCTGCACGCAGTACAGGGGAATCGGGCCTCATCTCGCATCGAGGGGAAGTCTCATGATTTTTCTCGAGTTGCGGCGGGAACCTGGGGTATATCCTCGAGTTACGACGGGGATGGCCCTTCCACACACGTGTGTGTTCAGCCATGTCAGGACTCCTGCCTAGTTGCGAGGGACAACTCGGGATTCTCCTCGAGGCTTGGCAAGGCAATTGGGACGCCTCTCCAGCTGAGGCGGGAGACCAAGTGTCCCTTTCCACGTGCCACAGGAATCCTGGGAGTCCTATCAAGTTTCACGAGGAGTCAGGCATCGTCTCCTTTGGAGGCACTGATCTCCGCATACCTCTGGAGTTTTCAAAGGATGTGAGGCTATCGGTCGCGATGAGGTGGGGAACTAAGTCTTTCTCTGTGCTTTCCACAGGGGATTCAGACACCCTTTCGTCTTGGGAGATGCAAGACGAGCCTGCATTCCAGTCAGTGCAGGGATATCCGGCCTTATTTCGAGTCAGGGCATCGCGGTGTCCATTCCACTTGAGGCCGCAAACTCAGGGTCCCTCTCACATACCTAGAGCTGAGAGAAGCCTCCTCTTGAGGTGCTTTTGGTAAGGTGGTATTCCTCTGGAGTCGAAGCCAGGGACTAACCTCTCATCTCGAGGTGATTTTTGGCCCACGGAGCTCTTTCGTGTTGCTACAGTGACCTCAGGATCCCTCTAGCCTTGAAACAGTGTTCTTGGGGTTTCTCTGGAGTGCCATGAAGGAAATCAAGGCTCCTTTCATGTGTGATGTGCAACACAGAATTGCTCTGCACGCAGTGCAGGGGAATCGGGCCTCATCTCGCGGCGAGGGGGAAGTCTCATGGTTTTTCTCGAGTTGCGGCGGGAACCTGGGGTATATTCTCGAGTTACGACGGGGATGGCCCTTCCACACACGTGTTTGTTCAGCCACGTCAGGACTCTTGCCTAGTTGCGAGACACAACTCGGGATTCTCCTCGAGGCTTGGCAAGGCAATTGGGACGCCTCTCCAGCTGAGGCGGGAGACCAAGGGTCCCTTTCCACGTGCCACAGGAATCCTGGGACTCCTATCAAGTTTCACGAGGAGTCAGGCATCGTCTCCTTTGGAGGCACTGATCTCCGCGTACCTCTGGAGTTTTCAAAGGATGTGAGGCCTCCGGTCGCGATGAGGTGGGGAACTAGGTCTTTCTCTGTGGTCTCCACAGGGGATTCAGACATCCTTTCATCTTGGGAGATGCAAGACGAGCCTGCATTCAAGTCACTGCAGGGATATCCAGCCTTATTTCGCGTCAGGGCATCGCGGTGTCCATTCCACTTGAGGCCGCAAACTCAGGGTCCCTCTCACATACCTAGAGCTGAGAGAAGCCTCCTCTTGAGGTGCTTGTCGTAAGGTGGTATTCCTCTGGAGTCGAAGCCAGGGACTAACCTCTCATCTCTTATTGATTCTTGGTCCACGGAGTTCTTTCGTGTTGCTACAGTGACCTCAGGATCCCTCCATCCTTGAAACAGTGTTCTTGGGGTTTCTCTGGAGTGCCATCAAGGCAATCAAGGCTCCTTTCATGTGTGATGTGCAAGACGGAATTGCTCTGCACGCAGTACAGGGGAATCGGGCCTCATCTCGCATCGAGGGGGAAGTCTCATGGTTTTTCTCGAGTTGCGCCGGGAACCTGGGGTATATTCTCGAGTTACGACGGGGATGGCCCTTCCACCCACGTGTTTCTTCAGCCAAGTCAGGACTCCTGCCTAGTTGCGAGGGACAACTCGGGATTCTCCTCGAGGCTTGGCAGGGCAATTGGAACGCCTCTCCAGCTGAGGCGGGAGACCAAGTGTCCCTTTCCACGTGCCACAAGAATCCTGGGACTCCTATCAAGTTTCACGAGGAGTCAGGCATCGTCTCCTTTGGAGGCACTGATCTCCGCGTACCTCTGGAGTTTTCAAAGGATGTGAGGCCTCCGGTCGCGATGAGGTGGGGAACTAGGTGTTTCTCTGTGGTCTCCACAGGGGATTCAGACATCCTTTCTTCTTGGGAGATGCAAGACGAGCCTGCATTCAAGTCACTGCAGGGATATCCGGCCTTATTTCGAGTCAGGGCATCGTGGTGTCCATTCCACTTGAGGCCGCAAACTCAGGATCCCTCTCACATACCTAGAGCTGAGAGAAGCCTCCTCTTGAGGTGCTTGTGGTAAGGTGGTATTCCTCAGGAGGTGAAGCCAGGGACTAACCTCTCATCTCGTGTTGATTTTGGTCCACGGAGCGCTTTCGTGTTGCTACAGTGACCTCAGGATCCCTCTAGCCTTGAAACAGTGTTCTTGGGGTTTCTCTGGAGTGCCATCAAGGAAATCAAGGCTCCTTTCATGTGTGATGTGCAACACGGAATTGCTCTGCACGCAGTGCAGGGGAATCGGGCCTCATCTCGCGGCGAGGGGGAAGTCTCATGGTTTTTCTCGAGTTGCGGCGGGAACCTGGGGTATATCCTCGAGTTACGACGGGGATGGCCCTTCCACACACGTGTGTGTTCAGCCATGTCAGGACTCCTGCCTAGTTGCGAGGGACAACTCGGGATTCTCCTCGAGGCTTGGCAGGGCAATTGGGACGCCTCTCCAGCTGAGACGGGAGACCAAGGGTCCCTTTCCACGTGCCACAGGAATCCTGGGTCTCCTATCAAGTTTCACGAGGAGTCAGGCATCGTCTCCTTTGGAGGCACTGATCTCCGCATACCTCTGGAGTTTTCAAAGGATTTGAGGCCTCCGGTCGCGATGAGGTGGGGAACTAGGTCTTTCTCTGTGGTCTCCACAGGGGATTCAGACATCCTTTCATCTTGGGAGATGCAAGACGAGCCTGCATTCAAGTCACTGCAGGGATATCCGCCCTTATTTCGAGTCAGGGCATCGCGGTGTCCATTCCACTTGAGGCCGCAAAATCAGGATCCCTCTCACATACCTAGAGCTGAGAGAAGCCTCCTCTTGAGGTGCTTGTGGTAAGGTGGTATTCCTCTGGAGTCGAAGCCAGGGACTAACCTCTCATCTCGAGTTGATTTTTGGCCCACGGAGCTCTTTCGTGTTGCTACAGTGACCTCAGGATCCCTCTAGCCTTGAAACAGTGTTCTTGGGGTTTCTCTGGAGTGCCATCAAGGAAATCAAGTCTCCTTTCATGTGTGATGTGCAACACGGAATTGCTCTGCACGCAGTGCAGGGGAATCGGGCCTCATCTCGCGGCGAGGGGGAAGTCTCATGGCTTTTCTCGAGTTGCGGCGGGAACCTGGGGTATATTCTCGAGTTACGACGGGGATGGCCCTTCCACCCACGTGTTTCTTCAGCGACGTCAGGACTCCTGCCTAGTTGCGAGGGACAACTCTGGTTTCTCCTCGAGGCTTGGCAGGGCAATTTGGACGCCTCTCCAGCTGAGGCGGGCGACCAAGTGTCCCTTTCCACGTGCCACAGGAATCCTGGGACTCCTATCAAGTTTCACGAGGAGTCAGGCATCGTCTCCTTTGGAGGCACTGATCTCCGCGTACCTCTGGAGTTTTCAAAGGATGTGAGGCTATCGGTCGCGATGAGGTGGGGAACTAAGTCTTTCTCTGTGCTTTCCACAGGGGATTCAGACATCCTTTCGTCCTGGGAGATGCAAGACGAGCCTGCATTGAAGTCACTGCAGGGATATCCGGCCTTATTTCGAGTCAGTGCATCGCGGTGTCCATTCCACTTGAGGCCGCAAACTCAGGGTCCCTCTCACATACCTAGAGCTGAGAGAAGCCTCCTCTTGAGGTGCTTGTGGTAAGGTGGTATTCCTCTGGAGACGAATCCAGGGACTAACCTCTCTTTTCGAGTTGATTTTTGGTCCACAGAGTTCTTTCGTGTTGCTACAGTGACCTCAGGATCCCTCTAGCCTTGAAACAGTGTTCTTGGGGTTTCTCTGGAATGCCATCAAGGAAATCAAGGCTCCTTTCATGTGTGATGTGCAAGACGGAATTGCTCTGCACGCAGTACAGGGGAATCGGGCCTCATCTCGCATCGAGGGGGAAGTCTCATGGTTTTTCTCGAGTTGCGGCGGGAACCTGGGGTATATTCTCGAGTTACGACGGGGATGGCCCTTCCACCCACGTGTTTGTTCAGCCACGTCAGGACTCCTGCCTAGTTGCGAGGGACAACTCGGGATTCTCCTCGAGGCTTGGCAGGGCAATTGGAACGCCTCTCCAGCTGAGGCGGGAGACCAAGGGTCCCTTTCCACGTGCCACAAGATTCCTGGGACTCCTATCAAGTTTCACGAGGAGTCAGGCATCGTCTCCTTTGGAGGCACTGATCTCCGCGTACCTCTGGAGTTTTCAAAGGATGTGAGGCCTCCGGTCGCGATGAGGTGGGGAACTAGGTCTTTCTCTGTGGTCTCCACAGGGGATTCAGACATCCTTTCTTCTTGGGAGATGCAAGACGAGCCTGCATTCAAGTCACTGCAGGGATATCCGGTCTTATTTCGAGTCAGGGCATCGCGGTGTCCATTCCACTTGAGGCCGCAAACTCAGGATCCCTCTCACATACCTAGAGCTGAGAGAAGCCTCCTCTTGAGGTGCTTGTGGTAAGGTGGTATTCCTCATGAGTCGAAGCCAGGGACTAACCTCTCATCTCGTGTTGATTCTTGGTCCACGGAGCTCTTTCGTGTTGCTACAGTGACCTCAGGATCCCTCTATCCTTGAAACAGTGTTCTTGGGGTTTCTCTGGAGTGCCATCAAGGCAATCAAGGCTCCTTTCATGTGTGATGTGCAAGACGGAATTGCTCTGCACGCAGTACAGGGGAATCGGGCCTCATCTCGCATCGAGGGGGAAGTCTCATGGTTTTTCTCGAGTTGCGCCGGGAACCTGGGGTATATTCTCGAGTTACGACGGGGATGGCCCTTCCACCCACGTGTTTCTTCAGCCAAGTCAGGACTCCTGCCTAGTTGCGAGGGACAACTCGGGATTCTCCTCGAGGCTTGGCAGGGCAATTGGAACGCCTCTCCAGCTGAGGCGGGAGACCAAGGGTCCCTTTCCACGTGCCACAAGAATCCTGGGACTCCTATCAAGTTTCACGAGGAGTCAGGCATCGTCTCCTTTGGAGGCACTGATCTCCGCGTACCTCTGGAGTTTTCAAAGGATGTGAGGCCTCCGGTCGCGATGAGGTGGGGAACTAGGTGTTTCTCTGTGGTCTCCACAGGGGATTCAGACATCCTTTCTTCTTGGGAGATGCAAGACGAGCCTGCATTCAAGTCACTGCAGGGATATCCGGCCTTATTTCGAGTCAGGGCATCGCGGTGTCCATTCCACTTGAGGCCGCAAACTCAGGATCCCTCTCACATACCTAGAGCTGAGAGAAGCCTCCTCTTGAGGTGCTTGTGGTAAGGTGGTATTCCTCAGGAGGTGAAGCCAGGGACTAACCTCTCATCTCGTGTTGATTCTTGGTCCACGGAGCGCTTTCGTGTTGCTACAGTGACCTCAGGATCCCTCTAGCCTTGAAACAGTGTTCTTGGGGTTTCTCTGGAGTGCCATCAAGGAAATCAAGGCTCCTTTCATGTGTGATGTGCAACACGGAATTGCTCTGCACGCAGTGCAGGGGAATCGGGCCTCATCTCGCGGCGAGGGGGAAGTCTCATGGTTTTTCTCGAGTTGCGGCGGGAACCTGGGGTATATCCTCGAGTTACGACGGGGATGGCCCTTCCACACACGTGTGTGTTCAGCCATGTCAGGACTCCTGCCTAGTTGCGAGGGACAACTCGGGATTCTCCTCGAGGCTTGGCAGGGCAATTGGGACGCCTCTCCAGCTGAGACGGGAGACCAAGGGTCCCTTTCCACGTGCCACAGGAATCCTGGGTCTCCTATCAAGTTTCACGAGGAGTCAGGCATCGTCTCCTTTGGAGGCACTGATCTCCGCATACCTCTGGAGTTTTCAAAGGATTTGAGGCCTCCGGTCGCGATGAGGTGGGGAACTAGGTCTTTCTCTGTGGTCTCCACAGGGGATTCAGACATCCTTTCATCTTGGGAGATGCAAGACGAGCCTGCATTCAAGTCACTGCAGGGATATCCGCCCTTATTTCGAGTCAGGGCATCGCGGTGTCCATTCCACTTGAGGCCGCAAAATCAGGATCCCTCTCACATACCTAGAGCTGAGAGAAGCCTCCTCTTGAGGTGCTTGTGGTAAGGTGGTATTCCTCTGGAGTCGAAGCCAGGGACTAACCTCTCATCTCGAGTTGATTTTTGGCCCACGGAGCTCTTTCGTGTTGCTACAGTGACCTCAGGATCCCTCTAGCCTTGAAACAGTGTTCTTGGGGTTTCTCTGGAGTGCCATCAAGGAAATCAAGTCTCCTTTCATGTGTGATGTGCAACACGGAATTGCTCTGCACGCAGTGCAGGGGAATCGGGCCTCATCTCGCGGCGAGGGGGAAGTCTCATGGCTTTTCTCGAGTTGCGGCGGGAACCTGGGGTATATTCTCGAGTTACGACGGGGATGGCCCTTCCACCCACGTGTTTCTTCAGCGACGTCAGGACTCCTGCCTAGTTGCGAGGGACAACTCTGGTTTCTCCTCGAGGCTTGGCAGGGCAATTTGGACGCCTCTCCAGCTGAGGCGGGCGACCAAGTGTCCCTTTCCACGTGCCACAGGAATCCTGGGACTCCTATCAAGTTTCACGAGGAGTCAGGCATCGTCTCCTTTGGAGGCACTGATCTCCGCGTACCTCTGGAGTTTTCAAAGGATGTGAGGCTATCGGTCGCGATGAGGTGGGGAACTAAGTCTTTCTCTGTGCTTTCCACAGGGGATTCAGACATCCTTTCGTCCTGGGAGATGCAAGACGAGCCTGCATTGAAGTCACTGCAGGGATATCCGGCCTTATTTCGAGTCAGTGCATCGCGGTGTCCATTCCACTTGAGGCCGCAAACTCAGGGTCCCTCTCACATACCTAGAGCTGAGAGAAGCCTCCTCTTGAGGTGCTTGTGGTAAGGTGGTATTCCTCTGGAGACGAATCCAGGGACTAACCTCTCTTTTCGAGTTGATTTTTGGTCCACAGAGTTCTTTCGTGTTGCTACAGTGACCTCAGGATCCCTCTATCCTTGAAACAGTGTTCTTGGGGTTTCTCTGGAATGCCATCAAGGAAATCAAGGCTCCTTTCATGTGTGATGTGCAAGACGGAATTGCTCTGCACGCAGTACAGGGGAATCGGGCCTCATCTCGCATCGAGGGGGAAGTCTCATGGTTTTTCTCGAGTTGCGGCGGGAACCTGGGGTATATTCTCGAGTTACGACGGGGATGGCCCTTCCACCCACGTGTTTGTTCAGCCACGTCAGGACTCCTGCCTAGTTGCGAGGGACAACTCGGGATTCTCCTCGAGGCTTGGCAGGGCAATTGGAACGCCTCTCCAGCTGAGGCGGGAGACCAAGGGTCCCTTTCCACGTGCCACAAGATTCCTGGGACTCCTATCAAGTTTCACGAGGAGTCAGGCATCGTCTCCTTTGGAGGCACTGATCTCCGCGTACCTCTGGAGTTTTCAAAGGATGTGAGGCCTCCGGTCGCGATGAGGTGGGGAACTAGGTCTTTCTCTGTGGTCTCCACAGGGGATTCAGACATCCTTTCTTCTTGGGAGATGCAAGACGAGCCTGCATTCAAGTCACTGCAGGGATATCCGGTCTTATTTCGAGTCAGGGCATCGCGGTGTCCATTCCACTTGAGGCCGCAAACTCAGGATCCCTCTCACATACCTAGAGCTGAGAGAAGCCTCCTCTTGAGGTGCTTGTGGTAAGGTGGTATTCCTCATGAGTCGAAGCCAGGGACTAACCTCTCATCTCGTGTTGATTCTTGGTCCACGGAGCTCTTTCGTGTTGCTACAGTGACCTCAGGATCCCTCTATCCTTGAAACAGTGTTCTTGGGGTTTCTCTGGAGTGCCATCAAGGAAATCAAGGCTCCTTTCATGTGTGATGTGCAACACGGAATTGCTCTGCACGCAGTGCAGGGGAATCGGGCCTCATCTCGCGGTGAGGGGGAAGTCTCATCGTTTTTCTCGAGTTGTGGCGGGAACCTGGGGTATATTCTCGAGTTACAACGGGGATGGCCCTTCCACCCACGTGTTTCTTCAGCGACGTCAGGACTCCTGCCTAGTTGCGAGGGACAACTCGGGATTCTCCTCGAGGCTTGGCAAGGCAATTGGGACGCCTCTCCAGCTGAGGCGGGAGACCAAGTGTCCCTTTCCAAGTGCCACAGGAATCCTGGGACTCCTATCAAGTTTCACGAGGAGTCAGGCATCGTCTCCTTTGGAGGCACTGATCTCCGCGTACCTCTGGAGTTTTCAAAGGATGTGAGGCTATCGGTCGCGATGAGGTGGGGAACTAAGTCTTTCTCTGTGCTTTCCACAGGGGATTCAGACATCCTTTCGTCCTGGCAGATGCAAGACGAGCCTGCATTGAAGTCACTGCAGGGATATCCGGCCTTATTTCGAGTCAGGGCATCGCGGTGTCCATTCCACTTGAGGCCGCAAACTCAGGGTCCCTCTCACATACCTAGAGCTGAGAGAAGCCTCCTCTTGAGGTGCTTGTGGTAAGGTGGTATTCCTCTGGAGACGAATCCAGGGACTAACCTCTCTTTTCGAGTTGATTTTTGGTCCACAGAGTTCTTTCGTGTTGCTACAGTGACCTCAGGATCCCTCTATCCTTGAAACAGTGTTCTTGGGGTTTCTCTGGAGTGCCATCAAGGAAATCAAGGCTCCTTCCATGTGTGATGTGCAAGACGGAATTGCTCTGCACGCAGTACAGGGGAATCGGGCCTCATCTCGCATCGAGGGGGAAGTCTCATGGTTTTTCTCGAGTTGCGGCGGGAACCTGGGGTATATTCTCGAGTTATGACGGGGATGGCCCTTCCACCCACGTGTTTGTTCAGCCACGTCAGGACTCCTGCCTAGTTGCGAGGGACAACTCGGGATTCTCCTCGAGGCTTGGCAAGGCAATTGGAACGCCTCGCCAGCTGAGGCGGGAGACCAAGGGTCCCTTTCCACGTGCCACAAGAATCCTGGGACTCCTATCAAGTTTCACGAGGAGTCAGGCATCGTCTCCTTTGGAGGCACTGATCTCCGCGTACCTCTGGAGTTTTCAAAGGATGTGAGGCCTCCGGTCGCGATGAGGTGGGGAACTAGGTGTTTCTCTGTGGTTTCCACAGGGGATTCAGACATCCTTTCTTCTTGGGAGATGCAAGACGAGCCTGCATTCAAGTCACTGCAGGGATATCCGGCCTTATTTCGCGTCAGGGCATCGCGGTGTCCATTCCACGTGAGGCCGCAAACTCAGGATCCCTCTCACATACCTAGAGCTGAGAGAAGCCTCCTCTTGAGGTGCTTGTGGTAAGGTGGTATTCCTCAGGAGTCGAAGCCAGGGACTAACCTCTCATCTCGTGTTGATTCTTGGTCCACGGAGCTCTTTCGTGTTGCTACAGTGACCTCAGGATCCCTCTAGCCTTGAAACAGTGTTCTTGGGGTTTCTCTGGAGTGCCATCAAGGAAATCAAGGCTCCTTTCATGTGTGATGTGCAAAACGGAATTGCTCTGCACGCAGTGCAGGGGAATCGGGCCTCATCTCGCATCGAGGGGGAAGTCTCATGGTTTTTCTCGAGTTGCGGCGGGAACCTGGGGTATATTCTCGAGTTACGACGGGGATGGCCCTTCCACACACGTGTGTGTTCAGCCATGTCAGGACTCCTGCCTAGTTGCGAGGGACAACTCGGGATTCTCCTCGAGGCTTTGCAGGGCAATTGGGACGCCTCTCCAGCTGAGACGGGAGACCAAGGGTCCCTTTCCACGTGCCACAGGAATCCTGGGTCTCCTATCAAGTTTCACGAGGAGTCAGGCATCGTCTCCTTTGGAGGCACTGATCTCAGCATACCTCTGGAGTTTTCAAAGGATTTGAGGCCTCCTGTCGCGATGAGGTGGGGAACTAGGTCTTTCTCTGTGGTCTCCACAGGGGATTCAGACATCCTTTCATCTTGGGAGATGCAAGACGAGCCTGCATTCAAGTCACTGCAGGGATATCCGGCCTTATTTCGAGTCAGGGCATCGCGGTGTCCATTCCACTTGAGGCCGCAAACTCAGGGTCCCTCTCACATACCTAGAGCTGAGAGAAGCCTCCTCTTGAGGTGCTTGTGGTAAGGTGGTATTCCTCTGGAGTCGAAGCCAGGGACTAACCTCTCATCTCGAGTTGATTTTTGGCCCACGGAGCTCTTTCGTGTTGCTACAGTGACCTCAGGATCCCTCTAGCCTTGAAACAGTGTTCTTGGGGTTTCTCTGGAGTGCCATCAAGGAAATCAAGGCTCCTTTCATGTGTGATGTGCAACACGGAATTGCTCTGCACGCAGTGCAGGGGAATCGGGCCTCATCTCGCGGCGAGGGGGAAGTCTCATGGTTTTTCTCGAGTTGCGGCGGGAACCTGGGGTATATTCTCGAGTTACGACGGGGATGGCCCTTCCACCCACGTGTTTCTTCAGCGACGTCAGGACTCCTGCCTAGTTGCGAGGGACAACTCTGGATTCTCCTCGAGGCTTGGCAGGGCAATTGGGACGCCTCTCCAGCTGAGGCGGGAGACCAAGTGTCCCTTTCCAAGTGCCACAGGAATCCTGGGACTCCTATCAAGTTTCACGAGGAGTCAGGCATCGTCTGCTTTGGAGGCACTGATCTCCGCGTACCTCTGGAGTTTTCAAAGGATGTGAGGCTATCGGTCGCGATGAGGTGGGGAACTAAGTCTTTCTCTGTGCTTTCCACAGGGGATTCAGACATCCTTTCCTCCTGGGAGATGCAAGACGAGCCTGCATTGAAGTCACTGCAGGGATATCCGGCCTTATTTCGAGTCAGGGCATCGCGGTGTCCATTCCACTTGAGGCCGCAAACTCAGGGTCCCTCTCACATACCTAGAGCTGAGAGAAGCCTCCTCTTGAGGTGCTTGGGGTAAGGTGGTATTCCTCTGGAGACGAAGCCAGGGACTAACCTCTCTTTTCGAGTTGATTTTTGGTCCACAGAGTTCTTTCGTGTTGCTACAGTGACCGCAGGATCCCTCTATCCTTGAAACAGTGTTCTTGGGGTTTCTCTGGAGTGCCATCAAGGAAATCAAGGCTCCTTTCATGTGTGATGTGCAAGACGGAATTGCTCTGCACGCAGTGCAGGGGAATCGGGCCTCATCTCGCGGCGAGGGGGAAGTCTCATGGTTTTTCTTGAGTTGCGGCGGGAACCTGGGGTATATTCTCGAGTTACGACGGGGATGGCCCTTCCACACACGTGTTTGTTCAGCCATGTCAGGACTCCTGCCTAGTTGCGAGGGACAACTCGGGATTCTCCTCGAGGCTTTGCAGGGCAATTGGGACGCCTCTCCAGCTGAGACGGGAGACCAAGGGTCCCTTTCCACGTGCCACAGGAATCCTGGGTCTCCTATCAAGTTTCACGAGGAGTCAGGCATCGTCTCCTTTGGAGGCACTGATCTCCGCATACCTCTGGAGTTTTCAAAGGATTTGAGGCCTCCTGTCGCGATGAGGTGGGGAACTAGGTCTTTCTCTGTGGTCTCCACAGGGGATTCAGACACCCTTTCGTCTTGGGAGATGCAAGACGAGCCTGCATTCCAGTCAGTGCAGGGATATCCAGCCTTATTTCGAGTCAGGGCATCGCGGTGTCCATTCCACTTGAGGCCGCAAACTCAGGGTCCCTCTCACATACCTAGAGCTGAGAGAAGCCTCCTCTTGAGGTGCTTTTGGTAAGGTGGTATTCCTCTGGAGTCGAAGCCAGGGACTAACCTCTCATCTCGAGTTGATTTTTGGCCCACGGAGCTCTTTCGTGTTGCTACAGTGACCTCAGGATCCCTCTAGCCTTGAAACAGTGTTCTTGGGGTTTCTCTGGAGTGCCATGAAGGAAATCAAGGCTCCTTTCATGTGTGATGTGCAACACAGAATTGCTCTGCACGCAGTGCAGGGGAATCGGGCCTCATCTCGCGGCGAGGGGGAAGTCTCATGGTTTTTCTCGAGTTGCGGCGGGAACCTGGGGTATATTCTCGAGTTACGACGGGGATGGCCCTTCCACACACGTGTTTGTTCAGCCACGTCAGGACTCTTGCCTAGTTGCGAGACACAACTCGGGATTCTCCTCGAGGCTTGGCAAGGCAATTGGGACGCCTCTCCAGCTGAGGCGGGAGACCAAGGGTCCCTTTCCACGTGCCACAGGAATCCTGGGACTCCTATCAAGTTTCACGAGGAGTCAGGCATCGTCTCCTTTGGAGGCACTGATCTCCGCGTACCTCTGGAGTTTTCAAAGGATGTGAGGCCTCCGGTCGCGATGAGGTGGGGAACTAGGTCTTTCTCTGTGGTCTCCACAGGGGATTCAGACATCCTTTCTTCTTGGGAGATGCAAGACGAGCCTGCATTCAAGTCACTGCAGAGATATCCAGCCTTATTTCGTGTCAGGGCATCGCGGTGTCCATTCCACTTGAGGCCGCAAACTCAGGGTCCCTCTCACATACCTAGAGCTGAGAGAAGCCTCCTCTTGAGGTGCTTGTGGTAAGGTGGTATTCCTCTGGAGTCGAAGCCAGGGACTAACCTCTCATCTCGAGTTGATTTTTGGCCCACGGAGCTCTTTCGTGTTGCTACAGTGACCTCAGGATCCCTCTATCCTTGAAACAGTGTTCTTGGGGTTTCTCTGGAGTGCCATGAAGGAAATCAAGGCTCCTTTCATGTGTGATGTGCAACACGGAATTGCTCTGCACGCAGTGCAGGGGAATCGGGCCTCATCTCGCGGCGAGGGGGAAGTCTCATGGTTTTTCTCGAGTTGCGGCGGGAACCTGGGGTATATTCTCGAGTTACGACGGGGATGGCCCTTCCACCCACGTGTTTCTTCAGCGACGTCAGGACTCCTGCCTAGTTGCAAGGGACAACTCTGGATTCTCCTCGAGGCTTGGCAGGGCAATTGGGACGCCTCTCCAGCTGAGGCGGGAGACCAAGGGTCCCTTTCCAAGTGCCACAGGAATCCTGGGTCTCCTATCAAGTTTCATGAGGAGTCAGGCATCGTCTCCTTTGGAGGCACTGATCTCCGCGTACCTCTGGAGTTTTCAAAGGATGTGAGGCCTCCGGTCGCGATGAGGTGGGGAACTAGGTCTTTCTCTGTGGTCTCCACAGGGGATTCAGACACCCTTTCGACTTGGGAGATGCAAGACGAGCCTGCATTCCAGTCACTGCAGGGATATCCGGCCTTATTTCGAGTCAGGGCATCGTGGTGTCCATTCCACTTGAGGCCGCAAACTCAGGGTCCCTCTCACATACCTAGAGCTGAGAGAAGCCTCCTCTTGAGGTGCTTGTGGTAAGGTGGTATTCCTCTGGAGTCGAAGCCAGGGACTAACCTCTCATCTCGAGTTGATTTTTGGTCCACGGAGCGCTTTTGTGTTGCTACAGTGACATCAGGATCCCTCTAGCCTTGAAACAGTGTTCTTGGGGTTTCTCTGGAGTGCCATCAAGGAAATCAAGGCTCCTTTCATGTGTGATGTGCAACACAGAATTGCTCTGCACGCAGTGCAGGGGAATCGGGCCTCATTTCGCGGCAAGGGGGAAGTCTCATGGTTTTTCTCGAGTTGCGGCGGGAACCTGGGGTATATTCTCGAGTTACGACGGGGATGGCCCTTCCACACACGTGTTTGTTCAACGACGTCAGGACTCTTGCCTAGTTGCGAGACACAACTCGGGATTCTCCTCGAGGCTTGGCAGGGCAATTGGGACGCCTCTCCAGCTGAGGCGGGAGACCAAGGGTCCCTTTCCACGTGCCACAGGAATCCTGGGACTCCTATCAAGTTTCACGAGGAGTCAGGCATCGTCTCCTTTGGAGGCACTGATCTCCGCGTACCTCTGGAGTTTTCAAAGGATGTGAGGCTATCGGTCGCGATGAGGTGGGGAACTAAGTCTTTCTCTGTGCTTTCCACAGGGGATTCAGACATCCTTTCGTCCTGGCAGATGCAAGACGAGCCTGCATTGAAGTCACTGCAGGGATATCCGGCCTTATTTCGAGTCAGGGCATCGCGGTGTCCATTCCACTTGAGGCCGCAAACTCAGGGTCCCTCTCACATACCTAGAGCTGAGAGAAGCCTCCTCTTGAGGTGCTTGTGGAAAGGTGGTATTCCTCTGGAGACGAATCCAGGGACTAACCTCTCTTTTCGAGTTGATTTTTGGTCCACAGAGTTCTTTCGTGTTGCTACAGTGACCTCAGGATCCCTCTATCCTTGAAACAGTGTTCTTGGGGTTTCTCTGGAGTGCCATCAAGGAAATCAAGGCTCCTTTCATGTGTGATGTGCAAGACGGAATTGCTCTGCACGCAGTACAGGGGAATCGGGCCTCATCTCGCATCGAGGGGGAAGTCTCATGGTTTTTCTCGAGTTGCGGCGGGAACCTGGGGTATATTCTCGAGTTATGACGGGGATGGCCCTTCCACCCACGTGTTTGTTCAGCCACGTCAGGACTCCTGCCTAGTTGCGAGGGACAACTCGGGATTCTCCTCGAGGCTTGGCAGGGCAATTGGAACGCCTCGCCAGCTGAGGCGGGAGACCAAGGGTCCCTTTCCACGTGCCACAAGAATCCTGGGACTCCTATCAAGTTTCACGAGGAGTCAGGCATCGTCTCCTTTGGAGGCACTGATCTCCGCGTACCTCTGGAGTTTTCAAAGGATGTGAGGCCTCCGGTCGCGATGAGGTGGGGAACTAGGTGTTTCTCTGTGGTTTCCACAGGGGATTCAGACATCCTTTCTTCTTGGGAGATGCAAGACGAGCCTGCATTCAAGTCACTGCAGGGATATCCGGCCTTATTTCGCGTCAGGGCATCGCGGTGTCCATTCCACTTGAGGCCGCAAACTCAGGATCCCTCTCACATACCTAGAGCTGAGAGAAGCCTCCTCTTGAGGTGCTTGTGGTAAAGTGGTATTCCTCAGGAGTCGAAGCCAGGGACTAACCTCTCATCTCGTGTTGATTCTTGGTCCACGGAGCTCTTTCGTGTTGCTACAGTGACCTCAGGATCCCTCTAGCCTTGAAACAGTGTTCTTGGGGTTTCTCTGGAGTGCCATCAAGGAAATCAAGGCTCCTTTCATGTGTGATGTGCAAAACGGAATTGCTCTGCACGCAGTGCAGGGGAATCGGGCCTCATCTCGCATCGAGGGGGAAGTCTCATGGTTTTTCTCGAGTTGCGGCGGGAACCTGGGGTATATTCTCGAGTTACGACGGGGATGGCCCTTCCACACACGTGTGTGTTCAGCCATGTCAGGACTCCTGCCTAGTTGCGAGGGACAACTCGGGATTCTCCTCGAGGCTTTGCAGGGCAATTGGGACGCCTCTCCAGCTGAGACGGGAGACCAAGGGTCCCTTTCCACGTGCCACAGGAATCCTGGGTCTCCTATCAAGTTTCACGAGGAGTCAGGCATCGTCTCCTTTGGAGGCACTGATCTCCGCATACCTCTGGAGTTTTCAAAGGATTTGAGGCCTCCTGTCGCGATGAGGTGGGGAACTAGGTCTTTCTCTGTGGTCTCCACAGGGGATTCAGACATCCTTTCATCTTGGGAGATGCAAGACGAGCCTGCATTCAAGTCACTGCAGGGATATCCGGCCTTATTTCGAGTCAGGGCATCGCGGTGTCCATTCCACTTGAGGCCGCAAACTCAGGGTCCCTCTCACATACCTAGAGCTGAGAGAAGCCTCCTCTTGAGGTGCTTGTGGTAAGGTGGTATTCCTCTGGAGTCGAAGCCAGGGACTAACCTCTCATCTCGAGTTGATTTTTGGCCCACGGAGCTCTTTCGTGTTGCTACAGTGACCTCAGGATCCCTCTAGCCTTGAAACAGTGTTCTTGGGGTTTCTCTGGAGTGCCATCAAGGAAATCAAGGCTCCTTTCATGTGTGATGTGCAACACGGAATTGCTCTGCACGCAGTGCAGGGGAATCGGGCCTCATCTCGCGGCGAGGGGGAAGTCTCATGGTTTTTCTCGAGTTGCGGCGGGAACCTGGGGTATATTCTCGAGTTACGACGGGGATGGCCCTTCCACCCACGTGTTTCTTCAGCGACGTCAGGACTCCTGCCTAGTTGCGAGGGACAACTCTGGATTCTCCTCGAGGCTTGGCAGGGCAATTGGGACGCCTCTCCAGCTGAGGCGGGAGACCAAGTGTCCCTTTCCAAGTGCCACAGGAATCCTGGGACTCCTATCAAGTTTCACGAGGAGTCAGGCATCGTCTCCTTTGGAGGCACTGATCTCCGCGTACCTCTGGAGTTTTCAAAGGATGTGAGGCTATCGGTCGCGATGAGGTGGGGAACTAAGTCTTTCTCTGTGCTTTCCACAGGGGATTCAGACATCCTTTCCTCCTGGGAGATGCAAGACGAGCCTGCATTGAAGTCACTGCAGGGATATCCGGCCTTATTTCGAGTCAGGGCATCGCGGTGTCCATTCCACTTGAGGCCGCAAACTCAGGGTCCCTCTCACATACCTAGAGCTGAGAGAAGCCTCCTCTTGAGGTGCTTGGGGTAAGGTGGTATTCCTCTGGAGACGAATCCAGGGACTAACCTCTCTTTTCGAGTTGATTTTTGGTCCACAGAGTTCTTTCGTGTTGCTACAGTGACCTCAGGATCCCTCTATCCTTGAAACAGTGTTCTTGGGGTTTCTCTGGAGTGCCATCAAGGAAATCAAGGCTCCTTTCATGTGTGATGTGCAACACGGAATTGCTCTGCACGCAGTGCAGGGGAATCGGGCCTCATCTCGCGGCGAGGGGGAAGTCTCATGGTTTTTCTCGAGTTGCGGCGGGAACCTGGGGTATATTCTCGAGTTACGACGGGGATGGCCCTTCCACACACGTGTTTGTTCAGCCATGTCAGGACTCCTGCCTAGTTGCGAGGGACAACTCGGGATTCTCCTCGAGGCTTTGCAGGGCAATTGGGACGCCTCTCCAGCTGAGACGGGAGACCAAGGGTCCCTTTCCACGTGCCACAGGAATCCTGGGTCTCCTATCAAGTTTCACGAGGAGTCAGGCATCGTCTCCTTTGGAGGCACTGATCTCCGCATACCTCTGGAGTTTTCAAAGGATTTGAGGCCTCCTGTCGCGATGAGGTGGGGAACTAGGTCTTTCTCTGTGGTCTCCACAGGGGATTCAGACACCCTTTCGTCTTGGGAGATGCAAGACGAGCCTGCATTCCAGTCACTGCAGGGATATCCGGCCTTATTTCGAGTCAGGGCATCGCGGTGTCCATTCCACTTGAGGCCGCAAACTCAGGGTCCCTCTCACATACCTAGAGCTGAGAGAAGCCTCCTCTTGAGGTGCTTTTGGTAAGGTGGTATTCCTCTGGAGTCGAAGCCAGGGACTAACCTCTCATCTCGAGTTGATTTTTGGCCCACGGAGCTGTTTCGTGTTGCTACAGTGACCTCAGGATCCCTCTAGCCTTGAAACAGTGTTCTTGGGGTTTCTCTGGAGTGCCATGAAGGAAATCAAGGCTCCTTTCATGTGTGATGTGCAACACAGAATTGCTCTGCACGCGGTGCAGGGGAATCGGGCCTCATCTCGCGGCGAGGGGGAAGTCTCATGGTTTTTCTCGAGTTGCGGCGGGAACCTGGGGTATATTCTCGAGTTACGACGGGGATGGCCCTTCCACACACGTGTTTGTTCAGCCACGTCAGGACTCTTGCCTAGTTGCGAGACACAACTTGGGATTCTCCTCGAGGCTTGGCAAGGCAATTGGGACGCCTCTCCAGCTGAGGCGGGAGACCAAGGGTCCCTTTCCACGTGCCACAGGAATCCTGGGACTCCTATCAAGTTTCACGAGGAGTCAGGCATCGTCTCCTTTGGAGGCACTGATCTCCGCGTACCTCTGGAGTTTTCAAAGGATGTGAGGCCTCCGGTCGCGATGAGGTGGGGAACTAGGTCTTTCTCTGTGGTCTCCACAGGGGATTCAGACATCCTTTCTTCTTGGGAGATGCAAGACGAGCCTGCATTCAAGTCACTGCAGAGATATCCAGCCTTATTTCGTGTCAGGGCATCGCGGTGTCCATTCCACTTGAGGCCGCAAACTCAGGGTCCCTCTCACATACCTAGAGCTGAGAGAAGCCTCCTCTTGAGGTGCTTGTGGTAAGGTGGTATTCCTCTGGAGTCGAAGCCAGGGACTAACCTCTCATCTCGAGTTGATTTTTGGCCCACGGAGCTCTTTCGTGTTGCTACAGTGACCTCAGGATCCCTCTATCCTTGAAACAGTGTTCTTGGGGTTTCTCTGGAGTGCCATGAAGGAAATCAAGGCTCCTTTCATGTGTGATGTGCAACACGGAATTGCTCTGCACGCAGTGCAGGGGAATCGGGCCTCATCTCGCGGCGAGGGGGAAGTCTCATGGTTTTTCTCGAGTTGCGGCGGGAACCTGGGGTATATTCTCGAGTTAGGACGGGGATGGCCCTTCCACCCACGTGTTTCTTCAGCGACGTCAGGACTCCTGCCTAGTTGCAAGGGACAACTCTGGATTCTCCTCGAGGCTTGGCAGGGCAATTGGGACGCCTCTCCAGCTGAGGCGGGAGACCAAGAGTCCCTTTCCAAGTGCCACAGGAATCCTGGGTCTCCTATCAAGTTTCATGAGGAGTCAGGCATCGTCTCCTTTGGAGGCACTGATCTCCGCGTACCTCTGGAGTTTTCAAAGGATGTGAGGCCTCCGGTCGCGATGAGGTGGGGAACTAGGTCTTTCTCTGTGGTCTCCACAGGGGATTCAGACACCCTTTCGACTTGGGAGATGCAAGACGAGCCTGCATTCCAGTCACTGCAGGGATATCCGGCCTTATTTCGAGTCAGGGCATCATGGTGTCCATTCCATTTGAGGCCGCAAACTCAGGGTCCCTCTCACATACCTAGAGCTGAGAGAAGCCTCCTCTTGAGGTGCTTGTGGTAAGGTGGTATTCCTCTGGAGTCGAAGCCAGGGACTAACCTCTCATCTCGAGTTGATTTTTGGTCCACGGAGCGCTTTCGTGTTGCTACAGTGACATCAGGATCCCTCTAGCCTTGAAACAGTGTTCTTGGGGTTTCTCTGGAGTGCCATCAAGGAAATCAAGGCTCCTTTCATGTGTGATGTGCAACACAGAATTGCTCTGCACGCAGTGCAGGGGAATCGGGCCTCATTTCGCGGCAAGGGGGAAGTCTCATGGTTTTTCTCGAGTTGCGGCGGGAACCTGGGGTATATTCTCGAGTTACGACGGGGATGGCCCTTCCACACACGTGTTTGTTCAACGACGTCAGGACTCTTGCCTAGTTGCGAGACACAACTCGGGATTCTCCTCGAGGCTTGGCAAGGCAATTGGGACGCCTCTCCAGCTGAAGCGGGAGACCAAGGGTCCCTTTCCACGTGCCACAGGAATCCTGGGACTCCTATCAAGTTTCACGAGGAGTCAGGCATCGTCTCCTTTGGAGGCACTGATCTCCGCGTACCTCTGGAGTTTTCAAAGGATGTCAGGGCTCCAGTCGCGGTGAGGTGGGGAACTAGGTCTTTCTCTGTGGTCTCCACAGGGGATTCAGACATCCTTTCATCTTGGGAGATGCAAGACGAGCCTGCATTCAAGTCACTGCAGGGATATCCAGCCTTATTTCGCGTCAGGGCATCGCGGTGTCCATTCCACTTGAGGCCGCAAACTCAGGGTCCCTCTCACATACCTAGAGCTGAGAGAAGCCTCCTCTTGAGGTGCTTGTGGTAAGGTGGTATTCCTCTGGAGTCCAAGCCAGGGACTAACCTCTCATCTCTTGTTGATTCTTGGTCCACGGAGCTCTTTCGTGTTGCTACAGTGACCTCAGGATCCCTCCATCCTTGAAACAGTGTTCTTGGGGTTTCTCTGGAGTGCCATCAAGGAAATCAAGGCTCCTTTCATGTGTGATGTGCAACACGGAATTGCTCTGCACGCAGTGCAGGGGAATCGGGCCTCATCTCGCGGCGAGGGGGAAGTCTCATGGTTTTTCTCGAGTTGCGGCGGGAACCTGGGGTATATTCTCGAGTTACGACGGGGATGGCCCTTCCACCCACGTGTGTGTTCAGCCATGTCAGGACTCCTGCCTAGTTGCGAGGGACAACTCGGGATTCTCCTCGAGGCTTTGCAGGGCAATTGGGACGCCTCTCCAGCTGAGGCGGGAGACCAAGGGTCCCTTTCCACGTGCCACAGGAATCCTGGGTCTCCTATCAAGTTTCACGAGGAGTCAGGCATCGTCTCCTTTGGAGGCACTGATCTCCGCATACCTCTGGAGTTTTCAAAGGATTTGAGGCCTCCTGTCGCGATGAGGTGGGGAACTAGGTCTTTCTCTGTGGTCTCCACAGGGGATTCAGACACCCTTTCGTCTTGGGAGATGCAAGACGAGCCTGCATTCCAGTCACTGCAGGGATATCCGGCCTTATTTCGAGTCAGGGCATCGCGGTGTCCATTCCACTTGAGGTCGCAAACTCAGGGTCCCTCTCACATACCTAGAGCTGAGAGAAGCCTCCTCTTGAGGTGCTTGTGGTAAGGTGGTATTCCTCTGGAGTCGAAGCCAGCGACTAACCTCTCATCTCGAGTTGATTTTTGGTCCACGGAGCTCTTTCGTGTTGCTACAGTGACCTCAGGATCCCTCTATCCTTGAAACAGTGTTCTTGGGGTTTCTCTGGAGTGCCATCAAGGAAATCAAGGCTCCTTTCATGTGTGATGTGCAACACGGAATTGCTCTGCATGCAGTGCAGGGGAATCAGGCCTCATCTCGCGGCGAGGGGGAAGTCTCATGGTTTTTTCTCGAGTTGCGGCGGGAACCTGGGGTATATTCTCGAGTTACGACGGGGATGGCCCTTCCACCCACGTGTTTCTTCAGCGACGTCAGGACTCCTGCCTAGTTGCAAGGGACAACTCTGGATTCTCCTCGAGGCTTGGCAGGGCAATTGGGACGCCTCTCCAGCTGAGGCGGGAGACCAAGTGTCCCTTTCCAAGTGCCACAGGAATCCTGGGACTCCTATCAAGTTTCACGAGGAGTCAGGCATCGTCTCCTTTGGAGGCACTGATCTCCGCGTACCTCTGGAATTTTCAAAGGATGTGAGGCTATCGGTCGCGAAGAGGTGGGGAACTAAGTCTTTCTCTGTGCTTTCCACAGGGGATTCAGACATCCTTTCGTCTTGGGAGATGCAAGACGAGCCTGCATTGAAGTCACTGCAGGGATATTCGGCCTTATTTCGAGTCAGGGCATCGCGGTGTCCATTCCACTTGAGGCCGCAAACTCAGGGTCCCTCTCACATACCTAGAGCTGAGAGAAGCCTCCTCTTGAGGTGCTTGTGGTAAGGTGGTATTCCTCTGGAGTCGAAGCCAGGGACTAACCTCTCATCTCTTGTTGATTCTTGGTCCACGGAGCTCTTTCGTGTTGCTACAGTGACCTCAGGATCCCTCCATCCTTGAAACAGTGTTCTTGGGGTTTCTCTGGAGTGCCATGAAGGAAATCAAGGCTCCTTTCATGTGTGATGTGCAACACGGAATTGCTCTGCACGCAGTGCAGGGGAATCGGGCCTCATCTCGCGGCGAGGGGGAAGTCTCATGGTTTTTCTCGAGTTGCGGCGGGAACCTGGGGTATATTCTCGAGTTACGACGGGGATGGCCCTTCCACCCACGTGTGTGTTCAGCCATGTCAGGACTCCTGCCTAGTTGCGAGGGACAACTCTGGATTCTCCTCGAGGCTTTGCAGGGCAATTGGGACGCCTCTCCAGCTGAGGCGGGAGACCAAGTGTCCCTTTCCACGTGCCACAGGAATCCTGGGTCTCCTATCAAGTTTCACGAGAAGTCAGGCATCGTCTCCTTTGGAGGCACTGATCTCCGCATACCTCTGGAGTTTTCAAAGGATTTGAGGCCTCCTGTCGCGATGAGGTGGGGAACTAGGTCTTTCTCTGTGGTCTCCACAGGGGATTCAGACACCCTTTCGTCTTGGGAGATGCAAGACGAGCCTGCATTCCAGTCACTGCAGGGATATCCGGCCTTATTTCGAGTCAGGGCATCGCGGTGTCCATTCCACTTGAGGTCGCAAACTCAGGGTCCCTCTCACATACCTAGAGCTGAGAGAAGCCTCCTCTTGAGGTGCTTGTGGTAAGGTGGTATTCCTCTGGAGTCGAAGCCAGCGACTAACCTCTCATCTCGAGTTGATTTTTGGTCCACGGAGCTCTTTCGTGTTGCTACAGTGACCTCAGGATCCCTCTAGCCTTGAAACAGTGTTCTTGGGGTTTCTCTGGAGTGCCATCAAGGAAATCAAGGCTCCTTTCATGTGTGATGTGCAACACGGAATTGCTCTGCACGCAGTGCAGGGGAATCGGGCCTCATCTCGCGGCGAGGGGGAAGTCTCATGGTTTTTCTCGAGTTGCGGCGGGAACCTGGGGTATATTCTCGAGTTACGACGGGGATGGCCCTTCCACCCACGTGTTTCTTCAGCGACGTCAGGACTCCTGCCTAGTTGCAAGGGACAACTCTGGATTCTCCTCGAGGCTTGGCAGGGCAATTGGGACGCCTCTCCAGCTGAGGCGGGAGACCAAGTGTCCCTTTCCAAGTGCCACAGGAATCCTGGGACTCCTATCAAGTTTCACGAGGAGTCAGGCATCGTCTCCTTTGGAGGCACTGATCTCCGCGTACCTCTGGAATTTTCAAAGGATGTGAGGCTATCGGTCGCGAAGAGGTGGGGAACTAAGTCTTTCTCTGTGCTTTCCACAGGGGATTCAGACATCCTTTCGTCTTGGGAGATGCAAGACGAGCCTGCATTGAAGTCACTGCAGGGATATTCGGCCTTATTTCGAGTCAGGGCATCGCGGTGTCCATTCCACTTGAGGCCGCAAACTCAGGGTCCCTCTCACATACCTAGAGCTGAGAGAAGCCTCCTCTTGAGGTGCTTGTGGTAAGGTGGTATTCCTCTGGAGTCGAAGCCAGGGACTAACCTCTCTTTTCGAGTTGATTCTTGGTCCACAGAGTTCTTTCGTGTTGCTACAGTGACCTCAGGATCCCTCTATCCTTGAAACAGTGTTCTTGGGGTTTCTCTGGAGTGCCATCAAGGAAATCAAGGCTCCTTTCATGTGTGATGTGCAAGACGGAATTGCTTTGCACGCAGTACAGGGGAATCGGGCCTCATCTCGCATCGAGGGGAAGTCTCATGGTTTTTCTCGAGTTGCGGCGGGAACCTGGGGTATATTCTCGAGTTACGACGTGGATGGCCCTTCCACCCACGTGTTTCCTCAGCGACGTCAGGACTCCTGCCTAGTTGCGAGGGACAACTCGGGATTCTCCTCGAGGCTTGGCAGGGCAATTGGAACGCCTCTCCAGCTGAGGCGGGAGACCAAGGGTCCCTTTCCACGTGCCACAGGAATCCTGGGTCTCCTATCAAGTTTCACGAGGAGTCAGGCATCGTCTCCTTTGGAGGCACTGATCTCCGCATACCTCTGGAGTTTTCAAAGGATTTGAGGCCTCCTGTCGCGATGAGGTGGGGAACTAGGTCTTTCTCTGTGGTCTCCACAGGGGATTCAGACACCCTTTCGTCTTGGGAGATGCAAGACGAGCCTGCATTCCAGTCACTGCAGGGATATCCGGCCTTATTTCGAGTCAGGGCATCGCGGTGTCCGTTCCACTTGAGGCCGCAAACTCAGGGTCCCTCTCACATACCTAGAGCTGAGAGAAGCCTCCTCTTGAGGTGCTTGTGGTAAGGTGGTATTCCTCAGGAGTCGAAGCCAGGGACTAACCTCTCATCTCGAGTTGATTTTGCGTTCACGGAGCTCTTTCGTGTTGCTACAGTGACCTCAGGATCCCTCTAGCATTGAAACAGTGTTCTTGGGGTTTCTCTGGAGTGCCATCAAGGAAATCAAGGCTCCTTTCATGTGTGATGTGCAACACAGAATTGCTCTGCACGCAGTGCAGGGCAATCGGGCCTCATCTCGCGGCGAGGGGGAAGTCTCATGGTTTTTCTCGAGTTGCGGCGGGAACCTGGGGTATATTCTCGAGTTACGACGGGGATGGCCCTTCCACACACGTGTTTGTTCCGCCACGTCAGGACTCTTGCCTAGTTGCGAGACACAACTCGGGATTCTCCTCGAGGCTTGGTAAGGCAATTGGGACGCCTCTCCAGCTGAGGCGGGAGACCAAGGGTCCCTTTCCACGTGCCACAGGAATCCTGGGTCTCCTATCAAGTTTCACGAGGAGTCAGGCATCGTCTCCTTTGGAGGCACTGATCTCCGCGTACCTCTGGAGTTTTCAAAGGATGTGAGGCCTCCGGTCGCGATGAGGTGGGGAACTAGGTCTTTCTCTGTGGTCTCCACAGGGGATTCAGACATCCTTTCATCTTGGGAGATGCAAGACGAGCCTGCATTCAAGTCACTGCAGGGATATCCAGCCTTATTTTGCGTCAGGGCATCGCGGTGTCCATTCCACTTGAGGCCGCAAACTCAGGGTCCTTCTCACATACCTAGAGCTGAGAGAAGCCTCCTCTTGAGGTGCTTGTGGTAAGGTGGTATTCCTCTGGAGTCGAAGCCAGGGACTAACCTATCATCTCGAGTTGATTTTTGGCCCACGGAGCTCTTTCGTGTTGCTACAGTGACCTCAGGATCCCTCTAGCCTTCAAACAGTGTTCTTGGGGTTTCTCTGGAGTGCCATCAAGGAAATCAAGGCTCCTTTCATGTGTGATGTGCAACACGGAATTGCTCTGCACGCAGTGCAGGGGAATCGGGCCTCATCTCGCATCGAGGGCGAAGTCTCATGGTTTTTCTCGAGTTGCGGCAGGAACCTGGGGTATATTCTCGAGTTACGACGGGGATGGCCCTTCCAACCACGTGTTTGTTCAGCCACGTCAGGACTCCTGCCTAGTTGCGAGGGACAACTCGGGATTCTCCTCGAGGCTTGGCAGGGCAATTGGAACGCCTCTCCAGCTGAGGCGGGAGACCAAGGGTCCCTTTCCACGTGCCACAAGAATCCTGGGACTCCTATCAAGTTTCACGAGGAGTCAGGCATCGTCTCCTTTGGAGGCACTGATCTCCGCGTACCTCTGGAGTTTTCAAAGGATGTGAGGCCTCCGGTCGCGATGAGGTGGGGAACTAGGTCTTTCTCTGTGGTCTCCACAGGGGATTCAGACATCCTTTCTTCTTGGGAGATGCAAGACGAGCCTGCATTCAAGTCACTGCAGGGATATCCGGCCTTATTTCGAGTAAGGGCATCGCGTTGTCCATTCCACTTGAGGCCGCAAACTCAGGATCCCTCTCACATACCTAGAGCTGAGAGAAGCCTCCTCTTGAGGTGCTTGTGGTAAGGTGGTATTCCTCTGGAGTCGAAGCCAGGGACTAACCTCTCATCTCGAGTTGATTTTTGGCCCACGGAGCTCTTTCGTGTTGCTACAGTGACATCAGGATCCCTCTAGCCTTGAAACAGTGTTCTTGGGGTTTCTCTGGAGTGCCATCAAGGAAATCAAGGCTCCTTTCATGTGTGATGTGTAACACGGAATTGCTCTGCACGCAGTGCAGGGGAATCGGGCCTCATCTCGCGGCGAGGGGGAAGTCTCATGGTTTTTCTCGAGTTGCGGCGGGAACCTGGGGTATATTCTCGAGTTACGATGGGGATGGCCCTTCCACCCACGTGTTTCTTCAGCGAAGTCAGGACTCCTGCCTAGTTGCGAGGGACAACTCGGGATTCTCCTCGAGGCTTGGCAGGGCAATTGGGACGCCTCTCCAGCTGAGGCGGGAGACCAAGTGTCCCTTTCCAAGTGCCACAGGAATCCTGGGACTCCTATCAAGTTTCACGAGGAGTCAGGCATCGTCTCCTTTGGAGGCACTGATCTCCGCGTACCTCTGGAGTTTTCAAAGGATGTGAGGCTATCGGTCGCGATGAGGTGGGGAACTAAGTCTTTCTCTGTGCTTTCCACAGGGGATTCAGACATCCTTTCGTCCTGGCAGATGCAAGACGAGCCTGCATTGAAGTCACTGCAGGGATATCCGGCCTTATTTCGAGTCAGGGCATCGCGGTGTCCATTCCACTTGAGGCCGCAATCTCAGGGTCCCTCTCACATACCTAGAGCTGAGAGAAGCCTCCTCTTGAGGTGCTTGTGGTAAGGTGGTATTCCTCTGGAGACGAATCCAGGGACTAACCTCTCTTTTCGAGTTGATTTTTGGTCCACAGAGTTCTTTCGTGTTGCTACAGTGACCTCAGGATCCCTCTATCCTTGAAACAGTGTTCTTGGGGTTTCTCTGGAGTGCCATCAAGGAAATCAAGGCTCCTTTCATGTGTGATGTGCAACACGGAATTGCTCTGCACGCAGTACAGGGGAATCGGGCCTCATCTCGCATCGAGGGGGAAGTCTCATGGTTTTTCTCGAGTTGCGGCGGGAACCTGGGGTATATTCTCGAGTTACGACGGGGATGGCCCTTCCACCCACGTGTTTCTTCAGCCACGTCAGGACTCCTGCCTAGTTGCGAGGGACAACTCGGGATTCTCCTCGAGGCTTGGCAGGGCAATTGGAACGCCTCTCCAGCTGAGGCGGGAGACCAAGGGTCCCTTTCCACGTGCCACAAGAATCCTGGGACTCCTATCAAGTTTCACGAGGAGTCAGGCATCGTCTCCTTTGGAGGCACTGATCTCCGCGTACCTCTGGAGTTTTCAAAGGATGTGAGGCCTCCATTCGCGATGAGGTGGGTAACTAGGTCTTTCTCTGTGGTCTCCACAGGGGATTCAGACATCCTTTCTTCTTGGGAGATGCAAGACGAGCCTGCATTCAAGTCACTGCAGGGATATCCAGCCTTATTTCGAGTCAGGGCATCGCGGTGTCCATTCCACTTGAGGCCTCAAACTCAGGATCCCTCTCACATACCTAGAGCTGAGAGAAGCCTCCTCTTGAAGTGCTTGTGGTAAGGTGGTATTCCTCTGGAGTCGAAGCCAGGGACTAACCTCTCATCTCGTGTTGATTCTTGGTCCACGGAGCTCTTTCGTGTTGCTACAGTGACCTCAGGATCCCTCTAGCCTTGAAACAGTGTTCTTGGGGTTTCTCTGGAGTGCCATCAAGGAAATCAAGGCTCCTTTCATGTGTGATCTGCAACCCGGAATTGCTCTGCACGCAGTGCAGGGCAATCGGGCCTCATCTCGCGGCGAGGGGGAAGTCTCATGGTTTTTCTCGAGTTGCGGCGGGAACCTGGGGTATATTCTCGAGTTACGACGGGGATGGCCCTTCCACACACGTGTGTGTTCAGCCATGTCAGGACTCCTGCCTAGTTGCGAGGGACAACTCGGGATTCTCCTCGAGGCTTTGCAGGGCAATTGGGACGCCTCTCCAGCTGAGACGGGAGACCAAGGGTCCCTTTCCACGTGCCACAGGAATCCTGGGTCTCCTATCAAGTTTCACGAGGAGTCAGGCATCGTCTCCTTTGGAGGCACTGATCTCCGCATACCTCTGGAGTTTTCAAAGGATTTGAGGCCTCCTGTCGCGATGAGGTGGGGAACTAGGTCTTTCTCTGTGGTCTCCACAGGGGATTCAGACACCCTTTCGTCTTGGGAGATGCAAGACGAGCCTGCATTCCAGTCACTGCAGGGATATCCGGCCTTATTTCGAGTCAGGGCATCGCGGTGTCCATTCCACTTGAGGCCGCAAACTCAGGGTCCCTCTCACATACATAGAGCTGAGAGAAGCCTCCTCTTGAGGTGCTTGTGGTAAGGTGGTATTCCTCTGGAGTCGAAGCCAGGGACTAACCTCTCATCTCGAGTTGATTTTTGGTCCACGGAGCTCTTTCATGTTGCTACAGTGACCTCAGGATCCCTCTAGCCTTGAAACAGTGTTCTTGGGGTTTCTCTGGAGTGCCATGAAGGAAATCAAGGCTCCTTTCATGTGTGATGTGCAACACAGAATTGCTGTGCACGCAGTGCAGGGGAATCGGGCCGCATCTCGCGGCGAGGGGGAAGTCTCATGGTTTTTCTCGAGTTGCGGCGGGAACCTGGGGTATATTCTCGAGTTACGACGGGGATGGCCCTTCCACACACGTGTTTGTTCAGCCACGTCAGGACTCTTGCCTAGTTGCGAGACACAACTCGGGATTCTCCTCGAGGCTTGGCAAGGCAATTGGGACGCCTCTCCAGCTGAGGCGGGAGACCAAGGGTCCCTTTCCACGTGCCACAGGAATCCTGGGACTCCTATCAAGTTTCACGAGGAGTCAGGCATCGTCTCCTTTGGAGGCACTGATCTCCGCGTACCTCTGGAGTTTTCAAAGGATGTGAGGCCTCCGGTCGCGATGAGGTGGGGAACTAGGTCTTTCTCTGTGGTCTCCACAGGGGATTCAGACATCCTTTCATCTTGGGAGATGCAAGACGAGCCTGCATTCAAGTCACTGCAGGGATATCCAGCCTTATTTCGCGTCAGGGCATCGCGGTGTCCTTCCACTTGAGGCCGCAAACTCAGGGTCCCTCTCACATACATAGAGCTGAGAAAAGCCTCCTCTTGAAGTGCTTGTGGTAAGGTGGTATTCCTCTGGAGTCGAAGCCAGGGACTAACCTCTCATCTCGAGTTGATTTTTGGCCCACGGAGCTCTTTCGTGTTGCTACAGTGACCTCAGGATCCCTCTAGCCTTGAAACAGTGTTCTTGGGGTTTCTCTGGAGTGCCATGAAGGAAATCAAGGCTCCTTTCATGTGTGATGTGCAACACGGAATTGCTCTGCACCCAGTGCAGGGGAATCGGGCCTCATCTCGCGGCGAGGGGGAAGTCTCATGGTTTTTCTCGAGTTGCGGCGGGAACCTGGGGTATATTCTCGAGTTACGACGGGGATGGCCCTTCCACCCACGTGTTTGTTCAGCCACGTCAGGACTCCTGCCTAGTTGCGAGGGACAACTCGGGATTCTCCTCGAGGCTTTGCAGGGCAATTGGGACGCCTCTCCAGCTGAGACGGGAGCCCAAGGGTCCCTTTCCACGTGCCACAGGAATCCTGGGACTCCTATCAAGTTTCACGAGGAGTCAGGCATCGTCTCCTTTGGAGGCACTGCTCTCCGCGTACCTCTGGAGTTTTCAAAGGATGTGAGGCCTCCGGTCGCGATGAGGTGGGGAATTAGGTCTTTCTCTGTGGTCTCCACAGGGGATTCAGACATCCTTTCATCTTGGGAGATGCAAGACGAGCTTGCATTCAAGTCACTGCAGGGATATCCGGCCTTATTTCGAGTCAGGGCATCGCGGTGTCCATTCCACTTGAGGCCTCAAACTCAGGATCCCTCTCACATACCTAGAGCTGAGAGAAGCCTCCTCTTGAGGTGCTTGTGGTACGGTGGTATTCCTCAGGAGTCGAAGCCAGGGACTAACCTCTCATCTCGTGTTGATTCTTGGTCCACAGAGCACTTTCGTGTTCCTACAGTGACCTCAGGATCCCTCTAGCCTTGAAACAGTGTTCTTGGGGTTTCTCTGGAGTGCCATCAAGGAAATCAAGGCTCCTTTCATGTGTGATGTGCAACACGGAATTGCTCTGCACGCAGTGCAGGGGAATCGGGCCTCATCTCGCGGCGAGGGGGAAGTCTCATGGTTTTTCTCGAGTTGCGGCGGGAACCTGGGGTATATTCTCGAGTTACGACGGGGATGGCCCTTCCACACACGTGTGTGTTCAGCCATGTCAGGACTCCTGCCTAGTTGCGAGGGACAACTCTGGATTCTCCTCGAGGCTTTGCAGGGCAATTGGGACGCCTCTCCAGCTGAGACGGGAGACCAAGTGTCCCTTTCCACGTGCCACAGGAATCCTGGGTCTCCTATCAAGTTTCCCGAGGAGTCAGGCATCGTCTCCTTTGGAGGCACTGATCTCCGCATACCTCTGGAGTTTTCAAAGGATTTGAGGCCTCCTGTCGCGATGAGGTGGGGAACTAGGTGTTTCTCTGTGGTCTCCACAGGGGATTCAGACACCCTTTCGTCTTGGGAGATGCAAGACGAGCCTGCATTCCAGTCACTGCAGGGATATCCGGCCTTATTTCGAGTCAGGGCATCGCGGTGTCCATTCCACTTGAGGCCGCAAACTCAGGGTCCCTCTCACATACCTAGAGCTGAGAGAAGCCTCCTCTTGAGGTGCTTGTGGTAAGGTGGTATTCCTCTGGAGTCGAAGCCAGGGACTAACCTCTCATCTCGAGTTGATTTTTGGCCCAAGGAGCTCTTTCGTGTTGCTACAGTGACCTTAGGATCCCTCTAGCCTTGAAACAGTGTTCTTGGGGTTTCTCTGGAGTGCCATCAAGGAAATCAAGGCTCCTTTCATGTGTGATGTGCAACACGGAATTGCTCTGCACGCAGTGCAGGGGAATCGGGCCTCATCTCGCGGCGAGGGGGAAGTCTCATGGTTTTTCTCGAGTTGCGGCGGGAACCTGGGGTATATTCTCGAGTTACGACGGGGATGGCCCTTCCACCCACGTGTTTCTTCAGCGACGTCAGGACTCCTGCCTAGTTGCGAGGGACAACTCTGGATTCTCCTCGAGGCTTGGCAGGGCAATTGAGACGCCTCTCCAGCTGAGGCGGGAGACCAAGTGTCCCTTTCCAAGTGCCACAGGAATCCTGGGACTCCTATCAAGTTTCACGAGGAGTCAGGCATCGTCTCCTTAGGAGGCACTGATCTCCGCGTACCTCTGGAGTTTTCAAAGGATGTGAGGCCTCCGGTCGCGATGAGGTGGGGAACTAGGTCTTTCTCTGTGGTCTCCACAGGGGATTCAGACATCCTTTCGTCCTGGGAGATGCAAGACGAGCCTGCATTCAAGTCACTGCAGGGATATCCGGCCTTATTTCGAGTCAGGGTATCGCGGTGTCCATTCCACTTGAGGCCGCAAACTCAGGGTCCCTCTCACATACCTAGAGCTGAGAGAAGCCTCCTCTTGAGGTGCTTGTGGTAAGGTGGTATTCCTCTGGAGACGAATCCAGGGACTAACCTCTCTTTTCGAGTTGATTTTTGGTCCACAGAGTTCTTTCGTGTTGCTACAGTGACCTCAGGATCCCTCTATCCTTGAAACAGTGTTCTTGGGGTTTCTCTGGAGTGCCATCAAGGAAATCAAGGCTCCTTTCATGTGTGATGTGCAAGACGGAATTGCTCTGCACGCAGTACAGGGGAATCGGGCCTCATCTCGCATCGAGGGGGAAGTCTCATGGTTTTTCTCGAGTTGCGGCGGGAACCTGGGGTATATTCTCGAGTTACGACGGGGATGGTCCTTCCACCCACGTGTTTGTTCAGCCACGTCAGGACTCCTGCCTAGTTGCGAGGGACAACTCGGGATTCTCCTCGAGGCTTGGCAGGGCAATTGGAACGCCTCTCCAGCTGAGGCAGGAGACCAAGGATCCCTTTCCACGTGCCACAAGAATCCTGGGACTCCTATCAATTTTCACGAGGAGTCAGGCATCGTCTCCTTTGGAGGCACTGATCTCCGTGTACCTCTGGAGTTCTCAAAGGATGTGAGGCCTCCGGTCGCGATGAGGTGGGGAACTAGGTGTTTCTCTGTGGTCTCCACAGGGGATTCAGACATCCTTTCTTCTTGGGAGATGCAAGACGAGCCTGCATTCAAGACACTGCAGGGATATCTGGCCTTATTTCGAGTCAGGGCATCGCGGTGTCCATTCCACTTGAGGCCTCAAACTCAGGATCCCTCTCATATACCTAGAGCTGAGAGAAGCCTCCTCTTGAGGTGCTTGTGGTAAGGTGGTATTCCTCAGGAGTCGAAGCCAGGGACTAACCTCTCATCTCGTGTTGATTCTTGGTCCACGGAGCTCTTTCGTGTTGCTACAGTGACCTCAGGATCCCTCTAGCCTTGAAACAGTGTTCTTGGGGTTTCTCTGGAGTGCCATGAAGGAAATCAAGGCTCCTTTCATGTGTGATGTGCAACACGGAATTGCTCTGCACGCAGTGCAGGGAAATCGGGCCTCATCTCGCGGCGAGGGGGAAGTCTCATGGTTTTTCTCGAGTTGCGGCGGGAACCTGGGGTATATTCTCGAGTTACGACGGGGATGGCCCTTCCACCCACGTGTTTCTTCAGCCACGTCAGGACTCCTGCCTAGTTGCGAGGGACAACTCTGGATTCTCCTCGAGGCTTGGCAGGGCAATTGGAACGCCTCTCCAGCTGAGGCAGGAGACCAAGGGTCCCTTTCCACGTGCCACAAGAATCCTGGGACTCCTATCAAGTTTCACGAGGAGTCAGGCATCGTCTCCTTTGGAGGCACTGATCTCCGCGTACCTCTGGAGTTTTCAAAGGATGTGAGGCCTCCGGTCGCGATGAGGTGGGGAACTAGGTGTTTCTCTGTGGTCTCCACAGGGGATTCAGACATCCTTTCTTCTTGGGAGATGCAAGACAAGCCTGCATTCAAGTCACTGCAGGGATATCCGGCCTTATTTCGAGTCAGGGCATCGCGGTGTCCATTCCACTTGAGGCCTCAAACTCAGGATCCCTCTCACATACCTAGAGCTGAGAGAAGCCTCCTCTTGAGGTGCTTGTGGTAAGGTGGTATTCCTCAGGAGTCGAAGCCAGGGACTAACCTCTCATCTCGTGTTGATTCTTGGTCCACAGAGCTCTTTCGTGTTCCTACAGTGACCTCAGGATCCCTCTAGCCTTGAAACAGTGTTCTTGGGGTTTCTCTGGAGTGCCATCAAGGAAATCAAGGCTCCTTTCATGTGTGATGTGCAACACGGAATTGCTCTGCACGCAGTGCAGGGGAATCGGGCCTCATCTCGCGGCGAGGGGGAAGTCTCATGGTTTATCTCGAGTTGCGGCGGGAACCTGGGGTATATTCTCGAGTTACGACGGGGATGGCCCTTCCACACACGTGTGTGTTCAGCCATGTCAGGACTCCTGCCTAGTTGCGAGGGACAACTCGGGATTCTCCTCGAGGCTTTGCAGGGCAATTGGGACGCCTCTCCAGCTGAGACGGGAGACCAAGGGTCCCTTTCCACGTGCCACAGGAATCCTGGGTCTCCTATCAAGTTTCCCGAGGAGTCAGGCATCGTCTCCTTTGGAGGCACTGATCTCCGCATACCTCTGGAGTTTTCAAAGGATTTGAGGCCTCCTGTCGCGATGAGGTGGGGAACTAGGTCTTTCTCTGTGGTCTCCACAGGGGATTGAGACACCCTTTCGTCTGGGAGATGCAAGACGAGCCTGCATTCCAGTCACTGCAGGGATATCCGGCCTTATTTCGAGTCAGGGCATCGCGGTGTCCATTCCACTTGAGGCCGCAAACTCAGGGTCCCTCTCACATACCTAGAGCTGAGAGAAGCCTCCTCTTGAGGTGCTTGTGGTAAGGTGGTATTCCTCTGGAGTCGAAGCCAGGGACTAACCTCTCATCTCGAGTTGATTTTTGGCCCACGGAGCTTTTTCGTGTTGCTACAGTAACCTCAGGATCCCTCTAGCCTTGAAACAGTGTTCTTGGGGTTTCTCTGGAGTGCCATCAAGGAAATCAAGGCTCCTTTCATGTGTGATGTGCAACACGGAATTGCTCTGCACGCAGTGCAGGGGAATCGGGCCTCATCTCGCGGCGAGGGGGAAGTCTCATGGTTTTTCTCGAGTTGCGGCGGGAACCTGGGGTATATTCTCGAGTTACGATGGGGATGGCCCTTCCACCCACGTGTTTCTTCAGCGAAGTCAGGACTCCTGCCTAGTTGCGAGGGACAACTCTGGATTCTCCTCGAGGCTTGGCAGGGCAATTGGGACGCCTCTCCAGCTGAGGCGGGAGACCAAGTGTCCCTTTCCAAGTGCCACAGGAATCCTGGGACTCCTATCAAGTTTCACGAGGAGTCAGGCATCGTCTCCTTTGGAGGCACTGATCTCCGCGTACCTCTGGAGTTTTCAAAGGATGTGAGGCTATCGGTCGCGATGAGGTGGGGAACTAAGTCTTTCTCTGTGCTTTCCACAGGGGATTCAGACATCCTTTCGTCCTGGCAGATGCAAGACGAGCCTGCATTGAAGTCACTGCAGGGATATCCGGCCTTATTTCGAGTCAGGGCATCGCGGTGTCCATTCCACTTGAGGCCGCAATCTCAGGGTCCCTCTCACATACCTAGAGCTGAGAGAAGCCTCCTCTTGAGGTGCTTGTGGTAAGGTGGTATTCCTCTGGAGACGAATCCAGGGACTAACCTCTCTTTTCGAGTTGATTTTTGGTCCACAGAGTTCTTTCGTGTTGCTACAGTGACCTCAGGATCCCTCTATCCTTGAAACAGTGTTCTTGGGGTTTCTCTGGAGTGCCATCAAGGAAATCAAGGCTCCTTTCATGTGTGATGTGCAACACGGAATTGCTCTGCACGCAGTACAGGGGAATCGGGCCTCATCTCGCATCGAGGGGGAAGTCTCATGGTTTTTCTCGAGTTGCGGCGGGAACCTGGGGTATATTCTCGAGTTACGACGGGGATGGCCCTTCCACCCACGTGTTTCTTCAGCCACGTCAGGACTCCTGCCTAGTTGCGAGGGACAACTCGGGATTCTCCTCGAGGCTTGGCAGGGCAATTGGAACGCCTCTCCAGCTGAGGCGGGAGACCAAGGGTCCCTTTCCACGTGCCACAAGAATCCTGGGACTCCTATCAAGTTTCACGAGGAGTCAGGCATCGTCTCCTTTGGAGGCACTGATCTCCGCGTACCTCTGGAGTTTTCAAAGGATGTGAGGCCTCCATTCGCGATGAGGTGGGTAACTAGGTCTTTCTCTGTGGTCTCCACAGGGGATTCAGACATCCTTTCTTCTTGGGAGATGCAAGACGAGCCTGCATTCAAGTCACTGCAGGGATATCTGGCCTTATTTCGAGTCAGGGCATCGCGGTGTCCATTCCACTTGAGGCCTCAAACTCAGGATCCCTCTCACATACCTAGAGCTGAGAGAAGCCTCCTCTTGAAGTGCTTGTGGTAAGGTGGTATTCCTCTGGAGTCGAAGCCAGGGACTAACCTCTCATCTCGTGTTGATTCTTGGTCCACGGAGCTCTTTCGTGTTGCTACAGTGACCTCAGGATCCCTCTAGCCTTGAAACAGTGTTCTTGGGGTTTCTCTGGAGTGCCATGAAGGAAATCAAGGCTCCTTTCATGTGTGATCTGCAACCCGGAATTGCTCTGCACGCAGTGCAGGGCAATCGGGCCTCATCTCGCGGCGAGGGGGAAGTCTCATGGTTTTTCTCGAGTTGCGGCGGGAACCTGGGGTATATTCTCGAGTTACGACGGGGATGGCCCTTCCACACACGTGTGTGTTCAGCCATGTCAGGACTCCTGCCTAGTTGCGAGGGACAACTCGGGATTCTCCTCGAGGCTTTGCAGGGCAATTGGGACGCCTCTCCAGCTGAGACGGGAGACCAAGGGTCCCTTTCCACGTGCCACAGGAATCCTGGGTCTCCTATCAAGTTTCACGAGGAGTCAGGCATCGTCTCCTTTGGAGGCACTGATCTCCGCATACCTCTGGAGTTTTCAAAGGATTTGAGGCCTCCTGTCGCGATGAGGTGGGGAACTAGGTCTTTCTCTGTGGTCTCCACAGGGGATTCAGACACCCTTTCGTCTTGGGAGATGCAAGACGAGCCTGCATTCCAGTCACTGCAGGGATATCCGGCCTTATTTCGAGTCAGGGCATCGCGGTGTCCATTCCACTTGAGGCCGCAAACTCAGGGTCCCTCTCACATACATAGAGCTGAGAGAAGCCTCCTCTTGAGGTGCTTGTGGTAAGGTGGTATTCCTCTGGAGTCGAAGCCAGGGACTAACCTCTCATCTCGAGTTGATTTTTGGTCCACGGAGCTCTTTCATGTTGCTACAGTGACCTCAGGATCCCTCTAGCCTTGAAACAGTGTTCTTGGGGTTTCTCTGGAGTGCCATGAAGGAAATCAAGGCTCCTTTCATGTGTGATGTGCAACACAGAATTGCTGTGCACGCAGTGCAGGGGAATCGGGCCTCATCTCGCGGCGAGGGGGAAGTCTCATGGTTTTTCTCGAGTTGCGGCGGGAACCTGGGGTATATTCTCGAGTTACGACGGGGATGGCCCTTCCACACACGTGTTTGTTCAGCCACGTCAGGACTCTTGCCTAGTTGCGAGACACAACTCGGGATTCTCCTCGAGGCTTGGCAAGGCAATTGGGACGCCTCTCCAGCTGAGGCGGGAGACCAAGGGTCCCTTTCCACGTGCCACAGGAATCCTGGGACTCCTATCAAGTTTCACGAGGAGTCAGGCATCGTCTCCTTTGGAGGCACTGATCTCCGCGTACCTCTGGAGTTTTCAAAGGATGTGAGGCCTCCGGTCGCGATGAGGTGGGGAACTAGGTCTTTCTCTGTGGTCTCCACAGGGGATTCAGACATCCTTTCATCTTGGGAGATGCAAGACGAGCCTGCATTCAAGTCACTGCAGGGATATCCAGCCTTATTTCGCGTCAGGGCATCGCGGTGTCCTTCCACTTGAGGCCGCAAACTCAGGGTCCCTCTCACATACATAGAGCTGAGAAAAGCCTCCTCTTGAAGTGCTTGTGGTAAGGTGGTATTCCTCTGGAGTCGAAGCCAGGGACTAACCTCTCATCTCGAGTTGATTTTTGGCCCACGGAGCTCTTTCGTGTTGCTACAGTGACCTCAGGATCCCTCTAGCCTTGAAACAGTGTTCTTGGGGTTTCTCTGGAGTGCCATGAAGGAAATCAAGGCTCCTTTCATGTGTGATGTGCAACACGGAATTGCTCTGCACCCAGTGCAGGGGAATCGGGCCTCATCTCGCGGCGAGGGGGAAGTCTCATGGTTTTTCTCGAGTTGCGGCGGGAACCTGGGGTATATTCTCGAGTTACGACGGGGATGGCCCTTCCACCCACGTGTTTGTTCAGCCACGTCAGGACTCCTGCCTAGTTGCGAGGGACAACTCGGGATTCTCCTCGAGGCTTTGCAGGGCAATTGGGACGCCTCTCCAGCTGAGACGGGAGCCCAAGGGTCCCTTTCCACGTGCCACAGGAATCCTGGGACTCCTATCAAGTTTCACGAGGAGTCAGGCATCGTCTCCTTTGGAGGCACTGCTCTCCGCGTACCTCTGGAGTTTTCAAAGGATGTGAGGCCTCCGGTCGCGATGAGGTGGGGAATTAGGTCTTTCTCTGTGGTCTCCACAGGGGATTCAGACATCCTTTCATCTTGGGAGATGCAAGACGAGCTTGCATTCAAGTCACTGCAGGGATATCCGGCCTTATTTCGAGTCAGGGCATCGCGGTGTCCATTCCACTTGAGGCCTCAAACTCAGGATCCCTCTCACATACCTAGAGCTGAGAGAAGCCTCCTCTTGAGGTGCTTGTGGTACGGTGGTATTCCTCAGGAGTCGAAGCCAGGGACTAACCTCTCATCTCGTGTTGATTCTTGGTCCACAGAGCACTTTCGTGTTCCTACAGTGACCTCAGGATCCCTCTAGCCTTGAAACAGTGTTCTTGGGGTTTCTCTGGAGTGCCATCAAGGAAATCAAGGCTCCTTTCATGTGTGATGTGCAACACGGAATTGCTCTGCACGCAGTGCAGGGGAATCGGGCCTCATCTCGCGGCGAGGGGGAAGTCTCATGGTTTTTCTCGAGTTGCGGCGGGAACCTGGGGTATATTCTCGAGTTACGACGGGGATGGCCCTTCCACACACGTGTGTGTTCAGCCATGTCAGGACTCCTGCCTAGTTGCGAGGGACAACTCTGGATTCTCCTCGAGGCTTTGCAGGGCAATTGGGACGCCTCTCCAGCTGAGACGGGAGACCAAGTGTCCCTTTCCACGTGCCACAGGAATCCTGGGTCTCCTATCAAGTTTCACGAGGAGTCAGGCATCCTCTCCTTTGGAGGCACTGATCTCCGCATACCTCTGGAGTTTTCAAAGGATTTGAGGCCTCCTGTCGCGATGAGGTGGGGAACTAGGTGTTTCTCTGTGGTCTCCACAGGGGATTCAGACACCCTTTCGTCTTGGGAGATGCAAGACGGGCCTGCATTCCAGTCACTGCAGGGATATCCGGCCTTATTTCGAGTCAGGGCATCGCGGTGTCCATTCCACTTGAGGCCGCAAACTCAGGGTCCCTCTCACATACCTAGAGCTGAGAGAAGCCTCCTCTTGAGGTGCTTGTGGTAAGGTGGTATTCCTCTGGAGTCGAAGCCAGGGACTAACCTCTCATCTCGAGTTGATTTTTGGCCCAAGGAGCTCTTTCGTGTTGCTACAGTGACCTTAGGATCCCTCTAGCCTTGAAACAGTGTTCTTGGGGTTTCTCTGGAGTGCCATCAAGGAAATCAAGGCTCCTTTCATGTGTGATGTGCAACACGGAATTGCTCTGCACGCAGTGCAGGGGAATCGGGCCTCATCTCGCGGCGAGGGGGAAGTCTCATGGTTTTTCTCGAGTTGCGGCGGGAACCTGGGGTATATTCTCGAGTTACGACGGGGATGGCCCTTCCACCCACGTGTTTCTTCAGCGACGTCAGGACTCCTGCCTAGTTGCGAGGGACAACTCTGGATTCTCCTCGAGGCTTGGCAGGGCAATTGAGACGCCTCTCCAGCTGAGGCGGGAGACCAAGTGTCCCTTTCCAAGTGCCACAGGAATCCTGGGACTCCTATCAAGTTTCACGAGGAGTCAGGCATCGTCTCCTTAGGAGGCACTGATCTCCGCGTACCTCTGGAGTTTTCAAAGGATGTGAGGCCTCCGGTCGCGATGAGGTGGGGAACTAGGTCTTTCTCTGTGGTCTCCACAGGGGATTCAGACATCCTTTCGTCCTGGGAGATGCAAGACGAGCCTGCATTCAAGTCACTGCAGGGATATCCGGCCTTATTTCGAGTCAGGGTATCGCGGTGTCCATTCCACTTGAGGCCGCAAACTCAGGGTCCCTCTCACATACCTAGAGCTGAGAGAAGCCTCCTCTTGAGGTGCTTGTGGTAAGGTGGTATTCCTCTGGAGACGAATCCAGGGACTAACCTCTCTTTTCGAGTTGATTTTTGGTCCACAGAGTTCTTTCGTGTTGCTACAGTGACCTCAGGATCCCTCTATCCTTGAAACAGTGTTCTTGGGGTTTCTCTGGAGTGCCATCAAGGAAATCAAGGCTCCTTTCATGTGTGATGTGCAAGACGGAATTGCTCTGCACGCAGTACAGGGGAATCGGGCCTCATCTCGCATCGAGGGGGAAGTCTCATGGTTTTTCTCGAGTTGCGGCGGGAACCTGGGGTATATTCTCGAGTTACGACGGGGATGGTCCTTCCACCCACGTGTTTGTTCAGCCACGTCAGGACTCCTGCCTAGTTGCGAGGGACAACTCGGGATTCTCCTCGAGGCTTGGCAGGGCAATTGGAACGCCTCTCCAGCTGAGGCAGGAGACCAAGGATCCCTTTCCACGTGCCACAAGAATCCTGGGACTCCTATCAATTTTCACGAGGAGTCAGGCATCGTCTCCTTTGGAGGCACTGATCTCCGTGTACCTCTGGAGTTCTCAAAGGATGTGAGGCCTCCGGTCGCGATGAGGTGGGGAACTAGGTGTTTCTCTGTGGTCTCCACAGGGGATTCAGACATCCTTTCTTCTTGGGAGATGCAAGACGAGCCTGCATTCAAGACACTGCAGGGATATCTGGCCTTATTTCGAGTCAGGGCATCGCGGTGTCCATTCCACTTGAGGCCTCAAACTCAGGATCCCTCTCATATACCTAGAGCTGAGAGAAGCCTCCTCTTGAGGTGCTTGTGGTAAGGTGGTATTCCTCAGGAGTCGAAGCCAGGGACTAACCTCTCATCTCGTGTTGATTCTTGGTCCACGGAGCTCTTTCGTGTTGCTACAGTGACCTCAGGATCCCTCTAGCCTTGAAACAGTGTTCTTGGGGTTTCTCTGGAGTGCCATGAAGGAAATCAAGGCTCCTTTCATGTGTGATGTGCAACACGGAATTGCTCTGCACGCAGTGCAGGGAAATCGGGCCTCATCTCGCGGCGAGGGGGAAGTCTCATGGTTTTTCTCGAGTTGCGGCGGGAACCTGGGGTATATTCTCGAGTTACGACGGGGATGGCCCTTCCACCCACGTGTTTCTTCAGCCACGTCAGGACTCCTGCCTAGTTGCGAGGGACAACTCTGGATTCTCCTCGAGGCTTGGCAGGGCAATTGGAACGCCTCTCCAGCTGAGGCAGGAGACCAAGGGTCCCTTTCCACGTGCCACAAGAATCCTGGGACTCCTATCAAGTTTCACGAGGAGTCAGGCATCGTCTCCTTTGGAGGCACTGATCTCCGCGTACCTCTGGAGTTTTCAAAGGATGTGAGGCCTCCGGTCGCGATGAGGTGGGGAACTAGGTGTTTCTCTGTGGTCTCCACAGGGGATTCAGACATCCTTTCTTCTTGGGAGATGCAAGACAAGCCTGCATTCAAGTCACTGCAGGGATATCCGGCCTTATTTCGAGTCAGGGCATCGCGGTGTCCATTCCACTTGAGGCCTCAAACTCAGGATCCCTCTCACATACCTAGAGCTGAGAGAAGCCTCCTCTTGAGGTGCTTGTGGTAAGGTGGTATTCCTCAGGAGTCGAAGCCAGGGACTAACCTCTCATCTCGTGTTGATTCTTGGTCCACAGAGCTCTTTCGTGTTCCTACAGTGACCTCAGGATCCCTCTAGCCTTGAAACAGTGTTCTTGGGGTTTCTCTGGAGTGCCATCAAGGAAATCAAGGCTCCTTTCATGTGTGATGTGCAACACGGAATTGCTCTGCACGCAGTGCAGGGGAATCGGGCCTCATCTCGCGGCGAGGGGGAAGTCTCATGGTTTATCTCGAGTTGCGGCGGGAACCTGGGGTATATTCTCGAGTTACGACGGGGATGGCCCTTCCACACACGTGTGTGTTCAGCCATGTCAGGACTCCTGCCTAGTTGCGAGGGACAACTCGGGATTCTCCTCGAGGCTTTGCAGGGCAATTGGGACGCCTCTCCAGCTGAGACGGGAGACCAAGGGTCCCTTTCCACGTGCCACAGGAATCCTGGGTCTCCTATCAAGTTTCCCGAGGAGTCAGGCATCGTCTCCTTTGGAGGCACTGATCTCCGCATACCTCTGGAGTTTTCAAAGGATTTGAGGCCTCCTGTCGCGATGAGGTGGGGAACTAGGTCTTTCTCTGTGGTCTCCACAGGGGATTGAGACACCCTTTCGTCTGGGAGATGCAAGACGAGCCTGCATTCCAGTCACTGCAGGGATATCCGGCCTTATTTCGAGTCAGGGCATCGCGGTGTCCATTCCACTTGAGGCCGCAAACTCAGGGTCCCTCTCACATACCTAGAGCTGAGAGAAGCCTCCTCTTGAGGTGCTTGTGGTAAGGTGGTATTCCTCTGGAGTCGAAGCCAGGGACTAACCTCTCATCTCGAGTTGATTTTTGGCCCACGGAGCTTTTTCGTGTTGCTACAGTAACCTCAGGATCCCTCTAGCCTTGAAACAGTGTTCTTGGGGTTTCTCTGGAGTGCCATCAAGGAAATCAAGGCTCCTTTCATGTGTGATGTGCAACACGGAATTGCTCTGCACGCAGTGCAGGGGAATCGGGCCTCATCTCGCGGCGAGGGGGAAGTCTCATGGTTTTTCTCGAGTTGCGGCGGGAACCTGGGGTATATTCTCGAGTTACGACAGGGATGGCCCTTCCACACACGTGTGTGTTCAGCCATGTCAGGACTCCTGCCTAGTTGCGAGGGACAACTCGGGATTCTCCTCGAGGCTTTGCAGGGCAATTGGGACGCCTCTCCAGCTGAGACGGGAGACCAAGGGTCCCTTTCCACGTGCCACAGGAATCCTGGGTCTCCTATCAAGTTTCACGAGGAGTCAGGCATCGTCTCCTTTGGAGGCACTGATCTCCGCGTACCTCTGGAGTTTTCAAAGGATGTGAGGCTATCGGTAGCGATGAGGTGGGGAACTAAGTCTTTCTCTGTGCTTTCCACAGGGGATTCAGACATCCTTTCGTCCTGGGAGATGCAAGACGAGCCTGCATTGAAGTCACTGCAGGGATATCCGGCCTTATTTCGAGTCAGGGCATCGCGGTGTCCATTCCACTTGAGGCCGCAAACTCAGGGTCCCTCTCACATACCTAGAGCTGAGAGAAGCCTCCTCTTGAGGTGCTTGTGGTAAGGTGGTATTCCTCTGGAGACGAATCTAGGGACTAACCTCTCTTTTCGAGTTGATTTTTGGTCCACAGAGTTCTTTCGTGTTGCTACAGTGACCTCAGGATCCCTCTATCCTTGAAACAGTGTTCTTGGGGTTTCTCTGGAGTGCCATCAAGGAAATCAAGGCTCCTTTCATGTGTGATGTGCAAGACGGAATTGCTCTGCACGCAGTACAGGGGAATCGGGCCTCATCTCGCATCGAGGGGAAGTCTCATGATTTTTCTCGAGTTGCGGCGGGAACCTGGAGTATATTCTCGAGTTACGACGGGGATGGCCCTTCCACCCACGTGTTTCTTCAGCCACGTCAGGACTCCTGCCTAGTTGCGAGGGACAACTCGGGATTCTCCTCGAGGCTTGGCAGGGCAATTGGAACGCCTCTCCAGCTGAGGCGGGAGACCAAGGGTCCCTTTCCACGTGCCACAAGAATCCTGGGACTCCTATCTACTTTCACGAGGAGTCAGGCATCGTCTCCTTTGGAGGCACTGATCTCCGCGTACCTCTGGAGTTTTCAAAGGATGTGAGGCCTCCGGTCGCGATGAGGTGGGGAACTAGGTGTTTCTCTGCGGTCTCCACAGGGGATTCAGACATCCTTTCTTCTTGGGAGATGCAAGACGAGCCTGCATTCAAGTCACTGCAGGGATATCCAGCCTTATTTCGAGTCAGGGCATCGCGGTGTCCATTCCACTTGAGGCCTCAAACTCAGGATCCCTCTCACATACCTAGAGCTGAGAGAAGCCTCCTCTTGAGGTGCTTGTGGTAAGGTGGTATTCCTCAGGAGTCGAAGCCAGGGACTAACCTCTCATCTCGTGTTGATTCTTGGTCCACAGAGCTCTTTCGTGTTCCTACAGTGACCTCAGGATCCCTCTAGCCTTGAAACAGTGTTCTTGGGGTTTCTCTCGAGTGCCATCAAGGAAATCAAGGCTCCTTTCATGTGTGATGTGCAACACGGAATTGCTCTGCACGCAGTGCAGGGGAATCGGGCCTCATCTCGCGGCGAGGGGGAAGTCTCATGGTTTTTCTCGAGTTGCGGCGGGAACCTGGGGTATATTCTCGAGTTACGACGGGGATGGCCCTTCCACCCACGTGTTTCTTCAGCGACGTCAGGACTCCTGCCTAGTTGCGAGGGACAACTCTGGATTCTCCTCGAGGCTTGGCAGGGCAATTGGGACGCCTCTGCAGCTGAGGCGGGAGACCAAGAGTCCCTTTCCAAGTGCCACAGGAATTCTGGGACTCCTATCAAGTTTCACGAGGAGTCAGGCATCGTCTCCTTTGGAGGCACTGATCTCCGCGTACCTCTGGAGTTTTCAAAGGATGTGAGGCTATCGGTCGCGATGAGGTGGGGAACTAAGTCTTTCTCTGTGCTTTCCACAGGGGATTCAGACATCCTTTCGTCCTGGGAGATGCAAGACGAGCCTGCATTGAAGTCACTGCAGGGATATCCGGCCTTATTTCGAGTCAGGGCATCGCGGTGTCCATTCCACTTGAGGCCGCAAACTCAGGGTCCCTCTCACATACCTAGAGCTGAGAGAAGCCTCCTCTTGAGGTGCTTGTGGTAAGGTGGTATTCCTCTGGAGATGAATCCAGGGACTAACCTCTCTTTTCGAGTTGATTTTTGGTCCACAGAGTTCTTTCGTGTTGCTACAGTCACCTCAGGATCCCTCTATCCTTGAAACAGTGTTCTTGGGGTTTCTCTGGAGTGCCATCAAGGAAATCAAGGCTCCTTTCATGTGTGATGTGCAAGACGGAATTGCTCTGCACGCAGTACAGGGGAATCGGGCCTCATCTCGCATCGAGGGGAAGTCTCATGATTTTTCTCGAGTTGCGGCGGGAACCTGGGGTATATTCTCGAGTTACGACGGGGATGGTCCTTCCACCCACGTGTTTGTTCAGCCACGTCAGGACTCCTGCCTAGTTGCGAGGGACAACTCGGGATTCTCCTCGAGGCTTGGCAGGGCAATTGGAACACCTCTCCAGCTGAGGCAGGAGACCAAGGATCCCTTTCCACGTGCCACAAGAATCCTGGGACTCCTATCAAGTTTCACGAGGAGTCAGGCATCGACTCCTTTGGAGGCACTGATCTCCGTGTACCTCTGGAGTTCTCAAAGGATGTGAGGCCTCCGGTCGCGATGAGGTGGGGAACTAGGTGTTTCTCTGTGGTCTCCACAGGGGATTCAGACATCCTTTCTTCTTGGGAGATGCAAGACGAGCCTGCATTCAAGACACTGCAGGGATATCTGGCCTTATTTCGAGTCAGGGCATCGCGGTGTCCATTCCACTTGAGGCCTCAAACTCAGGATCCCTCTCACATACCTAGAGCTGAGAGAAGCCTCCTCTTGAGGTGCTTGTGGTAAGGTGGTATTCCTCAGGAGTCGAAGCCAGGGACTAACCTCTCATCTCGTGTTGATTCTTGGTCCACAGAGCTCTTTCGTGTTCCTACAGTGACCTCAGGATCCCTCTAGCCTTGAAACAGTGTTCTTGGGGTTTCTCTGGAGTGCCATCAAGGAAATCAAGGCTCCTTTCATGTGTGATGTGCAACACGGAATTGCTCTGCACGCAGTGCAGGGGAATCGGGCCTCATCTCGCGGCGAGGGGGAAGTCTCATGGTTTTTCTCGAGTTGCGGCGGGAACCTGGGGTATATTCTCGAGTTACGACGGGGATGGCCCTTCCACACACGTGTGTGTTCAGCCATGTCAGGACTCCTGCCTAGTTGCGAGGGACAACTCGGGATTCTCCTCGAGGCTTTGCAGGGCAATTGGGACGCCTCTCCAGCTGAGACGGGAGACCAAGGGTCCCTTTCCACGTGCCACAGGAATCCTGGGTCTCCTATCAAGATTCAAGAGGAGTCAGGCATCGTCTCCTTTGGAGGCACTGATCTCCGCATACCTCTGGAGTTTTCAAAGGATTTGAGGCCTCCTGTCGCGATGAGGTGGGGAACTAGGTGTTTCTCTGTGGTCTCCACAGGGGATTCAGACACCCTTTCGTCTTGGGAGATGCAAGACGAGCCTGCATTCCAGTCACTGCAGGGATATCCGGCCTTATTTCGAGTCAGGGCATCGCGGTGTCCATTCCACTTGAGGCCTCAAACTCAGGATCCCTCTCACATACCTAGAGCTGAGAGAAGCCTCCTCTTGAGGTGCTTGTGGTAAGGTGGTATTCCTCAGGAGTCGAAGCCAGGGACTAACCTCTCATCTCGTGTTGATTCTTGGTCCACAGAGCTCTTTCGTGTTCCTACAGTGACCTCAGGATCCCTCTAGCCTTGAAACAGTGTTCTTGGGGTTTCTCTGGAGTGCCATCAAGGAAATCAAGGCTCCTTTCATGTGTGATGTGCAACACGGAATTGCTCTGCACGCAGTGCAGGGGAATCGGGCCTCATCTCGCGGCGAGGGGGAAGTCTCATGGTTTATCTCGAGTTGCGGCGGGAACCTGGGGTATATTCTCGAGTTACGACGGGGATGGCCCTTCCACACACGTGTGTGTTCAGCCATGTCAGGACTCCTGCCTAGTTGCGAGGGACAACTCGGGATTCTCCTCGAGGCTTTGCAGGGCAATTGGGACGCCTCTCCAGCTGAGACGGGAGACCAAGGGTCCCTTTCCACGTGCCACAGGAATCCTGGGTCTCCTATCAAGTTTCCCGAGGAGTCAGGCATCGTCTCCTTTGGAGGCACTGATCTCCGCATACCTCTGGAGTTTTCAAAGGATTTGAGGCCTCCTGTCGCGATGAGGTGGGGAACTAGGTCTTTCTCTGTGGTCTCCACAGGGGATTCAGACACCCTTTCGTCTTGGGAGATGCAAGACGAGCCTGCATTCCAGTCACTGCAGGGATATCCGGCCTTATTTCGAGTCAGGGCATCGCGGTGTCCATTCCACTTGAGGCCGCAAACTCAGGGTCCCTCTCACATACCTAGAGCTGAGAGAAGCCTCCTCTTGAGGTGCTTGTGGTAAGGTGGTATTCCTCTGGAGTCGAAGCCAGGGACTAACCTCTCATCTCGAGTTGATTTTTGGCCCACGGAGCTTTTTCGTGTTGCTACAGTAACCTCAGGATCCCTCTAGCCTTGAAACAGTGTTCTTGGGGTTTCTCTGGAGTGCCATCAAGGAAATCAAGGCTCCTTTCATGTGTGATGTGCAACACGGAATTGCTCTGCACGCAGTGCAGGGGAATCGGGCCTCATCTCGCGGCGAGGGGGAAGTCTCATGGTTTTTCTCGAGTTGCGGCGGGAACCTGGGGTATATTCTCGAGTTACGACGGGGATGGCCCTTCCACCCACGTGTTTCTTCAGCGACGTCAGGACTCCTGCCTAGTTGCGAGGGACAACTCTGGATTCTCCTCGAGGCTTGGCAGGGCAATTGGGACGCCTCTGCAGCTGAGGCGGGAGACCAAGAGTCCCTTTCCAAGTGCCACAGGAATTCTGGGACTCCTATCAAGTTTCACGAGGAGTCAGGCATCGTCTCCTTTGGAGGCACTGATCTCCGCGTACCTCTGGAGTTTTCAAAGGATGTGAGGCTATCGGTCGCGATGAGGTGGGGAACTAAGTCTTTCTCTGTGCTTTCCACAGGGGATTCAGACATCCTTTCGTCCTGGGAGATGCAAGACGAGCCTGCATTGAAGTCACTGCAGGGATATCCGGCCTTATTTCGAGTCAGGGCATCGCGGTGTCCATTCCACTTGAGGCCGCAAACTCAGGGTCCCTCTCACATACCTAGAGCTGAGAGAAGCCTCCTCTTGAGGTGCTTGTGGTAAGGTGGTATTCCTCTGGAGATGAATCCAGGGACTAACCTCTCTTTTCGAGTTGATTTTTGGTCCACAGAGTTCTTTCGTGTTGCTACAGTCACCTCAGGATCCCTCTATCCTTGAAACAGTGTTCTTGGGGTTTCTCTGGAGTGCCATCAAGGAAATCAAGGCTCCTTTCATGTGTGATGTGCAAGACGGAATTGCTCTGCACGCAGTACAGGGGAATCGGGCCTCATCTCGCATCGAGGGGAAGTCTCATGATTTTTCTCGAGTTGCGGCGGGAACCTGGGGTATATTCTCGAGTTACGACGGGGATGGTCCTTCCACCCACGTGTTTGTTCAGCCACGTCAGGACTCCTGCCTAGTTGCGAGGGACAACTCGGGATTCTCCTCGAGGCTTGGCAGGGCAATTGGAGCACCTCTCCAGCTGAGGCAGGAGACCAAGGATCCCTTTCCACGTGCCACAAGAATCCTGGGACTCCTATCAAGTTTCACGAGGAGTCAGGCATCGTCTCCTTTGGAGGCACTGATCTCCGTGTACCTCTGGAGTTCTCAAAGGATGTGAGGCCTCCGGTCGCGATGAGGTGGGGAACTAGGTGTTTCTCTGTGGTCTCCACAGGGGATTCAGACATCCTTTCTTCTTGGGAGATGCAAGACGAGCCTGCATTCAAGACACTGCAGGGATATCTGGCCTTATTTCGAGTCAGGGCATCGCGGTGTCCATTCCACTTGAGGCCTCAAACTCAGGATCCCTCTCACATACCTAGAGCTGAGAGAAGCCTCCTCTTGATGTGCTTGTGGTAAGGTGGTATTCCTCAGGAGTCGAAGCCAGGGACTAACCTCTCATCTCGTGTTGATTCTTGGTCCACGGAGCTCTTTCGTGTTGCTACAGTGACCTCAGGATCCCTCTAGCCTTGAAACAGTGTTCTTGGGGTTTCTCTGGAGTGCCATCAAGGAAATCAAGGCTCCTTTCATGTGTGATGTGCAACACGGAATTGCTCTGCACGCAGTGCAGGGAAATCGGGCCTCATCTCGCGGCGAGGGGGAAGTCTCATGGTTTTTCTCGAGTTGCGGCGGGAACCTGGGGTATATTCTCGAGTTACGACGGGGATGGCCCTTCCACCCACGTGTTTCTTCAGCCACGTCAGGACTCCTGCCTAGTTGCGAGGGACAACTCTGGATTCTCCTCGAGGCTTGGCAGGGCAATTGGAACGCCTCTCCAGCTGAGGCGGGAGACCAAGGGTCCCTTTCCACGTGCCACAAGAATCCTGGGACTCCTATCAAGTTTCACGAGGAGTCAGGCATCGTCTCCTTTGGAGGCACTGATCTCCGCGTACCTCTGGAGTTTTCAAAGGATGTGAGGCCTCCGGTCCCGATGAGGTGGGGAACTAGGTGTTTCTCTGTGGTCTCCACAGGGGATTCAGACATCCTTTCTTCTTGGGAGATGCAAGACGAGCCTGCATTCAAGTCACTGCAGGGATATCCGGCCTTATTTCGAGTCAGGGCATCGCGGTGTCCATTCCACTTGAGGCCGCAAACTCAGGATCCCTCTCACATACCTAGAGCTGAGAGAAGCCTCCTCTTGAGGTGCTTGTGGTAAGGTGGTATTCCTCAGGAGTCGAAGCCAGGGACTAACCTCTCATCTCGTGTTGATTCTTGGTCCACAGAGCACTTTCGTGTTCCTACAGTGACCTCAGGATCCCTCTAGCCTTGAAACAGTGTTCTTGGGGTTTCTCTGGAGTGCCATCAAGGAAATCAAGGCTCCTTTCATGTGTGATGTGCAACACGGAATTGCTCTGCACGCAGTGCAGGGGAATCGGGCCTCATCTCGCGGCGAGGGGGAAGTCTCATGGTTTTTCTCGAGTTGCGGCGGGAACCTGGGGTATATTCTCGAGTTACGACGGGGATGGCCCTTCCACACACGTGTGTGTTCAGCCATGTCAGGACTCCTGCCTAGTTGCGAGGGACAACTCGGGATTCTCCTCGAGGCTTTGCAGGGCAATTGGGACGCCTCTCCAGCTGAGACGGGAGACCAAGGGTCCCTTTCCACGTGCCACAGGAATCCTGGGTCTCCTATCAAGATTCAAGAGGAGTCAGGCATCGTCTCCTTTGGAGGCACTGATCTCTGCATACCTCTGGAGTTTTCAAAGGATTTGAGGCCTCCTGTCGCGATGAGGTGGGGAACTAGGTCTCTCTCTGTGGTCTCCACAGGGGATTCAGACACCCTTTCGTCTTGGGAGATGCAAGACGAGCCTGCATTCCAGTCACTGCAGGGATATCCGGCCTTATTTCGAGTCAGGGCATCGCGGTGTCCATTCCACTTGAGGCCGCAAACTCAGGGTCCCTCTCACATACCTAGAGCTGAGAGAAGCCTCCTCTTGAGGTGCTTGTGGTAAGGTGGTATTCCTCTGGAGTCGAAGCCAGGGACTAACCTCTCATCTCGAGTTGATTTTTGGCCCACGGAGCTTTTTCGTGTTGCTACAGTAACCTCAGGATCCCTCTAGCCTTGAAACAGTGTTCTTGGGGTTTCTCTGGAGTGCCATCAAGGAAATCAAGGCTCCTTTCATGTGTGATGTGCAACACGGAATTGCTCTGCACGCAGTGCAGGGGAATCGGGCCTCATCTCGCGGCGAGGGGGAAGTCTCATGGTTTTTCTCGAGTTGCGGCGGGAACCTGGGGTATATTCTCGAGTTACGACGGGGATGGCCCTTCCACCCACGTGTTTCTTCAGCGACGTCAGGACTCCTGCCTAGTTGCGAGGGACAACTCTGGATTCTCCTCGAGGCTTGGCAGGGCAATTGGGACGCCTCTCCAGCTGAGGCGGGAGACCAAGAGTCCCTTTCCAAGTGCCACAGGAATCCTGGGACTCCTATCAAGTTTCATGAGGAGTCAGGCATCGTCTCCTTTGGAGGCACTGATCTCCGCGTACCTCTGGAGTTTTCAAAGGATGTGAGGCTATCGGTAGCGATGAGGTGGGGAACTTAGTCTTTCTCTGTGCTTTCCACAGGGGATTCAGACATCCTTTCGTCCTGGGAGATGCAAGACGAGCCTGCATTGAAGTCACTGCAGGGATATCCGGCCTTATTTCGAGTCAGGGCATCGCGGTGTCCATTCCACTTGAGGCCGCAAACTCAGGGTCCCTCTCACATACCTAGAGCTGAGAGAAGCCTCCTCTTGAGGTGCTTGTGGTAAGGTGGTATTCCTCTGGAGATGAATCCAGGGACTAACCTCTCTTTTCGAGTTGATTTTTGCTCCACAGAGTTCTTTCGTGTTGCTACAGTGACCTCAGGATCCCTCTATCCTTGAAACAGTGTTCTTGGGGTTTCTCTGGAGTGCCATCAAGGAAATCAAGGCTCCTTTCATGTGTGATGTGCAAGACGGAATTGCTCTGCACGCAGTACAGGGGAATCGGGCCTCATCTCGCATCGAGGGGAAGTCTCATGATTTTTCTCGAGTTGCGGCGGGAACCTGGGGTATATTCTCGAGTTACGACGGGGATGGCCCTTCCACCCACGTGTTTCTTCAGCCACGTCAGGACTCCTGCCTAGTTGCGAGGGACAACTCGGGATTCTCCTCGAGGCTTGGCAGGGCAATTGGAACGCCTCTCCAGCTGAGGCGGGAGACCAAGGGTCCCTTTCCACGTGCCACAAGAATCCTGGGACTCCTATCAAGTTTCACGAGGAGTCAGGCATCGTCTCCTTTGGAGGCACTGATCTCCGCGTACCTCTGGAGTTTTCAAAGGATGTGAGGCCTCCGGTCGCGATGAGGTGGGGAACTAGGTGTTTCTTTGTGGTCTCCACAGGGGATTCAGACATCCTTTCTTCTTGGGAGATGCAAGACGAGCCTGCATTCAAGTCACTGCAGGGATATCCGGCCTTATTTCGAGTCAGGGCATCGCGGTGTCCATTCCACTTGAGGCCTCAAACTCAGGATCCCTCTCACATACCTAGAGCTGAGAGAAGCCTCCTCTTGAGGTGCTTGTGGTAAGGTGGTATTCCTCAGGAGTCGAAGCCAGGGACTAACCTCTCATCTCGTGTTGATTCTTGGTCCACAGAGCTCTTTCGTGTTCCTACAGTGACCTCAGGATCCCTCTAGCCTTGAAACAGTGTTCTTGGGGTTTCTCTGGAGTGCCATCAAGGAAATCAAGGCTCCTTTCATGTGTGATGTGCAACACGGAATTGCTCTGCACGCAGTGCAGGGGAATCGGGCCTCATCTCGCGGCGAGGGGGAAGTCTCATGGTTTTTCTCGAGTTGCGGCGGGAACCTGGGGTATATTCTCGAGTTACGACGGGGATGGCCCTTCCACACACGTGTTTGTTCAGCCACGTCAGGACTCTTGCCTAGTTGCGAGACACAACTCGGGATTCTCCTCGAGGCTTGGCAAGGCAATTGGGACGCCTCTCCAGCTGAGGCGGGAGACCAAGTGTCCCTTTCCACGTGCCACAGGAATCCTGGGACTCCTATCAAGTTTCACGAGGAGTCAGGCATCGTCTCCTTTGGAGGCACTGATCTCCGCGTACTTCTGGAGTTTTCAAAGGATGTGAGGCCTCCGGTCGCGATGAGGTGGGGAACTAGGTCTTTCTCTGTGGTCTCCACAGGGGATTCAGACATCCTTTCATCTTGGGAGATGCAAGACGAGCCTGCATTCAAGTCACTGCAGGGATATCCAGCCTTATTTCGTGTCAGGGCATCGCGGTGTCCATTCCACTTGAGGCCGCAAACTCAGGGTCCCTCTCACATACCTAGAGCTGAGAGAAGCCTCCTCTTGAGGTGCTTGTGGTAAGGTGGTATTCCTCTGGAGTCGAAGCCAGGCACTAACCTCTCATCTCGAGTTGATTTTTGGCCCACGGAGCTTTTACGTGTTGCTACAGTGACCTCAGGATCCCTCTAGCCTTGAAACAGTGTTCTTGGGGTTTCTCTGGAGTGCCATCAAGGAAATCAAGGCTCCTTTCATGTGTGATGTGCAAGACGGAATTGCTCTGCACGCAGTACAGGGGAATCGGGCCTCATCTCGCATCGAGGGGGAAGTCTCATGGTTTTTCTCGAGTTGCGGCGGGAACCTGGGGTATATTCTCGAGTTACGACGGGGATGGCCCTTCCACCCACGTGTTTGTTCAGCCACATCAGGACTCCTGCCTAGTTGCGAGGGACAACCCGGGATTCTCCTCGAGGCTTGGCATGGCAATTGGAACGCCTCTCCAGCTGAGGCGGGAGACCAAGTGTCCCTTTCCACGTGCCACAAGAATCCTGGGACTCCTATCAAATTTCACGAGGAGTCAGGCATCGTCTCCTTTGGAGGCACTGATCTCCGCGTACCTCTGTAGTTTTCCAAGGATGTGAGGCCTCCGGTCGCGATGAGGTGGGGAACTAGGTCTTTCTCTGTGGTCTCCACAGGGGATTCAGACATCCTTTCTTCTTGGGAGATGCAAGACGAGCCTGCATTGAAGTCACTGCAGGGATATCCGGCCTTATTTCGAGTCAGGGCATCGCGGTGTCCATTCCACTTGAGGCCGCAAACTCAGGGTCCCTCTCACATACCTAGAGCTGAGAGAAGCCTCCTCCTGAGGTGCTTGTGGTAAGGTGGTATTCCTCAGGAGTCGAAGCCAGGGACTAACCTCTCATCTCGTGTTGATTCTTGGTCCACGGAGCGCTTTCGTGTTGCTACAGTGACCTCAGGATCCCTCTAGCCTTGAAACAGTGTTCTTGGGGTTTCTCTGGAGTGCCATGAAGGAAATCAAGGCTCCTTTCAAGTGTGACGTGCAACACGGAATTGCTCTGCACGCAGTGCAGGGGAATCGGGCCTCATCTCGCGGCGAGGGGGAAGTCTCATGGTTTTTCTCGAGTTGCGGCGGGAACCTGGGGTATATTCTCGAGTTACGACGGGGATGGCCCTTCCACACACGTGTGTGTTCAGCCATGTCAGGACTCCTGCCTAGTTGCGAGGGACAACTCGGGATTCTCCTCGAGGCTTTGCAGGGCAATTGGGACGCCTCTCCAGCTGAGACGGGAGACCAAGGATCCCTTTCCACGTGCCACAGGAATCCTGGGTCTCCTATCAAGTTTCACGAGGAGTCAGGCATCGTCTCCTTTGGAGGCACTGATCTCCGCATACCTCTGGAGTTTTCAAAGGATTTGAGGCCTCCTGTCGCGATGAGGTGGGGAACTAGGTCTTTCTCTGTGGTCTCCACAGGGGATTCAGACACCCTTTCGTCTTGGGAGATGCAAGACGAGCCTGCATTCCAGTCACTGCAGGGATATCCGGCCTTATTTCGAGTCAGGGCATCGCGGTGTCCATTCCACTTGAGGCCGCAAACTCAGGGTCCCTCTCACATACCTAGAGCTGAGAGAAGCCTCCTCTTGAGGTGCTTGTGGTAAGGTGGTATTCCTCTGGAGTCGAAGCCAGGGACGAACCTCTCATCTCGAGTTGATTTTTGGTCCACGGAGCTCTTTCGTGTTGCTACAGTGACCTCAGGATCCCTCTAGCCTTGAAACAGTGTTCTTGGGGTTTCTCTGGAGTGCCATGAAGTAAATCAAGGCTCCTTTCATGTGTGATGTGCAACACAGAATTGCTCTGCACGCAGTGCAGGGGAATCGGGCCTCATCTCGCGGCGAGGGGGAAGTCTCATGGTTTTTCTCGAGTTGCGGCGGGAACCTGGGGTATATTCTCGAGTTACGACGGGGATGGCCCTTCCACACACGTGTGTGTTCAGCCATGTCAGGACTCCTGCCTAGTTGCGAGACACAACTCGGGATTCTCCTCGAGGCTTGCCAAGGCAATTGGGACGCCTCTCCAGCTGAGGCGGGAGACCAAGGGTCCCTTTCCACGTGCCACAGGAATCCTGGGACTCCTATCAAGTTTCACGAGGAGTCAGGCATCGTCTCCTTTGGAGGCACTGATCTCCGCGTACCTCTGGAGTTTTCAAAGGATGTGAGGTTATCGGTCGCGATGAGGTGGGGAACTAAGTCTTTCTCTGTGCTTTCCACAGGGGATTCAGACATCCTTTCGTCCTGGGAGATGCAAGACGAGCCTGCATTGAAGTCACTGCAGGGATATCCGGCCTTATTTCGAGTCAGGGCATCGCGGTGTCCATTCCACTTGAGGCCGCAAACTCAGGGTCCCTTTCACATACCTAGAGCTGAGAGAAGCCTCCTCTTGAGGTGCTTGTGGTAAGGTGGTATTCCTCTGGAGACGAATCCAGGGACTAACCTCTCTTTTCGAGTTGATTTTTGGTCCACAGAGTTCTTTCGTGTTGCTACAGTGACCTCAGGATCCCTCTATCCTTGAAACAGTGTTCTTGGGGTTTCTCTGGAGTGCCATCAAGGAAATCAAGGCTCCTTTCATGTGTGATGTGCAACACGGAATTGCTCTGCACGCAGTGCAGGGGAATCAGGCTTCATCTCGCGGCGAGGGGGAAGTCTCATGGTTTTTCTCGAGTTGCGGCGGGAACCTGGGGTATATTCTCGAGTTACGACGGGGATGGCCCTTCCACACACGTGTGTGTTCAGCCATGTCAGGACTCCTGCCTAGTTGCGAGACACAACTCGGGATTCTCCTCGAGGCTTAGCAGGGCAATTGGGACGCCTCTCCAGCTGAGGCGGGAGACCAAGTGTCCCTTTCCAAGTGCCACAGGAATCCTGGGACTCCTATCAAGTTTCACGAGGAGTCAGGCATCGTCTCCTTTGGAGGCACTGATCTCCGCGTACCTCTGGAGTTTTCAAAGGATGTGAGGCCTCCGGTCGCGATGAGGTGGGGAACTAGGTCTTTCTCTGTGGTCTCCACAGGGGATTCAGACATCCTTTCATCTTGGGAGATGCAAGACGAGCCTGCATTCAAGTCACTGCAGGGATATCCAGCCTTATTTCGCGTCAGGGCATCGCGGTGTCCATTCCACTTGAGGCCGCAAACTCAGGGTCCCTCTCACATACCTAGAGCTGAGAGAAGCCTCCTCTTGAGGTGCTTGTGGTAAGGTGGTATTCCTCTGGAGTCGAAGCCAGGGACTAACCTCTCATCTCGAGTTGATTTTGGGCCCACGGAGCTCTTTCGTGTTGCTACAGTGACCTCAGGATCCCTCTATCCTTGAAACAGTGTTCTTGGGGTTTCTCTGGAGTGCCATCAAGGAAATCAAGGCTCCTTTCATGTGTGATGTGCAACACGGAATTGCTCTGCACGCAGTGCAGGGGAATCAGGCTTCATCTCGCGGCGAGGGGAAAGTCTCATGGTTTTTCTCGAGTTGCGGCGGGAACCTGGGGTATATTCTCCAGTTACGACGGGGATGGCCCTTCCACACACGTGTGTGTTCAGCCATGTCAGGACTCCTGCCTAGTTGCGAGACACAACTCGGGATTCTCCTCGAGGCTTGGCAAGGCAATTGGGACGCCTCTCCAGCTGAGGCGGGAGACCAAGGGTCCCTTTCCAAGTGCCACAGGAATCCTGGGACTCCTATCAAGTTTCACGAGGAGTCAGGCATCGTCTCCTTTGGAGGCACTGATCTCCGCGTACCTCTGGAGTTTTCAAAGGATGTGAGGCCTCCGGTCGCGATGAGGTGGGGAACTAGGTCTTTCTCTGTGGTCTCCACAGGGGATTCAGACATCCTTTCATCTTGGGAGATGCAAGACGAGCCTGCATTCAAGTCACTGCAGGGATATCCAGCCTTATTTCGCGTCAGGGCATCGCGGTGTCCATTCCACTTGAGGCCGCAAACTCAGGGTCCCTCTCACATACCTAGAGCTGAGAGAAGCCTCCTCTTGAGGTGCTTGTGGTAAGGTGGTATTCCTCTGGAGTCGAAGCCAGGGACTAACCTCTCATCTCGAGTTGATTTTGGGCCCACGGAGCTCTTTCGTGTTGCTACAGTGACCTCAGGATCCCTCTATCCTTGAAACAGTGTTCTTGGGGTTTCTCTGGAGTGCCATCAAGGAAATCAAGGCTCCTTTCATGTGTGATGTGCAACACGGAATTGCTCTGCACGCAGTGCAGGGGAATCGGGCCTCATCTCACGGCGAGGGGGAAGTCTCATGGTTTTTCTCGAGTTGCGGCGGGAACCTGGGGTATATTCTCGAGTTACGACGGGGATGGCCCTTCCACCCACGTGTTTCTTCAGCGACGTCAGGACTCCTGCCTAGTTGCGAGGGACAACTCTGGATTCTCCTCGAGGCTTGCAGGGCAATTGGGACGCCTCTCCAGCTGAGGCGGGAGACCAAGTGTCCCTTTCCCAGTGCCACAGGAATCCTGGGACTCCTATCAAGTTTCACGAGAAGTCAGGCATCGTCTCCTTTGGAGGCACTGATCGCCGCGTACCTCTGGAGTTTTCAAAGGATGTGAGGCTATCGGTCGCGATGAGGTGGGGAACTAAGTCTTTCTCTGTGCTTTCCACAGGGGATTCAGACATCCTTTCGTCCTGGGAGATGCAAGACGAGCCTGCATTGAAGTCACTGCAGGGATATCCGGCCTTATTTCGAGTCAGTGCATCGCGGTGTCCATTCCACTTGAGGCCGCAAACTCAGGGTCCCTCTCACATACCTAGAGCTGAGAGAAGCCTCCTCTTGAGGTGCTTGTGGTAAGGTGGTATTCCTCTGGAGACGAATCCAGGGACTAACCTCTCTTTTCGAGTTGATTTTTGGTCCACAGAGTTCTTTCGTGTTGCTACAGTGACCTCAGGATCCCTCTATCCTTGAAACAGTGTTCTTGGGGTTTCTCTGGAGTGCCATCAAGGCAATCAAGGCTCCTTTCATGTGTGATGTGCAAGACGGAATTGCTCTGCACGCAGTACAGGGGAATCGGGCCTCATCTCGCATCGAGGGGGAAGTCTCATGGTTTTTGTCGTGTTGCGGCGGGAACCTGGGGTATATTCTCGAGTTACGACGGGGATGGCCCTTCCACCCACGTGTTTGTTCAGCCAAGTCAGGACTCCTGCCTAGTTGCGAGGGACAACTCGGGATTCTCCTCGAGGCTTGGCAGGGCAATTGGAACGCCTCTCCAGCTGAGGCGGGAGACCAAGGGTCCCTTTCCACGTGCCACAAGAATCCTGGGACTCCTATCAAGTTTCACGAGGAGTCAGGCATCGTCTCCTTTGGAGGCACTGATCTCCGCGTACCTCTGGAGTTTTCAAAGGATGTGAGGCCTCCGGTCGCGATGAGGTGGGGAACTAGGTGTTTCTCTGTGGTCTCCACAGGGGATTCAGACATCCTTTCTTCTTGGGAGATGCAAGACGAGCCTGCATTCAAGTCACTGCAGGGATATCCGGCCTTATTTCGAGTCAGGGCATCGCGGTGTCCATTCCACTTGAGGCCGCAAACTCAGGATCCCTCTCACATACCTAGAGCTGAGAGAAGCCTCCTCTTGAGGTGCTTGTGGTAAGGTGGTATTCCTCATGAGTCGAAGCCAGGGACTAACCTCTCATCTCGTGTTGATTCTTGGTCCACGGAGCTCTTTCGTGTTGCTACAGTGACCTCAGGATCCCTCTAGCCTTGAAACAGTGTTCTTGGGGTTTCTCTGGAGTGCCATCAAGGAAATCAAGGCTCCTTTCATGTGTGATGTGCAACACGGAATTGCTCTGCACGCAGTGCAGGGGAATCGGGCCTCATCTCGCGGTGAGGGGGAAGTCTCATCGTTTTTCTCGAGTTGTGGCGGGAACCTGGGGTATATTCTCGAGTTACGACGGGGATGGCCCTTCCACCCACGTGTTTGTTCAGCCACGTCAGGACTCCTGCCTAGTTGCGAGGGACAACTCGGGATTCTCCTCGAGGCTTGGCAAGGCAATTGGGACGCCTCTCCAGCTGAGGCGGGAGACCAAGTGTCCCTTTCCAAGTGCCACAGGAATCCTGGGACTCTTATCAAGTTTCACGAGGAGTCAGGCATCGTCTCCTTTGGAGGCACTGATCTCCGCGTACCTCTGGAGTTTTCAAAGGATGTGAGGCTATCGGTCGCGATGAGGTGGGGAACTAAGTCTTTCTCTGTGCTTTCCACAGGGGATTCAGACATCCTTTCGTCCTGGCAGATGCAAGACGAGCCTGCATTGAAGTCACTGCAGGGATATCCGGCCTTATTTCGAGTCAGGGCATCGCGGTGTCCATTCCACTTGAGGCCGCAAACTCAGGGTCCCTCTCACATACCTAGAGCTGAGAGAAGCCTCCTCTTGAGGTGCTTGTGGTAAGGTGGTATTCCTCTGGAGTCGAAGCCAGGGACTAACCTCTCATCTCGAGTTGATTTTTGGTCCACGGAGCTCTTTCGTGTTGCTACAGTGACCTCAGGATCCCTCTAGCCTTGAAACAGTGTTCTTGGGGTTTCTCTGGAGTGCCATGAAGGAAATCAAGGCTCCTTTCATGTGTGATGTGCAACACAGAATTGCTGTGCACGCAGTGCAGGGGAATCGGGCCTCATCTCGCGGCGAGGGGGAAGTCTCATGGTTTTTCTCGAGTTGCGGCGGGAACCTGGGGTATATTCTCGAGTTACGACGGGGATGGCCCTTCCACACACGTGTTTGTTCAGCCACGTCAGGACTCTTGCCTAGTTGCGAGACACAACTCGGGATTCTCCTCGAGGCTTGGCAAGGCAATTGGGACGCCTCTCCAGCTGAGGCGGGAGACCAAGGGTCCCTTTCCACGTGCCACAGGAATCCTGGGACTCCTATCAAGTTTCACGAGGAGTCAGGCATCATCTCCTTTGGAGGCACTGATCTCCGCGTACCTCTGGAGTTTTCAAAGGATGTGAGGCCTCCGGTCGCGATGAGGTGGGGAACTAGGTCTTTCTCTGTGGTCTCCACAGGGGATTCAGACATCCTTTCATCTTGGGAGATGCAATACGAGCCTGCATTCAAGTCACTGCAGGGATATCCAGCCTTATTTCGTGTCAGGGCATCGCGGTGTCCATTCCACTTGAGGCCGCAAACTCAGGGTCCCTCTCACATACCTAGAGCTGAGAGAAGCCTCCTCCTGAGGTGCTTGTGGTAAGGTGGTATTCCTCAGGAGTCGAAGCCAGGGACTAACCTCTCATCTCGTGTTGATTCTTGGTCCACGGAGCGCTTTCTTGTTGCTACAGTGACCTCAGGATCCCTCTAGCCTTGAAACAGTGTTCTTGGGGTTTCTCTGGAGTGCCATGAAGGAAATCAAGGCTCCTTTCAAGTGTGACGTGCAACACGGAATTGCTCTGCATGCAGTGCAGGGGAATCGGGCCTCATCTCGCAGCGAGGGGGAAGTCTCATGGTTTTTCTCGAGTTGCGGCGGGAACCTGGGGTATATTCTCGAGTTACGACGGGGATGGCCCTTCCACACACGTGTGTGTTCAGCCATGTCAGGACTCCTGCCTAGTTGCGAGGGACAACTCGGGATTCTCCTCGAGGCTTTGCAGGGCAATTGGGACGCCTCTCCAGCTGAGACGGGAGACCAAGGATCCCTTTCCACGTGCCACAGGAATCCTGGGTCTCCTATCAAGTTTCACGAGGAGTCAGGCATCGTCTCCTTTGGAGGCACTGATCTCCGCATACCTCTGGAGTTTTCAAAGGATTTGAGGCCTCCTGTCGCGATGAGGTGGGGAACTAGGTCTTTCTCTGTGGTCTCCACAGGGGATTCAGACACCCTTTCGTCTTGGGAGATGCAAGACGAGCCTGCATTCCAGTCACTGCAGGGATATCCGGCCTTATTTCGAGTCAGGGCATCGCGGTGTCCATTCCACTTGAGGCCGCAAACTCAGGGTCCCTCTCACATACCTAGAGCTGAGAGAAGCCTCCTCTTGAGGTGCTTGTGGTAAGGTGGTATTCCTCTGGAGTCGAAGCCAGGGACGAACCTCTCATCTCGAGTTGATTTTTGGTCCACGGAGCTCTTTCGTGTTGCTACAGTGACCTCAGGATCCCTCTAGCCTTGAAACAGTGTTCTTGGGGTTTCTCTGGAGTGCCATGAAGTAAATCAAGGCTCCTTTCATGTGTGATGTGCAACACAGAATTGCTGTGCACGCAGTGCAGGGGAATCGGGCCTCATCTCGCGGCAAGGGGGAAGTCTCATGGTTTTTCTCGAGTTGCGGCGGGAACCTGGGGTATATTCTCCAGTTACGACGGGGATGGCCCTTCCACACACGTGTTTGTTCAGCCACGTCAGGACTCTTGCCTAGTTGCGAGACACAACTCGGGATTCTCCTCGAGGCTTGGCAAGGCAATTGGGACGCCTCTCCAGCTGAGGCGGGAGACCAAGGGTCCCTTTCCACGTGCCACAGGAATCCTGGGACTCCTATCAAGTTTCACGAGGAGTCAGGCATCGTCTCCTTTGGAGGCACTGATGTCCGCGTACCTCTGGAGTTTTCAAAGGATGTGAGGCCTCCGGTCGCGATGAGATGGGGAACTAGGTGTTTCTCTGTGGTCTCCACAGGGGATTCAGACATCCTTTCATCTTGGGAGATGCAAGACGAGCCTGCATTCAAGTCACTGCAGGGATATCCAGCCTTATTTCGCGTCAGGGCATCGCGGTGTCCATTCCACTTGAGGCCGCAAACTCAGGGTCCCGCTCACATACCTAGAGCTGAGAGAAGCCTCCTCTTGAGGTGCTTGTGGTAAGGTGGTATTCCTCTGGAGTCGAGGCCAGGGACTAATCTCTCATCTCGAGTTGATTTTTGGCCCACGGAGCTCTTTCGTGTTGCTACAGTGACCTCAGGATCCCTCTATCCTTGAAACAGTGTTCTTGGGGTTTCTCTGGAGTGCCATCAAGGAAATCAAGGCTCCTTTCATGTGTGATGTGCAACACGGAATTGCTCTGCACGCAGTGCAGGGGAATCGGGCCTCATCTCGCGGCGAGGGGGAAGTCTCATGGTTTTTCTCGAGTTGCGGCGGGAACCTGGGGTATATTCTCGAGTTACGACGGGGATGGCCCTTCCACCCACGTGTTTCTTCAGCGACGTCAGGACTCCTGCCTAGTTGCGAGGGACAACTCGGGATTCTCCTCGAGGCTTGGCAGGGCAATTGGGACGCCTCTCCAGCTGAGGCGGGAGACCAAGTGTCCCTTTCCAAGTGCCACAGGAATCCTGGGACTCCTATCAAGTTTCACGAGGAGTCAGGCATCGTCTCCTTTGGAGGCACTGATCTCCGCGTACCTCTGGAGTTTTCAAAGGATGTGAGGTTATCGGTCGCGATGAGGTGGGGAACTAAGTCTTTCTCTGTGCTTTCCACAGGGGATTCAGACATCCTTTCGTCCTGGGAGATGCAAGACGAGCCTGCATTGAAGTCACTGCAGGGATATCCGGCCTTATTTCGAGTCAGGGCATCGCGGTGTCCATTCCACTTGAGGCCGCAAACTCAGGGTCCCTTTCACATACCTAGAGCTGAGAGAAGCCTCCTCTTGAGGTGCTTGTGGTAAGGTGGTATTCCTCTGGAGACGAATCCAGGGACTAACCTCTCTTTTCGAGTTGATTTTTGGTCCACAGAGTTCTTTCGTGTTGCTACAGTGACCTCAGGATCCCTCTAGCCTTGAAACAGTGTTCTTGGGGTTTCTCTGGAGTGCCATCAAGGAAATCAAGGCTCCTTTCATGTGTGATGTGCAACACGGAATTGCTCTGCACGCAGTGCAGGGGAATCGGGCCTCATCTCGCGGCGAGGGGGAAGTCTCATGGTTTTTCTCGAGTTGCGGCGGGAACCTGGGGTATATTCTCGAGTTACGACGGGGATGGCCCTTCCACACACGTGTGTGTTCAGCCATGTCAGGACTCCTGCCTAGTTGCGAGACACAACTCGGGATTCTCCTCGAGGCTTGGCAAGGCAATTGGGACGCCTCTCCAGCTGAGGCGGGAGACCAAGGGTCCCTTTCCAAGTGCCACAGGAATCCTGGGACTCCTATCAAGTTTCACGAGAAGTCAGGCATCGTCTCCTTTGGAGGCACTGATCGCCGCGTACCTCTGGAGTTTTCAAAGGATGTGAGGCTATCGGTCGCGATGAGGTGGGGAACTAAGTCTTTCTCTGTGCTTTCCACAGGGGATTCAGACATCCTTTCGTCCTGGGAGATGCAAGACGAGCCTGCATTGAAGTCACTGCAGGGATATCCGGCCTTATTTCGAGTCAGTGCATCGCGGTGTCCATTCCACTTGAGGCCGCAAACTCAGGTTCCCTCTCACATACCTAGAGCTGAGAGAAGCCTCCTCTTGAGGTGCTTGTGGTAAGGTGGTATTCCTCTGGAGACGAATCCAGGGACTAACCTCTCTTTTCGAGTTGATTTTTGGTCCACAGAGTTCTTTCGTGTTGCTACAGTGACCTCAGGATCCCTCTATCCTTGAAACAGTGTTCTTGGGGTTTCTCTGGAGTGCCATCAAGGCAATCAAGGCTCCTTTCATGTGTGATGTGCAAGACGGAATTGCTCTGCACGCAGTACAGGGGAATCGGGCCTCATCTCGCATCGAGGGGGAAGTCTCATGGTTTTTCTCGTGTTGCGGCGGGAACCTGGGGTATATTCTCGAGTTACGACGGGGATGGCCCTTCCACCCACGTGTTTGTTCAGCCAAGTCAGGACTCCTGCCTAGTTGCGAGGGACAACTCGGGATTCTCCTCGAGGCTTGGCAGGGCAATTGGAACGCCTCTCCAGCTGAGGCGGGAGACCAAGGGTCCCTTTCCACGTGCCACAAGAATCCTGGGACTCCTATCAAGTTTCACGAGGAGTCAGGCATCGTCTCCTTTGGAGGCACTGATCTCCGCGTACCTCTGGAGTTTTCAAAGGATGTGAGGCCTCCGGTCGCGATGAGGTGGGGAACTAGGTGTTTCTCTGTGGTCTCCACAGGGGATTCAGACATCCTTTCTTCTTGGGAGATGCAAGACGAGCCTGCATTGAAGTCACTGCAGGGATATCCGGCCTTATTTCGAGTCAGGGCATCGCGGTGTCCATTCCACTTGAGGCCGCAAACTCAGGATCCCTCTCACATACCTAGAGCTGAGAGAAGCCTCCTCTTGAGGTGCTTGTGGTAAGGTGGTATTCCTCAGGAGTCGAAGCCAGGGACTAACCTCTCATCTCGTGTTGATTCTTGGTCCACGGAGCTCTTTCGTGTTGCTACAGTGACCTCAGGATCCCTCTAGCCTTGAAACAGTGTTCTTGGGGTTTCTCTGGAGTGCCATGAAGGAAATCAAGGCTCCTTTCATGTGTGATGTGCAACACGGAATTGCTCTGCACGCAGTGCAGGGGAATCGGGCCTCATCTCGCATCGAGGGGGAAGTCTCATGGTTTTTCTCGAGTTGCGGCGGGAACCTGGGGTATATCCTCGAGTTACGACGGGGATGGCCCTTCCACACACGTGTGTGTTCAGCCATGTCAGGACTCCTGCCTAGTTGCGAGGGACAACTCGGGATTCTCCTCGAGGCTTTGCAGGGCAATTGGGACGCCTCTCCAGCTGAGACGGGAGACCAAGGGTCCCTTTCCACGTGCCACAGGAATCCAGGGTCTCCTATCAAGTTTCACGAGGAGTCAGGCATCGTCTCCTTTGGAGGCACTGATCTCCGCATACCTCTGGAGTTTTCAAAGGATTTGAGGCCTCCGGTCGCGATGAGGTGGGGAACTAGGTCTTTCTCTGTGGTCTCCACAGGGGATTCAGACATCCTTTCATCTTGGGAGATGCAAGACGAGCCTGCATTCAAGTCACTGCAGGGATATCCGCCCTTATTTCGAGTCAGGGCATCGCGTTGTCCATTCCACTTGAGGCCGCAAACTCAGGGTCCCTCTCACATACCTAGAGCTGAGAGAAGCCTCCTCTTGAGGTGCTTGTGGTAAGGTGGTATTCCTCTGGAGTCGAAGCCAGGGACTAACCTCTCATCTCGAGTTGATTTTTGGCCCACGGAGCTCTTTCGTGTTGCTACAGTGACCTGAGGATCCCTCTATCCTTGAAACAGTGTTCTTGGGGTTTCTCTGGAGTGCCATGAAGGAAATCAAGGCTCCTTTCATGTGTGATGTGCAACACGGAATTGCTCTGCACGCAGTGCAGGGGAATCGGGCCTCATCTCGCGGCGAGGGGGAAGTCTCATGGTTTTTCTCGAGTTGCGGCGGGAACCTGGGGTATATTCTCGAGTTACGACGGGGATTGCCCTTCCAGCCACGTGTTTCTTCAGCGACGTCAGGACTCCTGCCTAGTTGCGAGGGACAACTCTGGTTTCTTCTCGAGGCTTGGCAGGGCAATTTGGACGCCTCTCCAGCTGAGGCGGGCGACCAAGTGTCCCTTTCCACGTGCCACAGGAATCCTGGGACTCCTATCAAGTTTCACGAGGAGTCAGGCATCGTCTCCTTTGGAGGCACTGATCTCCGCGTACCTCTGGAGTTTTCAAAGGATGTGAGGCTATCGGTCGCGATGAGGTGGGGAACTAAGTCTTTCTCTGTGCTTTCCACAGGGGATTCAGACATCCTTTCGTCCTGGGAGATGCAAGACGAGCCTGCATTGAAGTCACTGCAGGGATATCCGGCCTTATTTCGAGTCAGGGCATCGCGGTGTCCATTCCACTTGAGGCCGCAAACTCAGGGTCCCTCTCACATACCTAGAGCTGAGAGAAGCCTCCTCTTGAGGTGCTTGTGGTAAGGTGGTATTCCTCTGGAGACGAATCCAGGGACTAACCTCTCTTTTCGAGTTGATTTTTGGTCCACAGAGTTCTTTCGTGTTGCTACAGTGACCTCAGGATCCCTCTATCCTTGAAACAGTGTTCTTGGGGTTTCTCTGGAGTGCCATCAAGGAAATCAAGGCTCCTTTCATGTGTGATGTGCAAGACGGAATTGCTCTGCACGCAGTACAGGGGAATCGGGCCTCATCTCGCATCGAGGGGGAAGTCTCATGGTTTTTCTCGAGTTGCGGCGGGAACCTGGGGTATATTCTCGAGTTACGACGGGGATGGCCCTTCCACCCACGTGTTTGTTCAGCCACGTCAGGACTCCTGCCTAGTTGCGAGGGACAACTCGGGATTCTCCTCGAGGCTTGGCAGGGCAATTGGAACGCCTCTCCAGCTGAGGCGGGATACCAAGGGTCCCTTTCCACGTGCCACAAGATTCCTGGGACTCCTATCAAGTTTCACGAGGAGTCAGGCATCGTCTCCTTTGGAGGCACTGATCTCCGCGTACCTCTGGAGTTTTCAAAGGATGTGAGGCCTCCGGTCGCAATGAGGTGGGGAACTAGGTCTTTCTCTGTGGTCTCCACAGGGGATTCAGACATCCTTTCTTCTTGGGAGATGCAAGACGAGCCTGCATTCAAGTCACTGCAGGGATATCCGGCCTTATTTCTAGTCAGGGCATCGCGGTGTCCATTCCACTTGAGGCCGCAAACTCAGGATCCCTCTCACATACCTAGAGCTGAGAGAAGCCTCCTCTTGAGGTGCTTGTGGTAAGGTGGTATTCCTCAGGAGTCGAAGCCAGGGACTAACCTCTCATCTCGTGTTGATTCTTGGTCCACGGAGCTCTTTCGTGTTGCTACAGTGACCTCAGGATCCCTCTAGCCTTGAAACAGTGTTCTTGGGGTTTCTCTGGAGTGCCATCAAGGAAATCAAGGCTCCTTTCATGTGTGATGTGCAACACGGAATTGCTCTGCACGCAGTGCAGGGGAATCGGGCCTCATCTCGCGGTGAGGGGGAAGTCTCATCGTTTTTCTCGAGTTGTGGCGGGAACCTGGGGTATATTCTCGAGTTACGACGGGGATGGCCCTTCCACCCACGTGTTTCTTCAGCGACGTCAGGACTCCTGCCTAGTTGCGAGGAACAACTCGGGATTCTCCTCGAGGCTTGGCAAGGCAATTGGGACGCCTCTCCAGCTGAGGCGGGAGACCAAGTGTCCCTTTCCAAGTGCCACAGGAATCCTGGGACTCCTATCAAGTTTCACGAGGAGTCAGGCATCGTCTCCTTTGGAGGCACTGATCTCCGCGTACCTCTGGAGTTTTCAAAGGATGTGAGGCTATCGGTCGCGATGAGGTGGGGAACTAAGTCTTTCTCTGTGCTTTCCACAGGGGATTCAGACATCCTTTCGTCCTGGCAGATGCAAGACGAGCCTGCATTGAAGTCACTGCAGGGATATCCGGCCTTATTTCGAGTCAGGGCATCGCGGTGTCCATTCCACTTGAGGCCGCAAACTCAGGGTCCCTCTCACATACCTAGAGCTGAGAGAAGCCTCCTCTTGAGGTGCTTGTGGTAAGGTGGTATTCCTCTGGAGTCGAAGCCAGGGACTAACCTCTCATCTCGAGTTGATTTTTGGCCCACGGAGCTCTTTCGTGTTGCTACAGTGACCTCAGGATCCCTCTATCCTTGAAACAGTGTTCTTGGGGTTTCTCTGGAGTGCCATGAAGGAAATCAAGGCTCCTTTCATGTGTGATGTGCAACACAGAATTGCTCTGCACGCAGTGCAGTGGAATCGGGCCTCATCTCGCGGCGAGGGGGAAGTCTCATGGTTTTTCTCGAGTTGCGGCGGGAACCTGGGGTATATTCTCGAGTTACGACGGGGATGGCCCTTCCACACACGTGTTTGTTCAGCCACGTCAGGACTCTTGCCTAGTTGCGAGACACAACTCGGGATTCTCCTCGAGGCTTGGCAAGGCAATTGGGACGCCTCTCCAGCTGAGGCGGGAGACCAAGGGTCCCTTTCCACGTGCCACAGGAATCCTGGGACTCCTATCAAGTTTCACGAGGAGTCAGGCATCGTCTCCTTTGGAGGCACTGATCTCCGCGTACCTCTGGAGTTTTCAAAGGATGTGAGGCCTCCGGTCGCGATGAGGTGGGGAACTAGGTCTTTCTCTGTGGTCTCCACAGGGGATTCAGACTTCCTTTCATCTTGGGAGATGCAAGACGAGCCTGCATTCAAGTCACTGCAGGGATATCCAGCCTTATTTCGCGTCAGGGCATGGCGGTGTCCATTCCACGTGAGGCCGCAAACTCAGGGTCCCTCTCACATACCTAGAGCTGAGAGAAGCCTCCTCTTGAGGTGCTTGTGGTAAGGTGGTATTCCTCTGGAGTCGAAGCCAGGGACTAACCTCTCATCTCGAGTTGATTTTTGGCCCACGGAGCTCTTTCGTGTTGCTACAGTGACCTCAGGATCCCTCTAGCCTTGAAACAGTGTTCTTGGGGTTTCTCTGGAGTGCCATCAAGGAAATCAAGGCTCCTTTCATGTGTGATGTGCAACACGGAATTGCTCTGCACGCAGTGCAGGGGAATCGGGCCTCATCTCGCGGCGAGGGGGAAGTCTCATGGTTTTTCTCGAGTTGCGGCGGGAACCTGGGGTATATTCTCGAGTTACGACGGGGATGGCCCTTCCACCCACGTGTTTCTTCAGCGACGTCAGGACTCCTGCCTAGTTGCAAGGGACAACTCTGGATTCTCCTCGAGGCTTGGCAGGGCAATTGGGACGCCTCTCCAGCTGAGGCGGGCGACCAAGTGTCCCTTTCCACGTGCCACAGGAATCCTGGGACTCCTATCAAGTTTCACGAGGAGTCAGGCATCGTCTCCTTTGGAGGCACTGATCTCCGCGTACCTCTGGAGTTTTCAAAGGATGTGAGGCTATCGGTCGCGATGAGGTGGGGAACTAAGTCTTTCTCTGTGCTTTCCACAGGGGATTCAGACATCCTTTCGTCCTGGGAGATGCAAGACGAGCCTGCATTGAAGTCACTGCAGGGATATCCGGCCTTATTTCGAGTCAGGGCATCGCGGTGTCCATTCCACTTGAGGCCGCAAACTCAGGGTCCCTCTCACATACCTAGAGCTGAGAGAAGCCTCCTCTTGAGGTGCTTGGGGTAAGGTGGTATTCCTCTGGAGACGAATCCAGGGACTAACCTCTCTTTTCGAGTTGATTTTTGGTCCACAGAGTTCTTTCGTGTTGCTACAGTGACCTCAGGATCCCTCTATCCTTGAAACAGTGTTCTTGGGGTTTCTCTGGAGTGCCATCAAGGAAATCAAGGCTCCTTTCATGTGTGATGTGCAAGACGGAATTGCTCTGCACGCAGTACAGGGGAATCGGGCCTCATCTCGCATCGAGGGGGAAGTCTCATGGTTTTTCTCGAGTTGCGGCGGGAACCTGGGGTATATTCTCGAGTTACGACGGGGATGGCCCTTCCACCCACGTGTTTGTTCAGCCACGTCAGGACTCCTGCCTAGTTGCGAGGGACAACTCGGGATTCTCCTCGAGGCTTGGCAGGGCAATTGGAACGCCTCTCCAGCTGAGGCGGGATACCAAGGGTCCCTTTCCACGTGCCACAAGATTCCTGGGACTCCTATCAAGTTTCACGAGGAGTCAGGCATCGTCTCCTTTGGAGGCACTGATCTCCGCGTACCTCTGGAGTTTTCAAAGGATGTGAGGCCTCCGGTCGCGATGAGGTGGGGAACTAGGTCTTTCTCTGTGGTCTCCACAGGGGATTCAGACATCCTTTCTTCTTGGGAGATGCAAGACGAGCCTGCATTCAAGTCACTGCAGGGATATCCGGCCTTATTTCGAGTCAGGGCATCGCGGTGTCCATTCCACTTGAGGCCGCAAACTCAGGATCCCTCTCACATACCTAGAGCTGAGAGAAGCCTCCTCTTGAGGTGCTTGTGGTAAGGTGGTATTCCTCATGAGTCGAAGCCAGGGACTAACCTCTCATCTCGTGTTGATTCTTGGTCCACGGAGCTCTTTCGTGTTGCTACAGTGACCTCAGGATCCCTCTATCCTTGATACAGTGTTCTTGGGGTTTCTCTGGAGTGCCATCAAGGAAATCAAGGCTCCTTTCATGTGTGATGTGCAACACGGAATTGCTCTGCACGCAGTGCAGGGGAATCGGGCCTCATCTCGCGGTGAGGGGGAAGTCTCATCGTTTTTCTCGAGTTGTGGCGGGAACCTGGGGTATATTCTCGAGTTACGACGGGGATGGCCCTTCCACCCACGTGTTTCTTCAGCGACGTCAGGACTCCTGCCTAGTTGGGAGGGACAACTCGGGATTCTCCTCGAGGCTTGGCAAGGCAATTGAGACGCCTCTCCAGCTGAGGCGGGAGACCAAGTGTCCCTTTCCAAGTGCCACAGGAATCCTGGGACTCCTATCAAGTTTCACGAGGAGTCAGGCATCGTCTCCTTTGGAGGCACTGATCTCCGCGTACCTCTGGAGTTTTCAAAGGATGTGAGGCTATCGGTCGCGATGAAGTGGGGAACTAAGTCTTTCTCTGTGCTTTCCACAGGGGATTCAGACATCCTTTCGTCCTGGCAGATGCAAGACGAGCCTGCATTGAAGTCACTGCAGGGATATCCGGCCTTATTTCGAGTCAGGGCATCGCGGTGTCCATTCCACTTGAGGCCGCAAACTCAGGGTCCCTCTCACATAACTAGAGCTGAGAGAAGCCTCCTCTTGAGGTGCTTGTGGTAAGGTGGTATTCCTCTGGAGACGAATCCAGGGACTAACCTCTCTTTTCGAGTTGATTTTTGGTCCACAGAGTTCTTTCGTGTTGCTACAGTGACCTCAGGATCCCTCTATCCTTGAAACAGTGTTCTTGGGGTTTCTCTGGAGTGCCATCAAGGAAATCAAGGCTCCTTTCATGTGTGATGTGCAACACGGAATTGCTCTGCATGCAGTACAGGGGAATCGGGCCTCATCTCGCATCGAGGGGGAAGTCTCATGGTTTTTCTCGAGTTGCGGCGGGAACCTGGGGTATATTCTCGAGTTACGACGGGGATGGCCCTTCCACACACGTGTCTGTTCAGCCACGTCAGGACTCCTGCCTAGTTGCGAGGGACAACTCGGGATTCTCCTCGAGGCTTGGCAGGGCAATTGGAACGCCTCTCCAGCTGAGGCGGGAGACCAAGGGTCCCTTTCCACGTGCCACAAGAATCCTGGGACTCCTATCAAGTTTCACGAGGAGTCAGGCATCGTCTCCTTTGGAGGCACTGATCTCCGCGTACCTCTGGAGTTTTCAAAGGATGTGAGGCCTCCGGTCGCGATGAGGTGGGGAACTAGGTGTTTCTCTGTGGTCTCCACAGGGGATTCAGACATCCTTTCTTCTTGGGAGATGCAAGACGAGCCTGCATTCAAGTCACTGCAGGGATATCCGGCCTTATTTCGCGTCAGGGCATTGCGGTGTCCATTCCAGTTGAGGCCGCAAACTCAGGATCCCTCTCACATACCTAGAGCTGAGAGAAGCCTCCTCTTGAGGTGCTTGTGGTAAGGTGGTATTCCTCAGGAGTCGAAGCCAGGGACTAACCTCTCATCTCGTGTTGATTCTTGGTCCACGGAGCTCTTTCGTGTTGCTACAGTGACCTCAGGATCCCTCTAGCCTTGAAACAGTGTTCTTGGGGTTTCTCTGGAGTGCCATCAAGGAAATCAAGGCTCCTTTCATGTGTGATGTGCAAAACGGAATTGCTCTGCACGCAGTGCAGGGGAATCGGGCCTCATCTCGCATCGAGGGGGAAGTCTCATGGTTTTTCTCGAGTTGCGGCGGGAACCTGGGGTATATTCTCGAGTTACGACGGGGATGGCCCTTCCACACACGTGTGTGTTCAGCCATGTCAGGACTCCTGCCTAGTTGCGAGGGACAACTCGGGATTCTTCTCGAGGCTTTGCAGGGCAATTGGGACGCCTCTCCAGCTGAGACGGGAGACCAAGGGTCCCTTTCCACGTGCCACAGGAATCCTGGGTCTCCTATCAAGTTTCACGAGGAGTCAGGCATCGTCTCCTTTGGAGGCACTGATCTCCGCATACCTCTGGAGTTTTCAAAGGATTTGAGGCCTCCTGTCGCGATGAGGTGGGGAACTAGGTCTTTCTCTGTGGTCTCCACAGGGGATTCAGACATCCTTTCTTCTTGGGAGATGCAAGACGAGCCTGCATTCAAGTCACTGCAGGGATATCCGGCCTTATTTCGAGTCAGGGCATCGCGGTGTCCATTGCACTTGAGGCCGCAAACTCAGGGTCCCTCTCACATACCTAGAGCTGAGAGAAGCCTCCTCTTGAGGTGCTTGTGGTAAGGTGGTATTCCTCTGGAGTCGAAGCCAGGGACTAACCTCTCATCTAGAGTTGATTTTTGGCCCACGGAGCTCTTTCGTGTTGCTACAGTGACCTCAGGATCCCTCTAGCCTTGAAACAGTGTTCTTGGGGTTTCTCTGGAGTGCCATCAAGGAAATCAAGGCTCCTTTCATGTGTGATGTGCAACACGGAATTGCTCTGCACGCAGTGCAGGGGAATCGGGCCTCATCTCGCGGCGAGGGGGAAGTCTCATGGTTTTTCTCGAGTTGCGGCGGGAACCTGGGGTATATTCTCGAGTTACGACGGGGATGGCCCTTCCACCCACGTGTTTCTTCAGCGACGTCAGGACTCCTGCCTAGTTGCGAGGGACAACTCTGGATTCTCCTCGAGGCTTGGCAGGGCAATTGGAACGCCTCTCCAGCTGAGGCGGGAGACCAAGTGTCCCTTTCCAAGTGCCACAGGAATCCTGGGACTCCTATCAAGTTTCACGAGGAGTCAGGCATCGTCTCCTTTGGAGGCACTGATCTCCGCGTACCTCTGGAGTTTTCAAAGGATGTGAGGTTATCGGTCGCGATGAGGTGGGGAACTAAGTCTTTCTCTGTGCTTTCCACAGGGGATTCAGACATCCTTTCGTCCTGGGAGATGCAAGACGAGCCTGCATTGAAGTCACTGCAGGGATATCCGGCCTTATTTCGAGTCAGTGCATCGCGGTGTCCATTCCACTTGAGGCCGCAAACTCAGGGTCCCTCTCACATACCTAGAGCTGAGAGAAGCCTCCTCTTGAGGTGCTTGTGGTAAGGTGGTATTCCTCTGGAGACGAATCCAGGGACTAACCTCTCTTTTCGAGTTGATTTTTGGTCCACAGAGTTCTTTCGTGTTGATACAGTGACCTCAGGATCCCTCTATCCTTGAAACAGTGTTCTTGGGGTTTCTCTGGAGTGCCATCAAGGAAATCAAGGCTCCTTTCATGTGTGATGTGCAACACGGAATTGCTCTGCACGCAGTACAGGGGAATCGGGCCTCATCTCGCATTGAGGGGGAAGTCTCATGGTTTTTCTCGAGTTGCGGCGGGAACCTGGGGTATATTCTCGAGTTACGACGGGGATGGCCCTTCCACACACGTGTTTGTTCAGCCACGTCAGGACTCCTGCCTAGTTGCGAGGGACAACTCGGGATTCTCCTCGAGGCTTTGCAGGGCAATTGGGACGCCTCTCCAGCTGAGACGGGAGACCAAGTGTCCCTTTCCACGTGCCACAGGAATCCTGGGTCTCCTATCAAGTTTCACGAGGAGTCAGGCATCGTCTCCTTTGGAGGCACTGATCTCCGCATACCTCTGGAGTTTTCAAAGGATTTGAGGCTTCCGGTCGCGATGAGGTGGGGAACTAGGTCTTTCTCTGTGGTCTCCACAGGGGATTCAGACACCCTTTCGTCTTGGGAGATGCAAGACGAGCCTGCATTCCAGTCACTGCAGGGATATCCGGCCTTATTTCGAGTCAGGGCATCGCGGTGTCCATTCCACTTGAGGCCGCAAACTCAGGGTCCCTCTCACATACCTAGAGCTGAGAGAAGCCTCCTCTTGAGGTGCTTGTGGTAAGGTGGTATTCCTCTGGAGTCGAAGCCAGGGACTAACCTCTCATTTCGAGTTGATTTTTGGTCCACGGAGCGCTTTCGTGTTGCTACAGTGACCTCAGGATCCCTCTAGCCTTGAAACAGTGTTCTTGGGGTTTCTCTGGAGTGCCATCAAGGAAATCAAGGCTCCTTTCATGTGTGATGTGCAACACAGAATTGCTCTGCACGCAGTGCAGGGGAATCGGGCCTCATTTCGCGGCGAGGGGGAAGTCTCATGGTTTTTCTCGAGTTGCGGCGGGAACCTGGGGTATATTCTCGAGTTACGACGGGGATGGCCCTTCCACCCACGTGTTTGTTCAGCCAAGTCAGGACTCCTGCCTAGTTGCGAGGGACAACTCTGGATTCTCCTCGAGGCTTGGCAGGGCAATTGGAACGCCTCTCCAGCTGAGGCGGGAGACCAAGGGTTCCTTTCCACGTGCCACAAGAATCCTGGGACTCCTATCAAGTTTCACGAGGAGTCAGGCATCGTCTCCTTTGGAGGCACTGATCTCCGCGTACCTCTGGAGTTTTCAAAGGATGTGAGGCCTCCGGTCGCGATGAGGTGGGGAACTAGGTGTTTCTCTGTGGTCTCCACAGGGGATTCAGACATCCTTTCTTCTTGGGAGATGCAAGACGAGCCTGCATTCAAGTCACTGCAGGGATATCCGGCCTTATTTCGAGTCAGGGCATCGCGGTGTCCATTCCACTTGAGGCCGCAAACTCAGGATCCCTCTCACATACCTAGAGCTGAGAGAAGCCTCCTCTTGAGGTGCTTGTGGTAAGGTGGTATTCCTCAGGAGGTGAAGCCAGGGACTAACCTCTCATCTCGTGTTGATTCTTGGTCCACGGAGCGCTTTCGTGTTGCTACAGTGACCTCAGGATCCCTCTAGCCTTGAAACAGTGTTCTTGGGGTTTCTCTGGATTGCCATCAAGGAAATCAAGGCTCCTTTCATGTGTGATGTGCAACACGGAATTGCTCTGCACGCAGTGCAGGGGAATCGGGCCTCATCTCGCGGCGAGGGGGAAGTCTCATGGTTTTTCTCGAGTTGCGGCGGGAACCTGGGGTATATCCTCGAGTTACGACGGGGATGGCCCTTCCACACACGTGTGTGTTCAGCCATGTCAGGACTCCTGCCTAGTTGCGAGGGACAACTCGGGATTATCCTCGAGGCTTTGCAGGGCAATTGGGACGCCTCTCCAGCTGAGACGGGAGACCAAGGGTCCCTTTCCACGTGCCACAGGAATCCAGGGTCTCCTATCAAGTTTCACGAGGAGTCATGCTTCGTCTCCTTTGGAGGCACTGATCTCCGCATACCTCTGGAGTTTTCAAAGGATTTGAGGCCTCCGGTCGCGATGAGGTGGGGAACTAGGTCTTTCTCTGTGTTCTCCACAGGGGATTCAGACATCCTTTCATCTTGAGAGATGCAAGACGAGCCTGCATTCAAGTCACTGCAGGGATATCCGCCCTTATTTCGAGTCAGGGCATCGCGGTGTCCATTCCACTTGAGGCCGCAAACTCAGGATCCCTCTCACATACCTAGAGCTGAGAGAAGCCTCCTCTTGAGGTGCTTGTGGTAAGGTGGTATTCCTCTGGAGTCGAAGCCAGGGACTAACCTCTCATCTCGAGTTGATTTTTGGCCCACGGAGCTCTTTCGTGTTGCTACAGTGACCTCAGGATCCCTCTATCCTTGAAACAGTGTTCTTGGGGTTTCTCTGGAGTGCCATGAAGGAAATCAAGGCTCCTTTCATGTGTGATGTGCAACACGGAATTGCTCTGCACGCAGTGCAGGGGAATCGGGCCTCATCTCGCGGCGAGGGGGAAGTCTCATGGTTTTTCTCGAGTTGCGGCGGGAACCTGGGGTATATTCTCGAGTTACGACGGGGATGGCCCTTCCACCCACGTGTTTCTTCAACGACGTCAGGACTCCTGCCTAGTTGCGAGGGACAACTCTGGTTTCTCCTCGAAGCTTGGCAGGGCAATTTGGACGCCTCTCCAGCTGAGGCGGGCGACCAAGTGTCCCTTTCCACGTGCCACAGGAATCCTGGGACTCCTATCAAGTTTCACGAGGAGTCAGGCATCGTCTCCTTTGGAGGCACTGATCTCCGCGTACCTCTGGAGTTTTCAAAGGATGTGAGGCTATCGGTCGCGATGAGGTGGGGAACTAAGTCTTTCTCTGTGCTTTCCACAGGGGATTCAGACATCCTTTCGTCCTGGGAGATGCAAGACGAGCCTGCATTGAAGTCACTGCAGGGATATCCGGCCTTATTTCGAGTCAGGGCATCGCGGTGTCCATTCCACTTGAGGCCGCAAACTCAGGGTCCCTCTCACATACCTAGAGCTGAGAGAAGCCTCCTCTTGAGGTGCTTGTGGTAAGGTGGTATTCCTCTGGAGACGAATCTAGGGACTAACCTCTCTTTTCGAGTTGATTTTTGGTCCACAGAGTTCTTTCGTGTTGCTACAGTGACCTCAGGATCCCTCTATCCTTGAAACAGTGTTCTTGGGGTTTCTCTGGAGTGCCATCAAGGAAATCAAGGCTCCTTTCATGTGTGATGTGCAAGACGGAATTGCTCTGCACGCAGTACAGGGGAATCGGGCCTCATCTCGCATCGAGGGGGAAGTCCCATGGTTTTTCTCGAGTTGCGGCGGGAACCTGGGGTATATTCTCGAGTTACGACGGGGATGGCCCTTCCACCCACGTGTTTGTTCAGCCACGTCAGGACTCCTGCCTAGTTGCGAGGGACAACTCGGGATTCCCCTCGAGGCTTGGCAGGGCAATTGGAACGCCTCTCCAGCTGAGGCGGGGATACCAAGGGTCCCTTTCCACGTGCCACAAGATTCCTGGGACTCCTATCAAGTTTCACGAGGAGTCAGGCATCGTCTCCTTTGGAGGCACTGATCTCCGCGTACCTCTGGAGTTTTCAAAGGATGTGAGGCCTCCTGTCGCGATGAGGTGGGGAACTAGGTCTTTCTCTGTGGTCTCCACAGGGGATTCAGACATCCTTTCTTCTTGGGAGATGCAAGACGAGCCTGCATTCAAGTCACTGCAGGGATATCCGGCCTTATTTCGAGTCAGGGCATCGCGGTGTCCATTCCACTTGAGGCCGCAAACTCAGGATCCCTCTCACATACCTAGAGCTGAGAGAAGCCTCCTCTTGAGGTGCTTGTGGTAAGGTGGTATTCCTCATGAGTCGAAGCCAGGGACTAACCTCTCATCTCGTGTTGATTCTTGGTCCACGGAGCTCTTTCGTGTTGCTACAGTGACCTCAGGATCCCTCTATCCTTGATACAGTGTTCTTGGGGTTTCTCTGGAGTGCCATCAAGGAAATCAAGGCTCCTTTCATGTGTGATGTGCAACACGGAATTGCTCTGCACGCAGTGCAGGGGAATCGGGCCTCATCTCGCGGTGAGGGGGAAGTCTCATCGTTTTTCTCGAGTTGTGGCGGGAACCTGGGGTATATTCTCGAGTTACGACGGGGATGGCCCTTCCACACACGTGTGTGTTCAGCCATGTCAGGACTCCTGCCTAGTTGCGAGGGACAACTCGGGATTCTTCTCGAGGCTTTGCAGGGCAATTGGGACGCCTCTCCAGCTGAGACGGGAGACCAAGGGTCCCTTTCCACGTGCCACAGGAATCCTGGGTCTCCTATCAAGTTTCACGAGGAGTCAGGCATCGTCTCCTTTGGAGGCACTGATCTCCGCATACCTCTGGAGTTTTCAAAGGATTTGAGGCCTCCTGTCGCGATGAGGTGGGGAACTAGGTCTTTCTCTGTGGTCTCCACAGGGGATTCAGACATCCTTTCATCTTGGGAGATGCAAGACGAACCTGCATTCAAGTCACTGCAGGGATATCCGGCCTTATTTCGAGTCAGGGCATCGCGGTGTCCATTCCACTTGAGGCCGCAAACTCAGGGTCCCTCTCACATACCTAGAGCTGAGAGAAGCCTCCTCTTGAGGTGCTTGTGGTAAGGTGGTATTCCTCTTGAGTCGAAGCCAGGGACTAACCTCTCATCTAGAGTTGATTTTTGGCCCACGGAGCTCTTTCGTGTTGCTACAGTGACCTCAGGATCCCTCTAGCCTTGAAACAGTGTTCTTGGGGTTTCTCTGGAGTGCCATCAAGGAAATCAAGGCTCCTTTCATGTGTGATGTGCAACACGGAATTGCTCTGCACGCAGTGCAGGGGAATCGGGCCTCATCTCGCGGCGAGGGGGAAGTCTCATGGTTTTTCTCGAGTTGCGGCGGGAACCTGGGGTATATTCTCGAGTTACGACGGGGATGGCCCTTCCACCCACGTGTTTCTTCAGCGACGTCAGGACTCCTGCCTAGTTGCGAGGGACAACTCTGGATTCTCCTCGAGGCTTGGCAGGGCAATTGGGACGCCTCTCCAGCTGAGGCGGGAGACCAAGTGTCCCTTTCCAAGTGCCACAGGAATCCTGGGACTCCTATCAAGTTTCACGAGGAGTCAGGCATCGTCTCCTTTGGAGGCACTGATCTCCGCGTACCTCTGGAGTTTTCAAAGGATGTGAGGCTATCGGTCGCGATGAGGTGGGGAACTAAGTCTTTCTCTGTGCTTTCCACAGGGGATTCAGACATCCTTTCGTCTTGGGAGATGCAAGACGAGCCTGCATTGAAGTCACTGCAGGGATATTCGGCCTCATTTCTAGTCAGGGCATCGCGGTGTCCATTCCACTTGAGGCCGCAAACTCAGGGTCCCTCTCACATACCTAGAGCTGAGAGAAGCCTCCTCTTGAGGTGCTTGTGGTAAGGTGGTATTCCTCTGGAGACGAATCCAGGGACTAACCTCCCTTTTCGAGTTGATTCTTGGTCCACAGAGTTCTTTCGTGTTGCTACAGTGACCTCAGGATCCCTCTATCCTTGAAACAGTGTTCTTGGGGTTTCTCTGGAGTGCCATCAAGGAAATCAAGGCTCCTTTCATGTGTGATGTGCAAGACGGAATTGCTCTGCACGCAGTACAGGGGAATCGGGCCTCATCTCGCATCGAGGGGAAGTCTCATGGTTTTTCTCGAGTTGCGGCGGGAACCTGGGGTATATTCTCGAGTTACGACGGGGATGGCCCTTCCACACACGTGTGTGTTCAGCCATGTCAGGACTCCTGCCTAGTTGCGAGGGACAACTCGGGATTCTCCTCGAGGCTTTGCAGGGCAATTGGGACGCCTCTCCAGCTGAGGCGGGAGACCAAGAGTCCCTGTCCACGTGCCACAGGAATCCTGGGTCTCCTATCAAGTTTCACGAGGAGTCAGGCATCGTCTCCTTTGGAGGCACTGATCTCCGCATACCTCTGGAGTTTTCAAAGGATTTGAGGCCTCCTGTCGCGATGAGGTGGGGAACTAGGTCTTTCTCTGTGGTCTCCACAGGGGATTCAGACACCCTTTCGTCTTGGGAGATGCAAGACGAGCCTGCATTCCAGTCACTGCAGGGATATCCGGCCTTATTTCGAGTCAGGGCATCGCGGTGTCCATTCCACTTGAGGCCGCAAACTCAGGGTCCCTCTCACATACCTAGAGCTGAGAGAAGCCTCCTCTTGAGGTGCTTGTGGTAAGGTGGTATTCCTCTGGAGTCGAAGACAGGGACTAACCTCTCATCTCGAGTTGATTTTTGGTCCACGGAGCTCTTTCGTGTTGCTACAGTGACCTCAGGATCCCTCTAGCCTTGAAACAGTGTTCTTGGGGTTTCTCTGGAGTGCCATGAAGGAAATCAATGCTCCTTTCATGTGTGATGTGCAACACAGAACTGCTCTGCACGCAGTGCAGGGGAATCGGGCCTCATCTCGCGGCGAGGGGGAAGTCTCATGGTTTTTCTCGAGTTGCGGCGGGAACCTGGGGTATATTCTCGAGTTACGACGGGGATGGCCCTTCCACACACGTGTTTGTTCAGCCACGTCAGGACTCTTGCCTAGTTGCGAGACACAACTCGGGATTCTCCTCGAGGCTTGGCAAGGCAATTGGGACGCCTCTCCAGCTGAGGCGGGAGACCAAGGGTCCCTTTCCACGTGCCACAGGAATCCTGAGACTCCTATCAAGTTTCACGAGGAGTCAGGCATCGTCTCCTTTGGAGGCACTGATGTCCGCGTACCTCTGGAGTTTTCAAAGGATGTGAGGCCTCCGGTCGCGATGAGGTGGGTAACTAGGTCTTTCTCTGTGGTCTCCACAGGGGATTCAGACATCCTTTCATCTTGGGAGATGCAAGACGAGCCTGCATTCAAGTCACTGCAGGGATATCCAGCCTTGTTTCGCGTCAGGGCATCGCGGTGTCCATTCCACTTGAGGCCGCAAACTCAGGGTCCCTCTCACATACCTAGAGTTGAGAGAAGCCTCCTCTTGAGGTGCTTGTGGTAAGATGGTATTCCTCTGGAGACGAATCCAGGGACTAACCTCTCTTTTCGAGTTGATTTTTGGTCCACAGAGTTCTTTCCTGTTGCTACAGTGACCTCAGGATCCCTCTATCCTTGAAACAGTGTTCTTGGGGGTTCTCTGGAGTGCCATCAAGGAAATCAAGGCTCCTTTCATGTGTGATGTGCAAGACGGAATTGCTCTGCATGCAGTACAGGGGAATCGGGCCTCATCTCGCATCGAGGGGGAAGTCTCATGGTTTTTCTCGAGTTGCGGCGGGAACCTGGGGTATATTCTCGAGTTACGACGGGGATGGCCCTTCCACCCACGTGTTTCTTCAGCGACGTCAGGACTCCTGCCTAGTTGCAAGGGACAACTCTGGATTCTCCTCGAGGCTTGGCAGGGCAATTGGGACGCCTCTCCAGCTGAGGCGGGAGACCAAGTGTCCCTATCCAAGTGCCACAGGAATTCTGGGACTCCTATCAAGTTTCACGAGGAGTCAGGCATCGTCTCCTTTGGAGGCACTGATCTCCGCGTACCTCTGGAGTTTTCAAAGGATGTGAGGCTATCGGTCGCGATGAGGTGGGGAACTAAGTCTTTCTCTGTGCTTTCCACAGGGGATTCAGCCATCCTTTCGTCCTGGGAGATGCAAGACGAGCCTGCATTGAAGTCACTGCAGGGATACCCGGCCTTATTTCGAGTCAGGGCATCGCGGTGTCCATTCCACTTGAGGCCGCAAACTCAGGGTCCCTCTCACATACCTAGAGCTGAGAGAAGCCTCCTCTTGAGGTGCTTGTGGTAAGGTGGTATTCCTCTGGAGACGAATCCAAGGACTAACCTCTCTTTTCGAGTTGATTTTTGGTCCACAGAGTTCTTTCGTGTTGCTACAGTGACCTCAGGATCCCTCTATCCTTGAAACAGTGTTCTTGGGGTGTCTCTGGAGTGCCATCAAGGAAATCAAGGCTCCTTTCATGTGTGATGTGCAAGACGGAATTGCTCTGCACGCAGTACAGGGGAATCGGGCCTCATCTCGCATCGAGGGGGAAGTCTCATGGTTTTTGTCGAGTTGCGGCGGGAACCTGGGGTATATTCTCGAGTTACGACGGGGATGGCCCTTCCACCCACGTGTTTGTTCAGCCAAGTCAGGACTCCTGCCTAGTTGCGAGGGACAACTCGGGATTCTCCTCGAGGCTTGGCAGGGCAATTGGAACGCCTCTCCAGCTGAGGCGGGAGACCAAGTGTCCCTTTCCACGTGCCACAAGAATCCTGGGACTCCTATCAAGTTTCACGAGGAGTCAGGCATCGTCTCCTTTGGAAGCACTGATCTCCGCGTACCTCTGGAGTTTTCAAAGGATGTGAGGCCTCCGGTCGCGATGAGGTGGGGAACTAGGTCTTTCTCTGTGGTCTCCACAGGGGATTCATACATCCTTTCTTCTTGGGAGATGCAAGACGAGCCTGCATTCAAGTCACTGCAGGGATATCCGGCCTTATTTCGAGTCAGGGCATCGCGGTGTCCATTCCACTTGAGGCCGCAAACTCAGGGTCCCTCTCACATACCTAGAGCTGAGAGAAGCCTCCTCTTGAGGTGCTTGTGGTAAGGTGGTATTCCTCAGGAGTCGAAGCCAGGGACTAACCTCACATCTCGTGTTGATTCTTGGTCCACGGAGCTTTTTCGTGTTGCTACAGTGACCTCAGGATCCCTCTATCCTTGAAACAGTGTTCTTGGGGTTTCTCTGGAGTGCCATCAAGGAAATCAAGGCTCCTTTCATGTGTGATGTGCAAGACGGAATTGCTCTGCACGCAGTGCAGGGGAATCGGGCCTCATCTCGCGGCGAGGGGGAAGTCTCATGGTTTTTCTCGAGTTGCAGCTGGAACCTGGGGTATATTCTCGAGTTACGACGGGGATGGCCCTTCCACACACGTGTGTGTTCAGCCATGTCAGGACTCCTGCCTAGTTGCGAGGGACAACTCGGGATTCTCCTCGAGGCTTTGCAGGGCAATTGGGACGCCTCTCCAGCTGAGACGGGAGACCAAGGGTCCATTTCCATGTGCCACAGGAATCCTGGGTCTCCTATCAAGTTTCACGAGGAGTCAGGCATCGTCTCCTTTGGAGGCACTGATCTCCGCATACCTCTGGAGTTTTCAAAGGATTTGAGGCCCCCTGTCGCGATGAGGTGGGGAACTAGGTCTTTCTCTGTGGTCTCCACAGGGGATTCAGACACGGTTTCGTCTTGGGAGATGCAAGACGAGCCTGCATTCCAGTCACTGCAGGGATATCCGCCCTTATTTCGAGTCAGGGCATCGCGGTGTCCATTCCACTTGACTCCGCAAACTCAGGGTCCCTCTCACATACCTAGAGCTGAGAGAAGCCTCCTCTTGAGGTGCTTGTGGTAAGGTGGTATTCCTCTGGAGTCGAAGCCAGGGACTAACCTCTCATCTCGAGTTGATTTTTGGTCCACGAAGCTCTTTCGTGTTGCTACAGTGACCTCAGGATCCCTCTAGCCTTGAAACAGTGTTCTTGGGGTTTCTCTGGAGTGCCATCAAGGAAATCAAGGCTCCTTTCATGTGTGATGTGCAACACGGAATTGCTCTGCACGCAGTGCAGGGGAATTGGGCCTCATCTCGCGGCGAGGGGGAAGTCTCATGGTTTTTCTCGAGTTGCGGCGGGAACCTGGGGTATATTCTCGAGTTACGACGGGGATGGCCCTTCCACCCACGTGTTTCTTCAGCGACGTCAGGACTCCTGCCTAGTTGCGAGGGACAACTCTGGATTCTCCTCGAGGCTTGGCAGGGCAATTGGGATGCCTGTCCAGCTGAGGTGGGAGACCAAGTGTCCCTTTCCAAGTGCCACAGGAATCCTGGGACTCCTATCAAGTTTCACGAGGAGTCAGGCATCGTCTCCTTTGGAGGCACTGATCTCCGCGTACCTCTGGAGTTTTCAAAGGATGTGAGGCTATCGGTCGCGATGAGGTGGGGAACTAAGTCTTTCTCTGTGCTTTCCACAGGGGATTCAGACATCCTGTCGTCCTGGGAGATGCAAGACGAGCCTGCATTGAAGTCACTGCAGGGATATCCGGCCTTATTTCGAGTCAGGGCATCGCGGTGTCCATTCCACTTGAGGCCGCAAACTCAGGGTCCCTCTCACATACCTAGAGCTGAGAGAAGCCTCCTCTTGAGGTGCTTGTGGTAAGGTGGTATTCCTCTGGAGACGAATCCAGGGACTAACCTCTCTTTTCGAGTTGATTTTTGGTCCACAGAGTTCTTTCGTGTTGCGTCAGTGACCTCAGGATCCCTCTATCCTTGAAACAGTGTTCTTGGGGTTTCTCTGGAGTGCCATCAAGGAAATCAAGGCTCCTTTCATGTGTGATGTGCAAGACGGAATTGCTCTGCACGCAGTACAGGGGAATCGGGCCTCATCTCGCATCGAGGGGGAAGTCTCATGGTTTTTCTCGAGTTGCGGCAGGAACCTGGGGTATATTCTCGAGTTACGACGGGGATGGCCCTTCCACCCACGTGTTTGTTCAGCCACGTCAGGACTCCTGCCTAGTTGCGAGGGACAACTCGGGATTCTCCTCGAGGCTTGGCAAGGCAATTGGAACGCCTCTCCAGCTGAGGCGGGAGACCAAGGGTCCCTTTCCACGTGCCACAGGAATCCTGGGACTCCTATCAAGTTTCACGAGGAGTCAGGCATCGTCTCCTTTGGAGGCACTGATCTCCGCGTACCTCTGGAGTTTTCAAAGGATGTGAGGCCTCCGGTCGCGATGAGGTGGGGAACTAGGTGTTTCTCTGTGGTCTCCACAGGGGATTCAGACATCCATTCTTCTTGGGAGATGCAAGACGAGTCTGCATTCAAGTCACTGCAGGGATATCCGGCATTATTTCGAGTCAGGGCATCGCGGTGTCCATTCCACTTGAGGCCGCAAACTCAGGATCCCTCTCACATACCTAGAGCTGAGAGAAGCCTCCTCTTGAGGTGCTTGTGGTAAGGTGGTATTCCTCAGGAGTCGAAGCCAGGGACTAACCTCTCATCTCGTCTTGATTCTTGGTCCACGGAGCTCTTTCGTGTTGCGACAGTGACCTCAGGATCCCTCTAGCCTTGAAACAGTGTTCTTGGGGTTTCTCTGGAGTGCCATCAAGGAAATCAAGGCTCCTTTCATGTGTGATGTGCAACACGGAATTGCTCTGCACGCAGTGCAGGGGAATCGGGCCTCATCTCGCGGCGAGGGTTAAGTCTCATGGCTTTTCTCGAGTTGCGGCGGGAACCTGGGGTATATTCTCGAGTTACGACGGGGATGGCCCTTCCACACACGTGTGTGTTCAGCCATGTCAGGACTCCTGCCTAGTTGTGAGGGACAACTCGGGATTCTCCTCGAGGCTTTGCAGGGCAATTGGGACGCCTCTCCAGCTGAGACGGGAGACCAAGGGTCCCTTTCCACGTGCCACAGGAATCCTGGGTCTCCTATCAAGTTTCACGAGGAGTCAGGCATCGTCTCCTTTGGAGGCACTGATCTCCGCATACCTCTTCAGTTTTCAAAGGATTTGAGGCCTCCTGTCGCGATGAGGTGGGGAACTAGGTCTTTCTCTGTGGTCTCCACAGGGGATTCAGACACCCTTTCGTCTTGGGAGATGCAAGACAAGCCTGCATTCCAGTCACTGCAGGGATATCCGGCCTTATATCGAGTCAGGGCATCGCGGTGTCCATTCCACTTGAGGCCGCAAACTCAGGGTCCCTCTCACATACCTAGAGCTGAGAGAAGCCTCCTCTTGAGGTGCTTGTGGTAAGGTGGTATTCCTCTGGAGTCGAAGCCAGGGACTAACCTCTCATCTCGAGTTGATTTTTGGTCCACGGAGCTCTTTCGTGTTGCTACAGTGACCTCAGGATCCCTCTAGCCTTGAAACAGTGTTCTTGGGGTTTCTCTGGAGTGCCATGAAGGAAATCAAGGCTCCTTTCATGTGTGATGTGCAACACAGAATTGCTCTGCACGCAGTGCAGGGGAATCGGGCCTCATCTCGCGGCGAGGGGGAAGTCTCATGGTTTTTCTCGAGTTGCGGCGGGAACCTGGGGTATATTCTCGAGTTACGACGGGGATGGCCCTTCCACACACGTGTTTGTTCAGCCACGTCAGGACTCTTGCCTAGTTGCGAGACACAACTCGGGATTCTCCTCGAGGCTTGGCAAGGCAATTGGGACGCCTCTCCAGCTGAGGCGGGAGACCAAGGGTCCCTTTCCACGTGCCACAGGAATCCTGGGACTCCTATCAAGTTTCACGAGGAGTCAGGCATCGTCTCCTTTGGAGGCACTGATCTCCGCGTACCTCTGGAGTTTTCAAAGGATGTGAGGCCTCCGGTCGCGATGAGGTGGGGAACTAGGTCTTTCTCTGTGGTCTCCACAGGGGATTCAGACATCCTTTCATCTTGGGAGATGCAAGAGGAGCCTGCATTCAAGTCACTGCAGGGATATCCAGCCTTATTTCGCGTCAGGGCATCGCGGTGTCCATTCCACTTGAGGCCGCAAACTCAGGGTCCCTCTCACATACCTAGAGCTGAGAGAAGCCTCCTCTTGAGGTGCTTGTGGTAAGGTGGTATTCCTCTGGAGTCGAAACCAGGGACTAACCTCTCATCTCGAGTTGATTTTTGGCCCACGGAGCTCTTTCGTGTTGCTACAGTGACCTCAGGATCCCTCTAGCCTTGAAGCAGTGTTCTTGGGGTTTCTCTGGAGTGCCATGAAGGAAATCAAGGCTCCTTTCATGTGTGATGTGCAACACGGAATTGCTCTGCACGCAGTGCAGGGGAATCGGGCCTCATCTCGCGGCGAGGGGGAAGTCTCATGGTTTTTCTCGAGTTGCGGCGGGAACCTGGGGTATATTCTCGAGTTACGACGGGGATGGCCCTTCCACCCACGTGTTTCTTCAGCGACGTCAGGACTCCTGCCTAGTTGCGAGGGACAACTCTGGATTCTCCTCGAGGCTTGGCAGGGCAATTGGGACGCCTCTCCAGCTGAGGCGGGAGACCAAGTGTCCCTTTCCAAGTGCCACAGGAATCCTGGGACTCCTATCAAGTTTCACGAGGAGTCAGGCATCGTCTCCTTTGGAGGCACTGATCTCCGCGTACCTCTGGAGTTTTCAAAGGATGTGAGGCTATCGGTGGCGATGAGGTGGGGAACTAAGTCTTTCTCTGTGCTTTCCACAGGGAATTCAGACATCCTTTCGTCCTGGGAGATGCAAGACGAGCCTGCATTGAAGTCACTGCAGGGATATCCGGCCTTATTTCGAATCAGGGAATCGCGGTGTCCATTACACTTGAGGCCGCAAACTCAGGGTCCCTCTCACATACCTAGAGCTGAGAGAAGCCTCCTCTTGAGGTGCTTGTGGTAAGGTGGTATTCCTCTGGAGACGAATCCAGGGACCAACCTCTCTTTTCGAGTTGATTTTTGGTCCACAGAGTTCTTTCGTGTTGCTACAGTGACCTCAGGATCCCTCTATCCTTGAAACAGTGTTCTTGGGGTGTCTCTGGAGTGCCATCAAGGAAATCAAGGCTCCTTTCATGTGTGATGTGCAAGACGGAATTGCTCTGCACGCAGTACAGGGGAATCGGGCCTCATCTCGCATCGAGGGGGAAGTCTCATGGTTTTTGTCGAGTTGCGGCGGGAACCTGGGGTATATTCTCGAGTTACGACGGGGATGGCCCTTCCACCCACGTGTTTGTTCAGCCAAGTCAGGACTCCTGCCTAGTTGCGAGGGACAACTCGGGATTCTCCTCGAGGCTTGGCAGGGCAATTGGAACGCCTCTCCAGCTGAGGCGGGAGACCAAGTGTCCCTTTCCACGTGCCACAAGAATCCTGGGACTCCTATCAAGTTTCACGAGGAGTCAGGCATCGTCTCCTTTGGAAGCACTGATCTCCGCGTACCTCTGGAGTTTTCAAAGGATGTGAGGCCTCCGGTCGCGATGAGGTGGGGAACTAGGTCTTTCTCTGTGGTCTCCACAGGGGATTCAGACATCCTTTCTTCTTGGGAGATGCAAGACGAGCCTGCATTCAAGTCACTGCAGGGATATCCGGCCTTATTTCGAGTCAGGGCATCGCGGTGTCCATTCCACTTGAGGCCGCAAACTCAGGGTCCCTCTCACATACCTAGAGCTGAGAGAAGCCTCCTCTTGAGGTGCTTGTGGTAAGGTGGTATTCCTCAGGAGTCGAAGCCAGGGACTAACCTCACATCTCGTGTTGATTCTTGGTCCACGGAGCTTTTTCGTGTTGCTACAGTGACCTCAGGATCCCTCTATCCTTGAAACAGTGTTCTTGGGGTTTCTCTGGAGTGCCATCAAGGAAATCAAGGCTCCTTTCATGTGTGATGTGCAAGACGGAATTGCTCTGCACGCAGTGCAGGGGAATCGGGCCTCATCTCGCGGCGAGGGGGAAGTCTCATGGTTTTTCTCGAGTTGCAGCTGGAACCTGGGGTATATTCTCGAGTTACGACGGGGATGGCCCTTCCACACACGTGTGTGTTCAGCCATGTCAGGACTCCTGCCTAGTTGCGAGGGACAACTCGGGATTCTCCTCGAGGCTTTGCAGGGCAATTGGGACGCCTCTCCAGCTGAGACGGGAGACCAAGGGTCCATTTCCATGTGCCACAGGAATCCTGGGTCTCCTATCAAGTTTCACGAGGAGTCAGGCATCGTCTCCTTTGGAGGCACTGATCTCCGCATACCTCTGGAGTTTTCAAAGGATTTGAGGCCCCCTGTCGCGATGAGGTGGGGAACTAGGTCTTTCTCTGTGGTCTCCACAGGGGATTCAGACACGGTTTCGTCTTGGGAGATGCAAGACGAGCCTGCATTCCAGTCACTGCAGGGATATCCGCCCTTATTTCGAGTCAGGGCATCGCGGTGTCCATTCCACTTGACTCCGAAAACTCAGGGTCCCTCTCACATACCTAGAGCTGAGAGAAGCCTCCTCTTGAGGTGCTTGTGGTAAGGTGGTATTCCTCTGGAGTCGAAGCCAGGGACTAACCTCTCATCTCGAGTTGATTTTTGGTCCACGAAGCTCTTTCGTGTTGCTACAGTGACCTCAGGATCCCTCTAGCCTTGAAACAGTGTTCTTGGGGTTTCTCTGGAGTGCCATCAAGGAAATCAAGGCTCCTTTCATGTGTGATGTGCAACACGGAATTGCTCTGCACGCAGTGCAGGGGAATTGGGCCTCATCTCGCGGCGAGGGGGAAGTCTCATGGTTTTTCTCGAGTTGCGGCGGGAACCTGGGGTATATTCTCGAGTTACGACGGGGATGGCCCTTCCACCCACGTGTTTCTTCAGCGACGTCAGGACTCCTGCCTAGTTGCGAGGGACAACTCTGGATTCTCCTCGAGGCTTGGCAGGGCAATTGGGATGCCTGTCCAGCTGAGGTGGGAGACCAAGTGTCCCTTTCCAAGTGCCACAGGAATCCTGGGACTCCTATCAAGTTTCACGAGGAGTCAGGCATCGTCTCCTTTGGAGGCACTGATCTCCGCGTACCTCTGGAGGTTTCAAAGGATGTGAGGCTATCGGTCGCGATGAGGTGGGGAACTAAGTCTTTCTCTGTGCTTTCCACAGGGGATTCAGACATCCTTTCGTCCTGGGAGATGCAAGACGAGCCTGCATTGAAGTCACTGCAGGGATATCCGGCCTTATTTCGAGTCAGGGCATCGCGGTGTCCATTCCACTTGAGGCCGCAAACTCAGGGTCCCTCTCACATACCTAGAGCTGAGAGAAGCCTCCTCTTGAGGTGCTTGTGGTAAGGTGGTATTCCTCTGGAGACGAATCCAGGGACTAACCTCTCTTTTCGAGTTGATTTTTGGTCCACAGAGTTCTTTCGTGTTGCGTCAGTGACCTCAGGATCCCTCTATCCTTGAAACAGTGTTCTTGGGGTTTCTCTGGAGTGCCATCAAGGAAATCAAGGCTCCTTTCATGTGTGATGTGCAAGACGGAATTGCTCTGCACGCAGTACAGGGGAATCGGGCCTCATCTCGCATCGAGGGGGAAGTCTCATGGTTTTTCTCGAGTTGCGGCAGGAACCTGGGGTATATTCTCGAGTTACGACGGGGATGGCCCTTCCACCCACGTGTTTGTTCAGCCACGTCAGGACTCCTGCCTAGTTGCGAGGGACAACTCGGGATTCTCCTCGAGGCTTGGCAAGGCAATTGGAACGCCTCTCCAGCTGAGGCGGGAGACCAAGGGTCCCTTTCCACGTGCCACAGGAATCCTGGGACTCCTATCAAGTTTCACGAGGAGTCAGGCATCGTCTCCTTTGGAGGCACTGATCTCCGCGTACCTCTGGAGTTTTCAAAGGATGTGAGGCCTCCGGTCGCGATGAGGTGGGGAACTAGGTGTTTCTCTGTGGTCTCCACAGGGGATTCAGACATCCATTCTTCTTGGGAGATGCAAGACGAGTCTGCATTCAAGTCACTGCAGGGATATCCGGCATTATTTCGAGTCAGGGCATCGCGGTGTCCATTCCACTTGAGGCCGCAAACTCAGGATCCCTCTCACATACCTAGAGCTGAGAGAAGCCTCCTCTTGAGGTGCTTGTGGTAAGGTGGTATTCCTCAGGAGTCGAAGCCAGGGACTAACCTCTCATCTCGTCTTGATTCTTGGTCCACGGAGCTCTTTCGTGTTGCGACAGTGACCTCAGGATCCCTCTAGCCTTGAAACAGTGTTCTTGGGGTTTCTCTGGAGTGCCATCAAGGAAATCAAGGCTCCTTTCATGTGTGATGTGCAACACGGAATTGCTCTGCACGCAGTGCAGGGGAATCGGGCCTCATCTCGCGGCGAGGGTTAAGTCTCATGGCTTTTCTCGAGTTGCGGCGGGAACCTGGGGTATATTCTCGAGTTACGACGGGGATGGCCCTTCCACACACGTGTGTGTTCAGCCATGTCAGGACTCCTGCCTAGTTGTGAGGGACAACTCGGGATTCTCCTCGAGGCTTTGCAGGGCAATTGGGACGCCTCTCCAGCTGAGACGGGAGACCAAGGGTCCCTTTCCACGTGCCACAGGAATCCTGGGTCTCCTATCAAGTTTCACGAGGAGTCAGGCATCGTCTCCTTTGGAGGCACTGATCTCCGCATACCTCTTCAGTTTTCAAAGGATTTGAGGCCTCCTGTCGCGATGAGGTGGGGAACTAGGTCTTTCTCTGTGGTCTCCACAGGGGATTCAGACACCCTTTCGTCTTGGGAGATGCAAGACAAGCCTGCATTCCAGTCACTGCAGGGATATCCGGCCTTATATCGAGTCAGGGCATCGCGGTGTCCATTCCACTTGAGGCCGCAAACTCAGGGTCCCTCTCACATACCTAGAGCTGAGAGAAGCCTCCTCTTGAGGTGCTTGTGGTAAGGTGGTATTCCTCTGGAGTCGAAGCCAGGGACTAACCTCTCATCTCGAGTTGATTTTTGGTCCACGGAGCTCTTTCGTGTTGCTACAGTGACCTCAGGATCCCTCTAGCCTTGAAACAGTGTTCTTGGGGTTTCTCTGGAGTGCCATGAAGGAAATCAAGGCTCCTTTCATGTGTGATGTGCAACACAGAATTGCTCTGCACGCAGTGCAGGGGAATCGGGCCTCATCTCGCGGCGAGGGGGAAGTCTCATGGTTTTTCTCGAGTTGCGGCGGGAACCTGGGGTATATTCTCGAGTTACGACGGGGATGGCCCTTCCACACACGTGTTTGTTCAGCCACGTCAGGACTCTTGCCTAGTTGCGAGACACAACTCGGGATTCTCCTCGAGGCTTGGCAAGGCAATTGGGACGCCTCTCCAGCTGAGGCGGGAGACCAAGGGTCCCTTTCCACGTGCCACAGGAATCCTGGGACTCCTATCAAGTTTCACGAGGAGTCAGGCATCGTCTCCTTTGGAGGCACTGATCTCCGCGTACCTCTGGAGTTTTCAAAGGATGTGAGGCCTCCGGTCGCGATGAGGTGGGGAACTAGGTCTTTCTCTGTGGTCTCCACAGGGGATTCAGACATCCTTTCATCTTGGGAGATGCAAGAGGAGCCTGCATTCAAGTCACTGCAGGGATATCCAGCCTTATTTCGCGTCAGGGCATCGCGGTGTCCATTCCACTTGAGGCCGCAAACTCAGGGTCCCTCTCACATACCTAGAGCTGAGAGAAGCCTCCTCTTGAGGTGCTTGTGGTAAGGTGGTATTCCTCTGGAGTCGAAACCAGGGACTAACCTCTCATCTCGAGTTGATTTTTGGCCCACGGAGCTCTTTCGTGTTGCTACAGTGACCTCAGGATCCCTCTAGCCTTGAAGCAGTGTTCTTGGGGTTTCTCTGGAGTGCCATCAAGGAAATCAAGGCTCCTTTCATGTGTGATGTGCAACACGGAATTGCTCTGCACGCAGTGCAGGGGAATCGGGCCTCATCTCGCGGCGAGGGGGAAGTCTCATGGTTTTTCTCGAGTTGCGGCGGGAACCTGGGGTATATTCTCGAGTTACGACGGGGATGGCCCTTCCACCCACGTGTTTCTTCAGCGACGTCAGGACTCCTGCCTAGTTGCGAGGGACAACTCTGGATTCTCCTCGAGGCTTGGCAGGGCAATTGGGACGCCTCTCCAGCTGAGGCGGGAGACCAAGTGTCCCTTTCCAAGTGCCACAGGAATCCTGGGACTCCTATCAAGTTTCACGAGGAGTCAGGCATCGTCTCCTTTGGAGGCACTGATCTCCGCGTACCTCTGGAGTTTTCAAAGGATGTGAGGCTATCGGTGGCGATGAGGTGGGGAACTAAGTCTTTCTCTGTGCTTTCCACAGGGAATTCAGACATCCTTTCGTCCTGGGAGATGCAAGACGAGCCTGCATTGAAGTCACTGCAGGGATATCCGGCCTTATTTCGAATCAGGGAATCGCGGTGTCCATTACACTTGAGGCCGCAAACTCAGGGTCCCTCTCACATACCTAGAGCTGAGAGAAGCCTCCTCTTGAGGTGCTTGTGGTAAGGTGGTATTCCTCTGGAGACGAATCCAGGGACCAACCTCTCTTTTCGAGTTGATTTTTGGTCCACAGAGTTCTTTCGTGTTGCTACAGTGACCTCAGGATCCCTCTAGCCTTGAAACAGTGTTCTTGGGGTTTCTCTGGAGTGCCATCAAGGAAATCAAGGCTCCTTTCATGTGTGATGTGCAAGACGGAATTGCTCTGCACGCAGTACAGGGGAATCAGGCCTCATCTCGCATCGAGGGGGAAGTCTCATGGTTTTTTTCGAGTTGCGGCTGAAACCTGGGGTATATTCTCCAGTCACGACGGGGATGGCCCTTCCACACACGTGTTTCTTCAGCCACGTCAGGATTCCTGCCTAGTTGCGAGGGACAACTCGGGATTCTCCTCGAGGCTTGGCAGGGCAATTGGAACGCCTCTCCAGCTGAGGCGGGAGACCAAGGGTCCCTTTCCAAGTGCCACAAGAATCCTGGGACTCCTATCAAGTTTCACGAGGAGTCAGGCATCGTCTCCTTTGGAGGCACTGATCTCCGCGTACCTCTGGAGTTTTCAAAGGATGTGAGGCCTCCGGTCGCGATGAGGTGGGGAACTAGGTGTTTCTCTGTGGTCTCCACAGGGGATTCAGACATCCTTTCTTCTTGGGAGATGCAAGACGAGCCTGCATTCAAGTCACTGCAGGGATATCCGGCCTTATTTCGCGTCAGGGCATCGCGGTGTCCATTCCACTTGAGGCCGCAAACTCAGGATCCCTCTCACATACCTAGAGCTGAGAGAAGCCTCCTCTTGAGGTGCTTGTGGTAAGGTGGTATTCCTCAGGAGTCGAAGCCAGGGACTAACCTCTCATCTCGTGTTGATTCTTGGTCCACGGAGCTCTTTCGTGTGGCTACAGTGACCTCAGGATCCCTCTAGCCTTGAAACAGTGTTCTTGGGGTTTCTCTGGAGTGCCATCAAGGAAATCAAGGCTCCTTTCATGTGTGATGTGCAACACGGAATTGCTCTGCACGCAGTGCAGGGGAATCGGGCCTCATCTCGCGGCGAGGGGGAAGTCTCATGGTTTTTCTCGAGTTGCGGCGGGAACCTGGGGTATATTCTCGAGTTACGACGGGGATAGCCCTTCCACACACGTGTGTGTTCAGCGACGTCAGGACTCCTGCCTAGTTGCGAGGGACAACTCGGGATTCTCCTCGAGGCTTGGCAGGGCAATTGGGACGCCTCTCCAGCTGAGGCGGGAGACCAAGTGTCCCTTTCCAAGTGCCACAGGAATCCTGGGACTCCTATCAAGTTTCACGAGGAGTCAGGCATCGTCTCCTTTGGAGGCACTGATCTCCGCGTACCTCTGGAGTTTTCAAAGGATGTGAGGCTATCGGTCGCGATGAGGTGGGGAACTAAGTTTTTCTCTGTGCTTTCCACAGGGGATTCAGACATCCTTTCGTCCTGGGAGATGCAAGACGAGCCTGCATTGAAGTCACTGCAGGGATATCCGGCCTTATTTCGAGTCAGGGCATCGCGGTGTCCATTCCACTTGAGGCCGCAAACTCAGGGTCCCTCTCACATACCTAGAGCTGAGAGAAGCCTCCTCTTGAGGTGCTTGTGGTAAGGTGGTATTCCTCAGGAGTCGAAGCCAGGGACTAACCTCTCATCTCGTGTTGATTTTTGGTCCACGGAGCTCTTTCGTGTTGCTACAGTGACCTCAGGATCCCTCTAGCCTTGAAACAGTGTTCTTGGGGTTTCTCTGGAGTGCCATGAAGGAAATCAAGGCTCCTTTCATGTGTGATGTGCAACACAGAATTGCTCTGCACGCAGTGCAGGGGAATCAGGCCTCATCTCGCGGCGAGGGGGAAGTCTCATGGTTTTGCTCGAGTTGCGGCGGGAACCTGGGGTATATTCTCGAGTTACGACGGGGATGGCCCGTCCACACACGTGTTTGTTCAGCCACGTCAGTACTCTTGCCTAGTTGCGAGACACAACTCGGGATTCTCCTCGAGGCTTGGCAAGGCAATTGGGACGCCTCTCCAGCTGAGGCGGGAGACCAAGGGTCCCTTTCCACGTGCCACAGGAATCCTGGGACTCCTATCAAGTTTCACGAGGAGTCAGGCATCGTCTCCTTTGGAGGCACTGATCTCCGCGTACCTCTGGAGTTTTCAAAGGATGTGAGGCTATCGGTCGTGATGAGGTAGGGAACTAAGTCTTTCTCTGTGCTTCCCACAGGGGATTCAGACATCCTTTCGTCCTGGGAGAGGCAAGACGAGCCTGCATTGAAGTCACTGCAGGGATATCCGGCCTTATTTCGAGTCAGGGCATCGCGGTGTCCATTCCACTTGAGGCCGCAAACTCAGGGTCCCTCTCGCATACCTAGAGCTGAGAGAAGCCTCCTCTTGAGGTGCTTGTGGTAAGGTGGTATTCCTCTGGAGTCGAAGCCAGGGACTAACCTCTCATCTCGAGTTGATTTTTGGTCCACGGAGCTCTTTCGTGTTGCTACAGTGACCTCAGGATCCCTCTAGCCTTGAAACAGTGTTCTTGGGGTTTCTCTGGAGTGCCATCAAGGAAATCAAGGCTCCTTTCATGTGTGATGTGCAACACGGAATTGCTCTGCACGCAGTGCAGGGGAATCGGGCCTCATCTCGCGGCGAGGGGGAAGTCTCATGGTTTTTCTCGAGTTGCGGCGGGAACCTGGGGTATATTCTCGAGTTACGACGGGGATGGCCCTTCCACCCACGTGTTTCTTCAGCGACGTCAGGACTCCTGCCTAGTTGCGAGGGACAACTCTGGATTCTCCTCGAGGCTTGGCAGGGCAATTGGGACGCCTCTCCAGCTGAGGCGGGAGACCAAGGGTCCCTTTCCACGTGCCACAGGAATCCTGGGACTCCTATCAAGTTTCACGAGGAGTCAGGCATCGTCTCCTTTGGAGGCACTGATCTCCGTGTACCTCTGGAGTTTTCAAAGGATGTGAGGCTATCGGTCGCGATGAGGTGGGAAACTAAGTCTTTCTCTGTGCTTTCCACAGGGGATTCAGACATCCTTTCGTCCTGGGAGATGCAAGACGAGCCTGCATTGAAGTCACTGCAGGGATATCCGGCCTTATTTCGAGTCAGGGCATCGCGGTGTCCATTCCACTTGAGGCCGCAAACTCAGGGTCCCTCTCACATACCTAGAGCTGAGAGAAGCCTCCTCTTGAGGTGCTTGTGGTAAGGTGGTATTCCTCTGGAGGCGAATCCAGGGACTAACCTCTCTTTTCGAGTTGATTTTTGGTCAAAAGAGTTCTTTCGTGTTGCTACAGTGACCTCAGGATCCCTCTATCCTTGAAACAGTGTTCTTGGGGTTTCTCTGGAGTGCCATCAAGGAAATCAAGGCTCCTTTCATGTGTGATGTGCAAGACGGAATTGCTCTGCACGCAGTACAGGGGAATCGGGCCTCATCTCGCATCGAGGGGGAAGTCTCATGGTTTTTCTCGAGTTGCGGCGGGAACCTGGGGTATATTCTCGAGTTACGACGGGAATGGCCCTTCCACCCACGTGTTTGTTCAGCCACGTCAGGACTCCTGCCTAGTTGCCAGGGACAACTCGGGATTCTCCTCGAGGCTTGGCAGGGCAATTGGAACGCCTCTCCAGCTGAGGCGGGAGACCAAGGGTCCCTTTCCACGTGCCACAGGAATCCTGGGACTCCTATCAAGTTTCACGAGGAGTCAGGCATCGTCTCCTTTGGAGGCACTGATCTCCGCGTACCTCTGGAATTTTCAAAGAATGTGAGGCTATCGGTCGCGATGAGGTCGGGAACTCAGTCTTTCTCTGTGGTCTCCACAGGGGATTCAGACATCCTTTCGTCCTGGGAGAGGCAAGACGAGCCTGCATTGAAGTCACTGCAGGGATATCCGGCCTTATTTCGAGTCAGGGCATCGCGGTGTCCATTCCACTTGAGGCCGCAAACTCAGGGTCCCTCTCACATACCTAGAGCTGAGAGAAGCCTCCTCTTGAGGTGCTTGTGGTAAGGTGGTATTCCTCAGGAGTCGAAGCCAGGGACTAACCTCTCATCTCGTGTTGATTCTTGGTCCACGGAGCTCTTTCGTGTTGCTACAGTGACCTCAGGATCCCTCTAGCCTTGAAACAGTGTTCTTGGGGTTTCTCTGGAGTGCCATGAAGGAAATCAAGGCTCCTTTCATGTGTGATGTGCAACACGGAATTGCTCTGCACGCAGTGCAGGGGAATCGGGCCTCATCTCGCGGCGAGGGGGAAGTCTCATGGTTTTTCTCGAGTTGCGGCGGGAACCTGGGGTATATTCTCGAGTTACGACGGGGATGGCCCTTCCACACACGTGTGTGTTCAGCCATGTCAGGACTCCTGCCTAGTTGCGAGGGACAACTCGGGATTCTCCTCGAGGCTTTGCAGGGCAATTGGGACGCCTCTCCAGCTGAGACGGGAGACCAAGGGTCCCTTTCCACGTGCCACAGGAATCCTGGGTCTCCTATCAAGTTTCACGAGGAGTCAGGCATCGTCTCCTTTGGAGGCACTGATCTCCGCATACCTCTGGAGTTTTCAAAGGATTTGAGGCCTCCTGTCGCGATGAGGTGGGGAACTAGGTCTTTCTCTGTGGTCTCCACAGGGGATTCAGACACCCTTTCGTCTTGGGAGATGCAAGACGAGCCTGCATTCCAGTCACTGCAGGGATATCCGGCCTTATTTCGAGTCAGGGCATCGCGGTGTCCATTCCACTTGAGGCCGCAAACTCAGGGTCCCTCTCACATACCTAGAGCTGAGAGAAGCCTCCTCTTGAGGTGCTTGTGGTAAGGTGGTATTCCTCAGGAGTCGAAGCCAGGGACTAACCTCTCATCTCGTGTTGATTCTTGGTCCACGGAGCTCTTTCGTGTTGCTACAGTGACCTCAGGATCCCTCTAGCCTTGAAACAGTGTTCTTGGGGTTTCTCTGGAGTGCCATCAAGGAAATCAAGGCTCCTTTCATGTGTGATGTGCAACACGGAATTGCTCTGCACGCAGTGCAGGGGAATCGGGCCTCATCTCGCATCGAGGGGGAAGTCTCATGGTTTTTCTCGAGTTGCGGCGGGAACCTGGGGTATATTCTCGAGTTACGACGGGGATGGCCCTTCCACACACGTGTTTGTTCAGCCACGTCAGGACTCTTGCCTAGTTGCGAGACACAACTCGGGATTCTCCTCGAGGCTTGGCAAGGCAATTGGGACGCCTCTCCAGCTGAGGCGGGCGACTAAGAGTCCCTTTCCACGTGCCACAGGAATCCTGGGACTCCTATCAAGTTTCACGAGGACTCAGGCATCGTCTCCTTTGGAGGCACTGATCTCCGCATACCTCTGGAGTTTTCAAAGGATTTGAGGCCTCCTGTCGCGATGAGGTGGGGAACTAGGTCTTTCTCTGTGGTCTCCACAGGGGATTCAGACACCCTTTCGTCTTGGGAGATGCAAGACGAGCCTGCATTCCAGTCACTGCAGGGATATCCGGCCTTATTTCGAGTCATGGCATCGCGGTGTCCATTCCACTTGAGGCCGCAAACTCAGGGTCCCTCTCACATACCTAGAGCTGAGAGAAGCCTCCTCTTGAGGTGCTTGTGGTAAGGTGGTATTCCTCAGGAGTCGAAGCCAGGGACTAACCTCTCATCTCGAGTTGATTTTTGGCCCACGGAGCTCTTTCGTGTTGCTACGACCTCAGGATCCCTCTAGCCTTGAAACAGTGTTCTTGGGGTTTCTCTGGAGTGCCATCAAAGAAATCAAGGCTCCTTTCATGTGTGATGTGCAACACGGAATTGCTCTGCACGCAGTGCAGGGGAATCGGGCCTCATCTCGCGGCGAGGGGGAAGTCTCATGGTTTTTCTCGAGTTGCGGCGGGAACCTGGGGTATATTCTCGAGTTACGACGGGGATGGCCCTTCCACCCAAGTGTTTCTTCAGCGACGTCAGGACTCCTGCCTAGTTGCGAGGGACAACTCTGGATTCTCCTCGAGGCTTGGCAGGGCAATTGGGACGCCTCTCCAGCTGAGGCGGGAGACCAAGTGTCCCTTTCCACGTGCCACAGGAATCCTGGGACTCCTATCAAGTTTCACGAGGAGTCAGGCATCGTCTCCTTTGGAGGCACTGATCTCCGCGTACCTCTGGAGTTTTCAAAGGATGTGAGGCTATCGGTCGCGATGAGGTGGGGAACTAAGTCTTTCTCTCTGCTTTCCACAGGGAATTCAGACATCCTTTCGTCCTGGGAGATGCAAGACGAGCCTGCATTGAAGTCACTGCAGGGATATCCGGCCTTATTTCGAGTCAGGGCATCGCGGTGTCCATTCCACTTGAGGCCGCAAACTCAGGGTCCCTCTCACATACCTAGAGCTGAGAGAAGCCTCCTCTTGAGGTGCTTGTGGTAAGGCGGTATTCCTCTGGAGACGAATCCAGGGACTAACCTCTCTTTTCGAGTTGATTTTTGGTCCACAGAGTTCTTTCGTGTTGCTACCGTGACCTCAGGATCCCTCTATCCTTGAAACAGTGTTCTTGGGGTTTCTCTGGAGTGCCATCAAGGAAATCAAGGCTCCTTTCATGTGTGATGTGCAAGACGGAATTGCTCTGCACGCAGTACAGGGGAATCGGGCCTCATCTCGCATCGAGGGGGAAGTCTCATGGTTTTTCTCGAGTTGCGGCGGGAACCTGGGGTATATTCTCGAGTTACGACGGGGATGGCCCTTCCACTCACGTGTTTGTTCAGCCACGTCAGGACTCCTGCCTAGTTGCGAGGGACAACTCGGGATTCTCCTCGAGGCTTGGCAGGGCAATTGGAACGCCTCTCCAGCTGAGGCGGGAGACCAAGGGTCCCTTTCCACGTGCCACAAGAATCCTGGGACTCCTATCAAATTTCACGAGGAGTCAGGCATCGTCTCCTTTGGAGGCACTGATCTCCGCGTACCTCTGGAGTTTTCAAAGGATGTGAGGCCTCCGGTCGCGATGAGGTGGGGAACTAGGTCTTTCTCTGTGGTCTCCACAGGGGATTCAGACATCCTTTCTTCTTGGGAGATGCAAGACGAGCCTGCATTCAAGTCACTGCAGGGATATCCGGCCTTATTTCGAGTCAGGGCATCGCGGTGTCCATTCCACTTGAGGCCGCAAACTCAGGATCCCTCTCACATTCCTAGAGCTGAGAGAAGCCTCCTCTTAAGGTGCTTGTGGTAAGGTGGTATTCCTCAGGAGTCGAAGCCAGGGACTAACCTCTCATCTCGTGTTGATTCTTGGTCCACGGAGCTCTTTCGTGTTGTTACAGTGACCTCAGGATCCCTTTAGCCTTGAAACAGTGTTCTTGGGGTTTCTCTGGAGTGCCATCAAGGAAATCAAGGCTCCTTTCATGTGTGATGTGCAACACGGAATTGCTCTGCACGCAGTGCAGGGGAATCGGGCCTCATCTCGCGGCGAGGGGGAAGTCTCATGGTTTTTCTCGAGTTGCGGCGGGAACCTGGGGTATATTCTCGAGTTACGACGGGGATGGCCCTTCCACACACGTGTGTGTTCAGCCATGTCAGGACTCCTGCCTAGTTGCGAGGGACAACTCGGGATTCTCCTCGAGGCTTTGCAGGGCAATTGGGACGCCTCTCCAGCTGAGACGGGAGACCAAGTGTCCCTTTCCACGTGCCACAGGAATCCTGGGTCTCCTATCAAGTTTCACGAGGAGTCAGGCATCGTCTCCTTTGGAGGCACTGATCTCTGCATACCTCTGGAGTTTTCAAAGGATTTGAGGCCTCCTGTCGCGATGAGGTGGGGAACTAGGTCTTTCTCTGTGGTCTCCACAGGGGATTCAGACACCCTTTCGTCTTGGGAGATGCAAGACGAGCCTGCATTCCAGTCACTGCAGGGATATCCGGCCTTATTTCGAGTCAGGGCATCGCGGTGTCCATTCCACTTGAGGCCGCAAACTCAGGGTCCCTCTCACATACCTAGAGCTGAGAGAAGCCTCCTCTTGAGGTGCTTGTGGTAAGGTGGTATTCCTCTGGAGTCGAAGCCAGGGACTAACCTCTCATCTCGAGTTGATTTTTGGTCCACGGAGCGCTTTCGTCTTGCTACAGTGACCTCAGGATCCCTCTAGCCTTGAAACAGTGTTCTTGGGGTTTCTCTGGAGTGCCATCAAGGAAATCAAGGCTTCTTTCATGTGTGATGTGCAACACAGAATTGCTCTGCACGCAGTGCAAGGGAATCGGGCCTCATCTCGCGGCGAGGGGGAAGTCTCATGGTTTTTCTCGAGTTGCGGCGGGAACCTGGGGTATATTCTCGAGTTACGACGGGGATGGCCCTTCCACACACGTGTGTGTTCAGCCATGTCAGGACTCCTGCCTAGTTGCGAGGGACAACTCGGGATTCTCCTCGAGGCTTTGCAGGGCAATTGGGACGCCTCTCCAGCTGAGGCGGGAGACCAAGGGTCCCTTTCCACGTGCCACAGGAATCCTGGGTCTCCTATCAAGTTTCACGAGGAGTCAGGCATCGTCTCCTTTGGAGGCACTGATCTCCGCATACCTCTGGAGTTTTCAAAGGATTTGAGGCCTCCTGTCGCGATGAGGTGGGGAACTAGGTCTTTCTCTGTGGTCTCCACAGGGGATTCAGACACCCTTTCGTCTTGGGAGATGCAAGACGAGCCTGCATTGAAGTCACTGCAGGGATATCCGGCCTTATTTCGAGTCAGGGCATCGCGGTGTCCATTCCACTTGAGGCCGCAAACTCAGGGTCCCTCTCACATACCTAGAGCTGAGAGAAGCCTCCTCTTGAGGTGCTTGTGGTAAGGTGGTATTCCTCTGGAGTCGAAGCCAGGGACTAACCTCTCATCTCGAGTTGATTTTTCGTCCACGAAGCTCTTTCGTGTTGCTACAGTGACCTCAGGATCCCTCTAGCCTTGAAACAGTGTTCTTGGGGTTTCTCTGGAGTGCCATGAAGGAAATCAAGGCTCCTTTCATGTGTGATGTGCAACACAGAATTGCTCTGCACGCAGTGCAGGGGAATCGGGCCTCATCTCGCGGCGAGGGGGAAGTCTCATGGTTTTTCTGGAGTTGCGGCGGGAACCTGGGGTATATTCTCGAGTTACGACGGGGATGGCCCTTCCACCCACGTGTTTCTTCAGCGACGTCAGGACTCCTGCCTAGTTGCGAGGGACAACTCTGGATTCTCCTCGAGGCTTGGCAGGGCAATTGGCACACCTCTCCAGCTGAGGCGGGAGACCAATGGTCCCTTTCCACGTGCCACAGGAATCCTGGGACTCCTATCAAGTTTCACGAGGAGTCAGGCATCGTCTCCTTTGGAGGCACTGATCTCCGCGTACCTCTGGAGTTTTCAAAGGATGTGAGGCCTCCGGTCGCGATGAGGAGGGGAACTAGGTCTTTCTCTGTGGTCTCCACAGGGGATTCAGACATCCTTTCATCTTGGGAGATGCAAGACGAGCCTGCATTCAAGTCACTGCAGGGATATCCAGCCTTATTTCGCGTCAGGGCATCGCGGTGTCCATTCCACTTGAGGCCGCAAACTCAGGGTCCCTCTCACATACCTAGAGCTGAGAGAAGCCTCCTCTTGAGGTGCTTGTGGTAAGGTGGTATTCCTCTGGAGACGAATCCAGGGACTAACCTCTCTTTTCGAGTTGATTTTTGGTCCACAGAGTTCTTTCGTGTTGCTACAGTGACCTCAGGATCCCTCTATCCTTGAAACAGTGTTCTTGGGGGTTCTCTGGAGTGCCATCAAGGAAATCAAGGCTCCTTTCATGTGTGATGTGCAAGACGGAATTGCTCTGCATGCAGTACAGGGGAATCGGGCCTCATCTCGCATCGAGGGGGAAGTCTCATGGTTTTTCTCGAGTTGCGGCGGGAACCTGGGGTATATTCTCGAGTTACGACGGGGATGGCCCTTCCACCCACGTGTTTGTTCAGCCACGTCAGGACTCCTGCCTAGTTGCGAGGGACAACTCGGGATTCTCCTCGAGGCTTGGCAGGCCAATTGGAACGCCTCTCCAGCTGAGGCGGGAGAGCAAGGGTCCCTTTCCACGTGCCACAAGAATCCTGGGACTCCTATCAAGTTTCACGAGGAGTCATTCATCGTCTCCTTTGGAGGCACTGATCTCCGCGTACCTCTGGAGTTTTCAAAGGATGTGAGGCCTCCTGTCGCGATGAGGTGGGGAACTAGGTGTTTCTCTGTGGTCTCCACAGGGGATTCAGACATCCTTTCTTCTTGGGAGATACAAGACGAGCCGGCATTCAAGTCACTGCAGGGATATCCAGCGTTATTTCGCGTCAGGGCTTCGCGGTGTCCATTCCACTTGAGGCCGCAAACTCAGGGTCCCTCTCACATACCTAGAGCTGAGAGAAGCCTCCTCTTGAGATGCTTGTGGTAAGGTGGTATTCCCCTGGAGTCAAAGCCAGGGACTAACCTCTCATCTCGAGTTGATTTTTGGCCCACGGAGCTCTTTCGTGTTGCTACAGTGACCTCAGGATCCCTCTAGCCTTGAAGCAGTGTTCTTGGGGTTTCTCTGGAGTGCCATCAAGGAAATCAAGGCTCCTTTCATGTGTGATGTGCAACACGGAATTGCTCTGCACGCAGTGCAGGGGAATCGGGCCTCATCTCGCGGCGAGGGGGAAGTCTCATGGTTTTTCTCGAGTTGCGGCGGGAACCTGGGGTATATTCTCGAGTTACGACGGGGATGGCCCTTCCACCCACGTGTTTCTTCAGCGACGTCAGGACTCCTGCCTAGTTGCGAGGGACAACTCTGTACTCTCCTCGAGGCTTGGCAGGGCAATTGGGACGCCTTTCCAGCTGAGGCGGGAGACCAAGTGTCCCTTTCCAAGTGCCACAGGAATCCTGGGACTCCTATCAAGTTTCACGAGGAGTCAGGCATCGTCTCCTTTGGAGGCACTGATCTCCGCGTACCTCTGGAGTTTTCAAAGGATGTGAGGCTATCGGTCGCGATGAGGTGGGGAACTAAGTCTTTCTCTGTGCTTTCCACAGGGGATTCAGACATCCTTTCGTCCTGGGAGATGCAAGACGTGCCTGCATTCAAGTCACTGCAGGGATATCCGGCCTTATTTCGAGTCAGGGCATCGCGGTGTCCATTACACTTGAGGCCGCAAACTCAGGGTCCCTCTCACATACCTAGAGCTGAGAGAAGCCTCCTCTTGAGGTGCTTGTGGTAAGGTGGTATTCCTCTGGAGACGAATCCAGGGACTAACCTCTCTTTTCGAGTTGATTTTTGGTCCACAGAGTTCTTTCGTGTTGCTACAGTGACCTCAGGATCCCTCTATCCTTGAAACAGTGTTCTTGGGGTTTCTCTGGAGTGCCATCAAGGAAATCAAGGCTCCTTTCATGTGTGATGTGCAAGACGGAATTGCTCTGCACGCAGTACAGGGGAATCGGGCCTCATCTCGCATCGAGGGGGAAGTCTCATGGTTTTTCTCGAGTTGCGGCGGAAACCTGGGGTATATTCTCGAGTTACGACGGGGATGGCCCTTCCACCCACGTGTTTCTTCAGCCACGTCAGGACTCCTGCCTAGTTGCGAGGGACAACTCGGGATTCTCCTCGAGGCTTGGCAGGGCAATTGGGACGCCTCTCCATCTGAGGCGGGAGACCAAGGGTCCCTTTCCACGTGCCACAAGAATCCTGGGACTCCTATCAAGTTTCACGAGGAGTCAGGCATCGTCTCCTTTGGAGGCACTGATCTCCACGTACCTCTGGAGTTTTCAAAGGATGTGAGGCCTCCGGTCGCGATGAGGTGGGGAACTAGGTGTTTCTCTGTGGACTCCACAGGGGATTCAGACATCCTTTCATCTTGGGAGATGCAAGACGAGCCTGCATTCAAGTCACTGCAGGGATATCCGGCCTTATTTCGAGTCAGGGCATCGCGGTGTCCATTCCACTTGAGGCCGCAAACTCAGGGTCCCTCTCACATACCTAGAGCTGAGAGAAGCCTCCTCTTGAGGTGCTTGTGGTAAGGTGGTATTCCTCAGGAGTCGAAGCCAGGGACTAACCTCTCATCTCGTGTTGATTCTTGGTCCACGGAGCTCTTTCGTGTTGCTACAGTGACCTCAGGATCCCTCTAGCCTTGAAGCAGTGTTCTTGGGGTTTCTCTGGAGTGCCATCAAGGAAATCAAGGCTCCTTTCATGTGTGATGTGCAACACGGAATTGCTCTGCACGCAGTGCAGGGGAATCGGGCCTCATCTCGCGGCGAGGGGGAAGTCTCATGGTTTTTCTCGAGTTGCGGCGGGACCTGGGGTATATTCTCGAGTTACGACGGGGATGGCCCTTCCACACACGTGTGTGTTCAGCCATGTCAGGACTCCTGCCTAGTTGCGAGGGACAACTCGGGATTCTCCTCGAGGCTTTGCAGGGCAATTGGGACGCCTCTCCAGCTGAGACGGGAGACCAAGGGTCCCTTTCCACGTGCCACAGGAATCCTGGGTCTCCTATCAAGTTTCATGAGGAGTCAGGCATCGTCTCCTTTGGAGGCACTGATCTCCGCATACCTCTGGAGTTCTCAAAGGTTTTGAGGCCTCCTGTCGCGATGAGGTGAGGAACTAGGTCTTTCTCTGTGGTCTCCACAGGGGATTCAGACACCCTTTCGTCTTGGGAGATGCAAGACGAGCCTGCATTCCAGTCACTGCAGGGATATCCGGCCTTATTTCGAGTCAGGGCATCGTGGTGTCCATTCCACTTGAGGCCGCAAACTCAGGGTCCCTCTCACATACCTAGAGGTGAGAGAAGCCTCCTCTTGAGGTGCTTGTGGTAAGGTGGTATTCCTCTGGAGTCGAAGCCAGGGACTAACCTCTCATCTCGAGTTGATTTTTGGTCCACGGAGCACTTTCGTCTTGCTACAGTGACCTCAGGATCCCTCTATCCTTGAAACAGTGTTCTTGGGGTTTCTCTGGAGTGCCATGAAGGAAATCAAGGCTCCTTTCATGTGTGATGTGCAACACAGAATTGCTCTGCACGCAGTGCAGGGGAATCGGGCCTCATCTCGCGGCGAGCGGGAAGTCTCATGGTTTTTCTCGAGTTGCGGCGGGAACCTGGGGTATATTCTCGAGTTACGACGGGGATGGCCCTTCCACACACGTGTTTGTTCAGCGACGTCAGGACTCTTGCCTAGTTGCGAGACAAAACTCGGGATTCTCCTCGACGCTTGGCAAGGCAATTGGGACACCTCTACAGCTGAGGCGGGAGACCAATGGTCCCTTTCCACGTGCCACAGGAATCCTGGGACTCCTATCAAGTTTCACGAGGAGTCAGGCATCGTCTTCTTTGGAGGCACTGATATCCGCGTACCTCTGGAGTTTTCAAAGGATGTGAGGCCTCCGGTCGCGATGAGGTGGGGAACTAGGTCTTTCTCTGTGGTCTCCACAGGGGATTCAGACATCCTTTCATCTTGGGAGATGCAAGACGAGCCTGCATTCAAGTCACTGCAGGGATATCCAGCCTTATTTCGCGTCAGGGCATCGCGGTGTCCATTCCACTTGAGGCCGCAAACTCAGGGTCCCTCTCACATACCTAGAGCTGAGAGAAGCCTCCTCTTGAGGTGCTTGTGGTAAGGTGGTATTCCTCTGGAGACGAATCCAGGGACTAACCTCTCTTTTCGAGTTGATTTTTGGTCCACAGAGTTCTTTCGTGTTGCTACAGTGACCTCAGGATCCCTCTATCCTTGAAACAGTGTTCTTGGGGGTTCTCTGGAGTGCCATCAAGGAAATCAAGGCTCCTTTCATGTGTGATGTGCAAGACGGAATTGCTCTGCATGCAGTACAGGGGAATCGGGCCTCATCTCGCATCGAGGGGGAAGTCTCATGGTTTTTCTCGAGTTGCGGCGGGAACCTGGGGTATATTCTCGAGTTACGACGGGGATGGCCCTTCCACCCACGTGTTTGTTCAGCCACGTCAGGACTCCTTCCTAGTTGCGAGGGACAACTCGGGATTCTCCTCGAGGCTTGGCAGGCCAATTGGAACGCCTCTCCAGCTGAGGCGGGAGAGCAAGGGTCCCTTTCCACGTGCCACAAGAATCCTGGGACTCCTATCAAGTTTCACGAGGAGTCATTCATCATCTCCTTTGGAGGCACTGATCTCCGCGTACCTCTGGAGTTTTCAAAGGATGTGAGGCCTCCTGTCGCGATGAGGTGGGGAACTAGGTGTTTCTCTGTTGTCTCCACAGGGGATTCAGACATCCTTTCTTCTTGGGAGATACAAGACGAGCCTGCATTCAAGTCACTGCAGGGATATCCAGCGTTATTTCGCTTCAGGGCTTCGCGGTGTCCATTCCACTTGAGGCCGCAAACTCAGGGTCCCTCTCACATACCTAGAGCTGAGAGAAGCCTCCTCTTGAGATGCTTGTGTTAAGGTGGTATTCCCCTGGAGTCAAAGCCAGGGACTAACCTCTCATCTCGAGTTGATTTTTGGCCCACGGAGCTCTTTCGTGTTGCTACAGTGACCTCAGGATCCCTCTAGCCTTGAAGCAGTGTTCTTGGGGTTTCTCTGGAGTGCCATCAAGGAAATCAAGGATCCTTTCATGTGTGATGTGCAACACGGAATTGCTCTGCACGCAGTGCAGGGGAATCGGGCCTCATCTCGCGGCGAGGGGGAAGTCTCATGGTTTTTCTCGAGTTGCGGCGGGAACCTGGGGTATATTCTCGAGTTACGACGGGGATGGCCCTTCCACCCACGTGTTTCTTCAGCGACGTCAGGACTCCTGCCTAGTTGCGAGGGACAACTCTGGATTCTCCTCGAGGCTTGGCAGGGCAATAGGGACGCCTCTCCAGCTGAGGCGGGAGACCAAGTGTCCCTTTCCAAGTGCCACAGGAATCCTGGGACTCCTATCAAGTTTCACGAGGAGTCAGGCATCGTCTCCTTTGGAGGCACTGATCTCCGCGTACCTCTGGAGTTTTCAAAGGATGTGAGGCCTCCGGTCGCGATGAGGTGGGGAACTAGGTGTTTCTCTGTGGTCTCCACAGGGGATTCAGACATCCTTTCTTCTTGGGAGATGCAAGACGAGCCTGCATTGAAGTCACTGCAGGGATATCCGGCCTTATTTCGAGTCAGGGCATCGCGGTGTCCATTCCACTTTAGGCCGCAAACTCAGGATCCCTCTCACATACCTAGAGCTGAGAGAAGCCTCCTCTTGAAGTGCTTGTTGTAAAGTGGTATTCCTCAGGAGTCGAAGCCAGGGACTAACCTCTCATCTCGTGTTGATTCTTGGTCCACGGAGCTCTTTCGTGTGGCTACAGTGACCTCAGGATCCCTCTAGCCTTGAAACAGTGTTCTTGGGGTTTCTCTGGAGTGCCATCAAGGAAATCAAGGCTCCTTTCATGTGTGATGTGCAACACGGAATTGCTCTGCACGCAGTGCAGGGGAATCGGGCCTCATCTCGCGGCGAGGGGGAAGTCTCATGGTTTTTCTCGAGTTGCGGCGGGAACCTGGGGTATATTCTCGAGTTACGATGGGGATGGCCCTTAAACACACGTGTGTGTTCAGCCATGTCAGGACTCCTGCCTAGTTGCGAGGGACAACTCGGGATTCTCCTCGAGGCTTTGCAGGGCAATTGGGACGCCTCTCCAGCTGAGACGGGAGACCAAGGGTCCCTTTCCACGTGCCACAGGAATCCTGGGTCTCCTATCAAGTTTCACGAGGAGTCAGGCATCGTCTCCTTTGGAGGCACTGATCTCCGCATACCTCTGGAGTTTTCAAAGGATTTGAGGCCTCCTGTCGCAATGAAGTGGGGAACTAGGTCTTTCTCTGTGGTCTCCACAGGGGATTCAGACACCCTTTCGTCTTGGGAGATGCAAGACGAGCCTGCATTCCAGTCACTGCAGGGATATTCGGCCTTATTTAGAGTCAGGGCATGGCGGTTTCCATTCCACTTGAGGCCGCAAACTCAGGGTCCCTCTCACATACCTAGAGCTGAGAGAAGCCTCCTCTTGAGGTGCTTGTGGTAAGGTGGTATTCCTCTGGAGTCGAAGCCAGGGACTAACCTCTCATCTCGAGTTGATTTTTGGCCCACGGAGCTCTTTCGTGTTGCTACAGTGACCTCAGGATCCCTCTAGCCTTGAAACAGTGTTCTTGGGGTTTCTCTGGAGTGCCATCAAGGAAATCAAGGCTCTTTTCATGTGTGATGTGCAACACAGAATTGCTCTGCACGCAGTGCAGGGGAATCGGGCCTCATCTCGCGGCGAGGGGGAAGTCTCATGGTTTTTCTCGAGTTGCGGCGGGAACCTGGGGTATATTCTCGAGTTACGACTGGGATAGCCCTTCCACACACGTGTTTCTTCAGCCACGTCAGGACTCTTGCCTAGTTGCGAGACACAACTCGGGATTCTCCTCGAGGCTTGGCAAGGCAATTGGGACGCCTCTCCAGCTGAGGCGGGAGACCAAGGGTCCCTTTCCACGTGCCACAGGAATCCTGGGACTCCTATCAAGTTTCACGAGGAGTCAGGCATCCTCTCCTTTGGAGGCACTGATCTCCGCATACCTCTGGAGTTTTCAAAGGATGTGAGGCCTCCGGTCGCGATGAGGTGGGGAACTAGGTCTTTCTCTGTGGTCTCCACAGGGGATTCAGAAATCCTTTCATCTTGGGAGATGCAAGACGAGCCTGCATTCAAGTCACTGCAGGGATATCCAGCCTTATTTCGAGTCAGGGCATCGCGGTGTCCATTCCACTTGAGGCCGCAAACTCAGGGTCCCTCTCACATACCTAGAGCTGAGAGAAGCCTCCTCTTGAGGTGCTTGTGGTAAGGTGGTATTCCTCTGGAGACGAATCCAGGGACTAACCTCTCATTTCGAGGTGATTTTTGGTCCACAGAGTTCTTTCGTGTTGCTACAGTGACCTCAGGATCCCTCTATCCTTGAAACAGTGTTCTTGGGGTTTCTCTGGAGTGCCATCAAGGAAATCAAGGCTCCTTTCATGTGTGATGTGCAACACGGAATTGCTCTGCACGCAGTGCAGGGGAATCGGGCCTCATCTCGCGGCGAGGGGGAAGTCTCATGGTTTTTCTCGAGTTGCGGCGGGAACCTGGGGTATATTCTCGAGTTACGACGGGGATGGCCCTTCCACCCACGTGTTTCTTCAGCGACGTCAGGACTCCTGCCTAGTTGCGAGGGACAACTCTGGATTCTCCTCGAGGCTTGGCAGGGCAATTGGGACGCCTCTCCAGCTGAGGCGGGAGACCAAGGGTCCCTTTCCACGTGCCACAGGAATCCTGGGACTCCTATCAAGTTTCACGAGGAGTCAGGCATCGTCTCCTTTGGAGGCACTGATCTCCGCGTACCTCTGGAGTTTTCAAAGGATGTGAGGCTATCGGTCGCAATGAGGTGGGGAACTAAGTCTTTCTCTGTGCTTTCCACAGGTTATTCAGACATCCTTTCATCCTGGGAGAGGCAAGACGAGCCTGCATTGAAGTCACTGCAGGGATATCCGGCCTTATTTCGAGTCAGGGCATCGCGGTGTCCATTCCACTTGAGGCCGCAAACTCAGGGTCCCTCTCACATACCTAGAGCTGAGAGAAGCCTCCTCTTGAGGTGCTTGTGGTAAGGTGGTATTCCTCTGGAGACGAATCCAGGGACTAACCTCTCATTTCGAGGTGATTTTTGGTCCACAGAGTTCTTTCGTGTTGCTACAGTGACCTCAGGATCCCTCTATCCTTGAAACAGTGTTCTTGGGGTTTCTCTGGAGTGCCATCAAGGAAATCAAGGCTCCTTTCATGTGTGATGTGCAAGACGGAATTGCTCTGCACGCAGTACAGGGGAATCGGGCCTCATCTCGCATCGAGGGGGAAGTCTCATGGTTTTTCTCGAGTTGCGGCGGGAACCTGGGGTATATTCTCGAGTTACGACGGGGATGGCCCTTCCACACACGTGTTTTTTCAGCCACGTCAGGACTCCTGCCTAGTTGCGAGGGACAACTCGGGATTCTCCTCGAGGCTTGGCAAGGCAATTGGGACGCCTCTCCAGCTGAGGCGGGAGACCAAGGGTCCCTTTCCACGTGCCACAGGAATCCTGGGACTCCTATCAAGTTTCACGAGGAGTCAGGCATCGTCTCCTTTGGAGGCTCTGATCTCCGCGTACCTCTGGAGTTTTCAAAGGATGTGAGGCCTCCGGTCGCGATGAGGTGGGGAACTAGGTCTTTCTCTGTGGTCTCCACAGGGGATTCAGACATCCTTTCATCTTGGGAGATGCAAGAGGAGCCTGCATTCAAGTCACTGCAGGGATATCCAGCCTTATTTCGCGTCAGGGCATCGCGGTGTCCATTCCACTTGAGGCCGCAAACTCAGGGTCCCTCTCACATACCTAGAGCTGAGAGAAGCCTCCTCTTGAGGTGCTTGTGGTAAGGTGGTATTCCTCTGGAGTCGAAGCCAGGTACTAACCTCTCATCTCGAGTTGATTTTTGGCCCACGGAGCTCTTTCGTGTTGCTACGACCTCAGGATCCCTCTAGCCTTGAAACAGTGTTCTTGGGGTTTCTCTGGAGTGCCATCAAAGAAATCAAGGCTCCTTTCATGTGTGATGTGCAACACGGAATTGCTCTGCACGCAGTGCAGGGGAATCGGGCCTCATCTCGCGGCGAGGGGGAAGTCTCATGGTTTTTCTCGAGTTGCGGCGGGAACCTGGGGTATATTCTCGAGTTACGACGGGGATGGCCCTTCCACCCACGTGTTTCTTCAGCGACGTCAGGACTCCTGCCTAGTTGCGAGGGACAACTCTGGATTCTCCTCGAGGCTTGGCAGGGCAATTGGGACGCCTCTCCAGCTGAGGCGGGAGACCAAGGGTCCCTTTCCACGTGCCACAGGAATCCTGGGACTCCTATCAAGTTTCACGAGGAGTCAGGCATCGTCTCCTTTGGAGGCACTGATCTCCGCGTACCTCTGGAGTTTTCAAAGGATGTGAGGCCTCCGGTCGCGATGAGGTGGGGAACTAAGTCTTTCTCTGTGCTTTCCACAGGGGATTCAGACATCCTTTCATGCTGGGAGAGGCAAGACGAGCCTGCATTGAAGTCACTGCAGGGATATTCGGCCTTATTTCGAGTCAGGGCATCGCGGTGTCCATTCCACTTGAGGCCGCAAACTCAGGGTCCCTCTCACATACCTAGAGCTGAGAGAAGCCTCCTCTTGAGGTGCTTGTGGTAAGGGGGTATTCCTCAGGAGTCGAAGCTAGGGACTAATCTCTCATCTCGTGTTGATTCTTGGTCCACGGAGCTCTTTCGTGTTGCTTCAGTGACCTCAGGATCCCTCTAGCCTTGAAACAGTGTTCTTGGGGTTTCTCTGGAGTGCCATCAAGGAAATCAAGGCTCCTTTCATGTGTGATGTGCAACACGGAATTGCTCTGCACGCAGTGCAGGGGAATCGGACCTCATCTCGCAGCGAGGGGGAAGTCTCATGGTTTTTCTCGAGTTGCGGCGGAAACCTGGGGTATATTCTCGAGTTACGACGGGGATGGCCCTTCCACCCACGTGTTTCTTCAGCGACGTCAGGACTCCTGCCTAGTTGCGAGGGACAACTCTGGATTCTCCTCGAGGCTTGGCAGGGCAATTGGGACGCCTCTCCAGCTGAGGCGGGAGACCAAGTGTCCCGTTCCAAGTGCCACAGGAATCCTGGGACTCCTATCAAGTTTCACGAGGAGTCAGGCATCGCCTCCTTTGGAGGCACTGATCTCCGCGTACCTCTGGAGTTTTCAAAGGATGTGAGGCCTCCGGTCGCGATGAGGTGGGGAACTAGGTGTTTCTCTGTGGTCTCCACAGGGGATTCAGACATCCTTTCTTCTTGGGAGATGCAAGACGAGCCTGCATTGAAGTCACTGCAGGGATATCCGGCCTTATTTCGAGTCAGGGCATCGCGGTGTCCATTCCACTTGAGGCCGCAAACTCAGGATCCCTCTCACATACCTAGAGCTGAGAGAAGCCTCCTCTTGAAGTGCTTGTTGTAAAGTGGTATTCCTCAGGAGTCGAAGCCAGGGACTAACCTCTCATCTCGTGTTGATTCTTGGTCCACGGAGCTCTTTCGTGTTGCTACAGTGACCTCAGGATCCCTCTAGCCTTGAAACAGTGTTCTTGGGGTTTCTCTGGAGTGCCATCAAGGAAATCAAGGCTCCTTTCATGTGTGATGTGCAACACGGAATTGCTCTGCACGCAGTGCAGGGGAATCGGGCCTCATCTCGCGGCGAGGGGGAAGTCTCATGGTTTTTCTCGAGTTGCGGCGGGAACCTGGGGTATATTCTCGAGTTACGATGGGGATGGCCCTTAAACACACGTGTGTGTTCAGCCATGTCAGGACTCCTGCCTAGTTGCGAGGGACAACTCGGGATTCTCCTCGAGGCTTTGCAGGGCAATTGGGACGCCTCTCCAGCTGAGACGGGAGACCAAGGGTCCCTTTCCACGTGCCACAGGAATCCTGGGTCTCCTATCAAGTTTCACGAGGAGTCAGGCATCGTCTCCTTTGGAGGCACTGATCTCCGCATACCTCTGGAGTTTTCAAAGGATTTGAGGCCTCCTGTCGCAATGAAGTGGGGAACTAGGTCTTTCTCTGTGGTCTCCACAGGGGATTCAGACACCCTTTCGTCTTGGGAGATGCAAGACGAGCCTGCATTCCAGTCACTGCAGGGATATTCGGCCTTATTTAGAGTCAGGGCATGGCGGTTTCCATTCCACTTGAGGCCGCAAACTCAGGGTCCCTCTCACATACCTAGAGCTGAGAGAAGCCTCCTCTTGAGGTGCTTGTGGTAAGGTGGTATTCCTCTGGAGTCGAAGCCAGGGACTAACCTCTCATCTCGAGTTGATTTTTTGCCCACGGAGCTCTTTCGTGTTGCTACAGTGACCTCAGGATCCCTCTAGCCTTGAAACAGTGTTCTTGGGGTTTCTCTGGAGTGCCATCAAGGAAATCAAGGCTCTTTTCATGTGTGATGTGCAACACAGAATTGCTCTGCACGCAGTGCAGGGGAATCGGGCCTCATCTCGCGGCGAGGGGGAAGTCTCATGGTTTTTCTCGAGTTGCGGCGGGAACCTGGGGTATATTCTCGAGTTACGACTGGGATAGCCCTTCCACACACGTGTTTCTTCAGCCACGTCAGGACTCTTGCCTAGTTGCGAGACACAACTCGGGATTCTCCTCGAGGCTTGGCAAGGCAATTGGGACGCCTCTCCAGCTGAGGCGGGAGACCAAGGGTCCCTTTCCACGTGCCACAGGAATCCTGGGACTCCTATCAAGTTTCACGAGGAGTCAGGCATCCTCTCCTTTGGAGGCACTGATCTCCGCATACCTCTGGAGTTTTCAAAGGATGTGAGGCCTCCGGTCGCGATGAGGTGGGGAACTAGGTCTTTCTCTGTGGTCTCCACAGGGGATTCAGAAATCCTTTCATCTTGGGAGATGCAAGACGAGCCTGCATTCAAGTCACTGCAGGGATATCCAGCCTTATTTCGAGTCAGGGCATCGCGGTGTCCATTCCACTTGAGGCCGCAAACTCAGGGTCCCTCTCACATACCTAGAGCTGAGAGAAGCCTCCTCTTGAGGTGCTTGTGGTAAGGTGGTATTCCTCTGGAGACGAATCCAGGGACTAACCTCTCATTTCGAGGTGATTTTTGGTCCACAGAGTTCTTTCGTGTTGCTACAGTGACCTCAGGATCCCTCTATCCTTGAAACAGTGTTCTTGGGGTTTCTCTGGAGTGCCATCAAGGAAATCAAGGCTCCTTTCATGTGTGATGTGCAAGACGGAATTGCTCTGCACGCAGTACAGGGGAATCGGGCCTCATCTCGCATCGAGGGGGAAGTCTCATGGTTTTTCTCGAGTTGCGGCGGGAACCTGGGGTATATTCTCGAGTTACGACGGGGATGGCCCTTCCACACACGTGTTTGTTCAGCCACGTCAGGACTCCTGCCTAGTTGCGAGGGACAACTCGGGATTCTCCTCGAGGCTTGGAAGGGCAATTGGAACGCCTCTCCAGCTGAGGCGGGAGACCAAGTGTCCTTTCCACGTGCCACAGGAATCCTGGGACTCCTATCAAGTTTCACGAGGAGTCAGGCATCGTCTCCTTTGGAGGCACTAATCTCCGCGTACCTCTGGAGTTTTCAAAGGATGTGAGGCCTCCGGTCGCGATGAGGTGGGGAACTAGGTCTTTCTCTGTGGTCTCCACAGGGGATTCAGACATCCTTTCTTCTTGGGAGATGCAAGACGAGCCTGCATTCAAGTCACTGCAGGGATATCCGGCCTTATTTCGCGTCAGGGCATCACGGTGTCCATTCCACTTGAGGCCGCAAACTCAGGATCCCTCTCACATACCTAGAGCTGAGAGAAGCCTCCTCTTGAGGTGCTTGTGGTAAGGTGGTATTCCTCATGAGTCGAAGCTAGGGACTAACCTCTCATCTCGTGTTGATTCTTGGTCCACGGAGCTCTTTCGTGTTGCTACAGTGACCTCAGGATCCCTCTAGCCTTGAAACAGTGTTCCTGGGGTTTCTCTGGAGTGCCATCAAGGAAATCAAGGCTCCTTTCATGTGTGATGTGCAACACGGAATTGCTCTGCACGCAGTGCAGGGGAATCGGGCCTCATCTCGCGGTGAGGGGGAAGTCTCATCGTTTTTCTCGAGTTGCGGCGGGAACCTGGGGTATATTCTCGAGTTACGACGGGGATGGCCCTTCCACCCACGTGTTTCTTCAGCCACGTCAGGACTCCTGCCTAGTTGCGAGGGACAACTCGGGATTCTCCTCGAGGCTTGGCAAGGCAATTGGGACGCCTCTCCCGCTGAGGCGGGAGACCAAGTGTCCCTTTCCAAGTGCCACAGGAATCCTGGGACTCCTATCAAGTTTCACGAGGAGTCAGGCATCGTCTCCTTTGGAGGCACTGATCTCCGCGTACCTCTGGAGTTTTCAAAGGATTTGAGGCTATCGGTCGCGATGAGGTGGGGAACTAAGTCTTTCTCTGTGCTTTCCACAGGGGATTCAGACATCCTTTCGTCCTGGGAGATGCAAGACGAGCCTGCATTGAAGTCACTGCAGGGATATCCGGCCTTATTTCGAGTCAGGGCATCGCGGTGTCCATTCCACTTGAGGCCGCAAACTCAGGGTCCCTCTCACATACCTAGAGCTGAGAGAAGCCTCCTCTTGAGGTGCTTGTGGTAAGGTGGTATTCCTCTGGAGACGAATCCAGGGACTAACCTCTCTTTTCGAGTTGATTTTTGGTCCACAGAGTTCTTTCGTGTTGCTACAGTGACCTCAGGATCCCTCTATCCTTGAAACAGTGTTCTTGGGGTTTCTCTGGAGTGCCATCAAGGAAATCAAGGCTCCTTTCATGTGTGATGTGCAAGACGGAATTGCTCTGCACGCAGTACAGGGGAATCGGGCCTCATCTCGCATCGAATGGGAAGTCTCATGGTTTTTCTCGAGTTGCGGCGGGAACCTGGGGTATATTCTCGAGTTACGACGGGGATGGCCCTTCCACCCACGTGTTTCTTCAGCGACGTCAGGACTCCTGCCTAGTTGCGAGGGACAACTCGGGATTCTCCTTGAGGCTTGGCAGGGCAATTGGAACGCCTCTCCAGCTGAGGCGGGAGACCAAGGGTCCCTTTCCACGTGCCACAAGAATCCTGGGACTCCTATCAAGTTTCACGAGGAGTCAGGCATCGTCTCCTTTGGAGGCACTGATCTCCGCGTACCTCTGGAGTTTTCAAAGGATGTGAGGCCTCCGGTCGCGATGAGGTGGGGAACTAGGTGTTTCTCTGTGGTCTCCACAGGGGATTCAGACATCCTTTCTTCTTGGGAGATGCAAGACGAGCCTGCATTGAAGTCACTGCAGGGATATCCGGCCTTATTTCGCGTCAGGGCATCGCGGTGTCCATTCCACTTGAGGCCGCAAACTCAGGATCCCTCTCACATACCTAGAGCTGAGAGAAGCCTCCTCTTGAAGTGCTTGTTGTAAAGTGGTATTCCTCAGGAGTCGAAGCCAGGGACTAACCTCTCATCTCGTGTTGATTCTTGGTCCACGGAGCTCTTTCGTGTTGCTACAGTGACCTCAGGATCCCTCTAGCCTTGAAACAGTGTTCTTGGGGTTTCTCTGGAGTGCCATCAAGGAAATCAAGGCTCCTTTCATGTGTGATGTGCAACACGGAATTGCTCTGCACGCAGTGCAGGGGAATCGGGCCTCATCTCGCGGCGAGGGGGAAGTCTCATGGTTTTTCTCGAGTTGCGGCGGGAACCTGGGGTATATTCTCGAGTTACGACGGGGATGGCCCTTCCACACACGTGTGTGTTCAGCCATGTCAGGACTCCTGCCTAGTTGCGAGGGACAACTCGGGATTCTCCTCGAGGCTTTGCAGGGCAATTGGGACGCCTCTCCAGCTGAGACGGGAGACCAAGGGTCCCTTTCCACGTGCCACAGGAATCCTGGGTCTCCTATCAAGTTTCACGAGGAGTCAGGCATCGTCTCCTTTGGAGGCACTGATCTCCGCATACCTCTGGAGTTTTCAAAGGATTTGAGGCCTCCTGTCGCAATGAAGTGGGGAACTAGGTCTTTCTCTGTGGTCTCCACAGGGGATTCAGACACCCTTTCGTCTTGGGAGATGCAAGACGAGCCTGCATTCCAGTCACTGCAGGGATATTCGGCCTTATTTCGAGTCAGGGCATCGCGGTGTCCATTCCACTTGAGGCCGCAAACTCAGGGTCCCTCTCACATACCTAGAGCTGAGAGAAGCCTCCTCTTGAGGTGCTTGTGGTAAGGTGGTATTCCTCTGGAGTCGAAGCCAGGGACTAACCTCTCATCTCGAGTTGATTTTTGGCCCACGGAGCTCTTTCGTGTTGCTACAGTGACCTCAGGATCCCTCTAGCCTTGAAACAGTGTTCTTGGGGTTTCTCTGGAGTGCCATCAAGGAAATCAAGGCTCCTTTCATGTGTGATGTGCAACACAGAATTGCTCTGCACGCAGTGCAGGGGAATCGGGCCTCATCTCGCGGCGAGGGGGAAGTCTCATGGTTTTTCTCGAGTTGCGGCGGGAACCTGGGGTATATTCTCGAGTTACGACGGGGATGGCCCTTTCACACACGTGTTTGTTCAGCCACGTCAGGACTCTTGCCTAGTTGCGAGACACAACTCGGGATTCTCCTCGAGGCTTGGCAAGGCAATTGGGACGCCTCTCCAGCTGAGGCGGGAGACCAAGGGTCCCTTTCCACGTGCCACAGGAATCCTGGGACTCCTATCAAGTTTCACGAGGAGTCAGGCATCCTCTCCTTTGGAGGCACTGATCTCCGCGTACCTCTGGAGTTTTCAAAGGATGTGAGGCCTCCGGTCGCGATGAGGTGGGGAACTAGGTCTTTCTCTGTGGTCTCCACAGGGGATTCAGACATCCTTTCATCTTGGGAGATGCAAGACGAGCCTGCATTCAAGTCACTGCAGGGATATCCAGCCTTATTTCGCGTCAGGGCATCGCGGTGTCCATTCCACTTGAGGCCGCAAACTCAGGGTCCCTCTCACATACCTAGAGCTGAGAGAAGCCTCCTCTTGAGGTGCTTGTGGTAAGGTGGTATTCCTCTGGAGTCGAAGCCAGGGACTAACCTCTCATCTCGAGTTGATTTTTGGCCCACGGAGCTCTTTCTTGTTGCTACAGTGACCTCAGGATCCCTCTAGCCTTGAAACAGTGTTCTTGGGGTTTCTCTGGAGTGCCATCAAGGAAATCAAGGCTCCTTTCATGTGTGATGTGCAACACGGAATTGCTCTGCACGCAGTGCAGGGGAATCGGGCCTCATCTCGCGGCGAGGGGGAAGTCTCATGGTTTTTCTCGAGTTGCGGCGGGAACCTGGGGTATATTCTCGAGTTACGACGGGGATGGCCCTTCCACCCACGTGTTTCTTCAGCGACGTCAGGACTCCTGCCTAGTTGCGAGGGACAACTCTGGATTCTCCTCGAGGCTTGGCAGGGCAATTGGGACGCCTCTCCAGCTGAGGCGGGAGACCAAGGGTCCCTTTCCACGTGCCACAGGAATCCTGGGACTCCTATCAAGTTTCACGAGGAGTCAGGCATCGTCTCCTTTGGAGGCACTGATCTCCGCGTACCTCTGGAGTTTTCAAAGGATGTGAGGCTATCGGTCGCAATGAGGTGGGGAACTAAGTCTTTCTCTGTGCTTTCCACAGGGGATTCAGACATCCTTTCATCCTGAGAGAGGCAAGACGAGCCTGCATTGAAGTCACTGCAGGGATATCCGGCCTTATTTCGAGTCAGGGCATCGCGGTGTCCATTCCACTTGAGGCCGCAAACTCAGGGTCCCTCTCACATACCTAGAGCTGAGAGAAGCCTCCTCTTGAGGTGCTTGTGGTAAGGTGGTATTCCTCTGGAGACGAATCCAGGGACTAACCTCTCATTTCGAGGTGATTTTTGGTCCACAGAGTTCTTTCGTGTTGCTACAGTGACCTCAGGATCCCTCTATCCTTGAAACAGTGTTCTTGGGGTTTCTCTGGAGTGCCATCAAGGAAATCAAGGCTCCTTTCATGTGTGATGTGCAAGACAGAATTGCTCTGCACGCAGTACAGGGGAATCGGGCCTCATCTCGCATCGAGGGGGAAGTCTCATGGTTTTTCTCGAGTTGCGGCGGGAACCTGGGGTATATTCTCGAGTTACGACGGGGATGGCCCTTCCACACACGTGTTTGTTCAGCCACGTCAGGACTCCTGCCTAGTTGCGAGGGACAACTCGGGATTCTCCTCGAGGCTTGGCAAGGCAATTGGGACGCCTCTCCAGCTGAGGCGGGAGACCAAGGGTCCCTTTCCACGTGCCACAGGAATCCTGGGACTCCTATCAAGTTTCACGAGGAGTCAGGCATCGTCTCCTTTGGAGGCACTGATCTCCGCGTACCTCTGGAGTTTTCAAAGGATGTGAGGCCTCCGGTCGCGATGAGGTGGGGAACTAGGTCTTTCTCTGTGGTCTCCACAGGGGATTCAGACATCCTTTCATCTTGGGAGATGAAAGACGAGCCTGCATTCAAGTCACTGCAGGGATATCCAGCCTTATTTCGCGTCAGGGCATCGCGGTGTACATTCCACTTGAGGCCGCAAACTCAGGGTCCCTCTCACATACCTAGAGCTGAGAGAAGCCTCCTCTTGAGGTGCTTGTGGTAAGGTGGTATTCCTCTGGAGTCGAAGCCAGGTACTAACCTCTCATCTCGAGTTGATTTTTGGCCCACGGAGCTCTTTCGTGTTGCTACAGTGACCTCAGGATCCCTCTAGCCTTGAAACAGTGTTCTTGGGGTTTCTCTGGAGTGCCATCAAAGAAATCAAGGCTCCTTTCATGTGTGATGTGCAACACGGAATTGCTCTGCACGCAGTGCAGGGGAATCGGGCCTCATCTCGCGGCGAGGGGGAAGTCTCATGGTTTTTCTCGAGTTGCGGCGGGAACCTGGGGTATATTCTCGAGTTACGACGGGGATGGCCCTTCCAACCACGTGTTTCTTCAGCGACGTCAGGACTCCTGCCTAGTTGCGAGGGACAACTCTGGATTCTCCTCGAGGCTTGGCAGGGCAATTGGGACGCCTCTCCAGCTGAGGCGGGAGACCAAGGGTCCCTTTCCACGTGCCACAGGAATCCTGGGACTCCTATCAAGTTTCACGAGGAGTCAGGCATCGTCTCCTTTGGAGGCACTGATCTCCGCGTACCTCTGGAGTTTTCAAAGGATGTGAGGCCTCCGGTCGCGATGAGGTGGGGAACTAAGTCTTTCTCTGTGCTTTCCACAGGGGATTCAGACATCCTTTCATGCTGGGAGAGGCAAGACGAGCCTGCATTGAAGTCACTGCAGGGATATCTGGCCTTATTTCGAGTCAGGGCATCGCGGTGTCCATTCCACTTGAGGCCGCAAACTCAGGGTCCCTCTCACATACCTAGAGCTGAGAGAAGCCTCCTCTTGAGGTGCTTGTGGTAAGGTGGTATTCCTCTGGAGTCGAAGCCAGGGACTAACCTCTCATCTCGAGTTGATTTTTGGCCCACGGAGCTCTTTCGTGTTGCTACAGTGACCTCAGGATCCCTCTAGCCTTGAAACAGTGTTCTTGGGGTTTCTCTGGAGTGCCATCAAGGAAATCAAGGCTCTTTTCATGTGTGATGTGCAACACAGAATTGCTCTGCACGCAGTGCAGGGGAATCGGGCCTCATCTCGCGGCGAGGGGGAAGTCTCATGGTTTTTCTCGAGTTGCGGCGGGAACCTGGGGTATATTCTCGAGTTACGACTGGGATAGCCCTTCCACACACGTGTTTCTTCAGCCACGTCAGGACTCTTGCCTAGTTGCGAGACACAACTCGGGATTCTCCTCGAGGCTTGGCAAGGCAATTGGGACGCCTCTCCAGCTGAGGCGGGAGACCAAGGGTCCCTTTCCACGTGCCACAGGAATCCTGGGACTCCTATCAAGTTTCACGAGGAGTCAGGCATCCTCTCCTTTGGAGGCACTGATCTCCGCATACCTCTGGAGTTTTCAAAGGATGTGAGGCCTCCGGTCGCGATGAGGTGGGGAACTAGGTCTTTCTCTGTGGTCTCCACAGGGGATTCAGAAATCCTTTCATCTTGGGAGATGCAAGACGAGCCTGCATTCAAGTCACTGCAGGGATATCCAGCCTTATTTCGAGTCAGGGCATCGCGGTGTCCATTCCACTTGAGGCCGCAAACTCAGGGTCCCTCTCACATACCTAGAGCTGAGAGAAGCCTCCTCTTGAGGTGCTTGTGGTAAGGTGGTATTCCTCTGGAGACGAATCCAGGGACTAACCTCTCATTTCGAGGTGATTTTTGGTCCACAGAGTTCTTTCGTGTTGCTACAGTGACCTCAGGATCCCTCTATCCTTGAAACAGTGTTCTTGGGGTTTCTCTGGAGTGCCATCAAGGAAATCAAGGCTCCTTTCATGTGTGATGTGCAAGACGGAATTGCTCTGCACGCAGTACAGGGGAATCGGGCCTCATCTCGCATCGAGGGGGAAGTCTCATGGTTTTTCTCGAGTTGCGGCGGGAACCTCGGGTATATTCTCGAGTTACGACGGGGATGGCCCTTCCACACACGTGTTTGTTCAGCCACGTCAGGACTCCTGCCTAGTTGCGAGGGACAACTCGAGATTCTCCTCGAGGCTTGGAAGGGCAATTGGAACGCCTCTCCAGCTGAGGCGGGAGACCAAGTGTCCCTTTCCACGTGCCACAGGAATCCTGGGACTCCTATCAAGTTTCACGAGGAGTCAGGCATCGTCTCCTTTGGAGGCACTGATCTCCGCGTACCTCTGGAGTTTTCAAAGGATGTGAGGCCTCCGGTCGCGATGAGGTGGGGAACTAGGTCTTTCTCTGTGGTCTCCACAGGGGATTCAGACATCCTTTCATCTTGGGAGATGCAAGACGAGCCTGCATTCAAGTCACTGCAGGGATATCCGGCCTTATTTCGCGTCAGGGCATCACGGTGTCCATTCCACTTGAGGCCGCAAACTCAGGATCCCTCTCACATACCTAGAGCTGAGAGAAGCCTCCTCTTGAGGTGCTTGTGGTAAGGTGGTATTCCTCATGAGTCGAAGCTAGGGACTAACCTCTCATCTCGTGTTGATTCTTGGTCCACGGAGCTCTTTCGTGTTGCTACAGTGACCTCAGGATCCCTCTAGCCTTGAAACAGTGTTCTTGGGGTTTCTCTGGAGTGCCATCAAGGAAATCAAGGCTCCTTTCATGTGTGATGTGCAACACGGAATTGCTCTGCACGCAGTGCAGGGGAATCGGGCCTCATCTCGCGGTGAGGGGGAAGTCTCATCGTTTTTCTCGAGTTGCGGCGGGAACCTGGGGTATATTCTCGAGTTACGACGGGGATGGCCCTTCCACCCACGTGTTTCTTCAGCCACGTCAGGACTCCTGCCTAGTTGCGAGGGACAACTCGGGATTCTCCTCGAGGCTTGGCAAGGCAATTGGGACGCCTCTCCCGCTGAGGCGGGAGACCAAGTGTCCTTTTCCAAGTGCCACAGGAATCCTGGGACTCCTATCAAGTTTCACGAGGAGTCAGGCATCGTCTCCTTTGGAGGCACTGATCTCCGCGTACCTCTGGAGTTTTCAAAGGATTTGAGGCTATCGGTCGCGATGAGGTGGGGAACTAAGTCTTTCTCTGTGCTTTCCACAGGGGATTCAGACATCCTTTCGTCCTGGGAGATGCAAGACGAGCCTGCATTGAAGTCACTGCAGAGATATCCGGCCTTATTTCGAGTCAGGGCATCGCGGTGTCCATTCCACTTGAGGCCGCAAACTCAGGGTCCCTCTCACATACCTAGAGCTGAGAGAAGCCTCCTCTTGAGGTGCTTGTGGTAAGGTGGTATTCCTCTGGAGACAAATCCAGGGACTAACCTCTCTTTTCGAGTTGATTTTTGGTCCACAGAGTTCTTTCGTGTTGCTACAGTGACCTCAGGATCCCTCTATCCTTGAAACAGTGTTCTTGGGGTTTCTCTGGAGTGCCATCAAGGAAATCAAGGCTCCTTTCATGTGTGATGTGCAAGACGGAATTGCTCTGCACGCAGTACAGGGGAATCGGGCCTCATCTCGCATCGAATGGGAAGTCTCATGGTTTTTCTCGAGTTGCGGCGGGAACCTGGGGTATATTCTCGAGTTACGACGGGGATGGCCCTTCCACCCACGTGTTTCTTCAGCGACGTCAGGACTCCTGCCTAGTTGCGAGGGACAACTCGGGATTCTCCTCGAGGCTTGGCAGGGCAATTGGAACGCCTCTCCAGCTGAGGCGGGAGACCAAGGGTCCCTTTCCACGTGCCACAAGAATCCTGGGACTCCTATCAAGTTTCACGAGGAGTCAGGCATCGTCTCCTTTGGAGGCACTGATCTCCGCGTACCTCTGGAGTTTTCAAAGGATGTGAGGCCTCCGGTCGCGATGAGGTGGGGAACTAGGTGTTTCTCTGTGGTCTCCACAGGGGATTCAGACATCCTTTCTTCTTGGGAGATGCAAGACGAGCCTGCATTGAAGTCACTGCAGGGATATCCGGCCTTATTTCGAGTCAGGGCATCGCGGTGTCCATTCCACTTGAGGCCGCAAACTCAGGATCCCTCTCACATACCTAGAGCTGAGAGAAGCCTCCTCTTGAAGTGCTTGTTGTAAAGTGGTATTCCTCAGGAGTCGAAGCCAGGGACTAACCTCTCATCTCGTGTTGATTCTTGGTCCACGGAGCTCTTTCGTGTTGCTACAGTGACCTCAGGATCCCTCTAGCCTTGAAACAGTGTTCTTGGGGTTTCTCTGGAGTGCCATCAAGGAAATCAAGGCTCCTTTCATGTGTGATGTGCAACACGGAATTGCTCTGCACGCAGTGCAGGGGAATCGGGCCTCATCTCGCGGCGAGGGGGAAGTCTCATGGTTTTTCTCGAGTTGCGGCGGGAACCTGGGGTATATTCTCGAGTTACGACGGGGATGGCCCTTCCACCCACGTGTTTCTTCAGCGACGTCAGGACTCCTGCCTAGTTGCGAGGGACAACTCTGGATTCTCCTCGAGGCTTGGCAGGGCAATTGGGACGCCTCTCCAGCTGAGGCGGGAGACCAAGGGTCCCTTTCCACGTGCCACAGGAATCCTGGGACTCCTATCAAGTTTCACGAGGAGTCAGGCATCGTCTCCTTTGGAGGCACTGATCTCCGCGTACCTCTGGAGTTTTCAAAGGATGTGAGGCTATCGGTCGCAATGAGGTGGGGAACTAAGTCTTTCTCTGTGCTTTCCACAGGGGATTCAGACATCCTTTCATCCTGAGAGAGGCAAGACGAGCCTGCATTGAAGTCACTGCAGGGATATCCGGCCTTATTTCGAGTCAGGGCATCGCGGTGTCCATTCCACTTGAGGCCGCAAACTCAGGGTCCCTCTCACATACCTAGAGCTGAGAGAAGCCTCCTCTTGAGGTGCTTGTGGTAAGGTGGTATTCCTCTGGAGACGAATCCAGGGACTAACCTCTCATTTCGAGGTGATTTTTGGTCCACAGAGTTCTTTCGTGTTGCTACAGTGACCTCAGGATCCCTCTATCCTTGAAACAGTGTTCTTGGGGTTTCTCTGGAGTGCCATCAAGGAAATCAAGGCTCCTTTCATGTGTGATGTGCAAGACAGAATTGCTCTGCACGCAGTACAGGGGAATCGGGCCTCATCTCGCATCGAGGGGGAAGTCTCATGGTTTTTCTCGAGTTGCGGCGGGAACCTGGGGTATATTCTCGAGTTACGACGGGGATGGCCCTTCCACACACGTGTGTGTTCAGCCACGTCAGGACTCCTGCCTAGTTGCGAGGGACAACTCGGGATTCTCCTCGAGGCTTGGCAAGGCAATTGGGACGCCTCTCCAGCTGAGGCGGGAGACCAAGGGTCCCTTTCCACGTGCCACAGGAACCCTGGGACTCCTATCAAGTTTCACGAGGAGTCAGGCATCGTCTCCTTTGGAGGCACTGATCTCCGCGTACCTCTGGAGTTTTCAAAGGATGTGAGGCCTCCGGTCGCGATGAGGTGGGGAACTAGGTCTTTCTCTGTGGTCTCCACAGGGGATTCAGACATCCTTTCATCTTGGGAGATGCAAGACGAGCCTGCATTCAAGTCACTGCAGGGATATCCAGCCTTATTTCGCGTCAGGGCATCGCGGTGTACATTCCACTTGAGGCCGCAAACTCAGGGTCCCTCTCACATACCTAGAGCTGAGAGAAGCCTCCTCTTGAGGTGCTTGTGGTAAGGTGGTATTCCTCTGGAGTCGAAGCCAGGTACTAACCTCTCATCTCAAGTTGATTTTTGGCCCACGGAGCTCTTTCGTGTTGCTACGACCTCAGGATCCCTCTAGCCTTGAAACAGTGTTCTTGGGGTTTCTCTGGAGTGCCATCAAAGAAATCAAGGCTCCTTTCATGTGTGATGTGCAACACGGAATTGCTCTGCACGCAGTGCAGGGGAATCGGGCCTCATCTCGCGGCGAGGGGGAAGTCTCATGGTTTTTCTCGAGTTGCGGCGGGAACCTGGGGTATATTCTCGAGTTACGACGGGGATGGCCCTTCCACCCACGTGTTTCTTCAGCGACGTCAGGACTCCTGCCTAGTTGCGAGGGACAACTCTGGATTCTCCTCGAGGCTTGGCAGGGCAATTGGGACGCCTCTCCAGCTGAGGCGGGAGACCAAGGGTCCCTTTCCACGTGCCACAGGAATCCTGGGACTCCTATCAAGTTTCACGAGGAGTCAGGCATCGTCTCCTTTGGAGGCACTGATCTCCGCGTACCTCTGGAGTTTTCAAAGGATGTGAGGCCTCCGGTCGCGATGAGGTGGGGAACTAAGTCTTTCTCTGTGCTTTCCACAGGGGATTCAGACATCCTTTCATGCTGGGAGAGGCAAGACGAGCCTGCATTGAAGTCACTGCAGGGATATCCGGCCTTATTTCGAGTCAGGGCATCGCGGTGTCCATTCCACTTGAGGCCGCAAACTCAGGGTCCCTCTCACATACCTAGAGCTGAGAGAAGCCTCCTCTTGAGGTGCTTGTGGTAAGGGGGTATTCCTCAGGAGTCGAAGCTAGGGACTAACCTCTCATCTCGTGTTGATTCTTGGTCCACGGAGCTCTTTCGTGTTGCTACAGTGACCTCAGGATCGCTCCAGCCTTGAAACAGTGTTCTTGGGGTTTCTCTGGAGTGCCATCAAGGAAATCAAGGCTCCTTTCATGTGTGATGTGCAACACGGAATTGCTCTGCACGCAGTGCAGGGGAATCGGGCCTCATCTCGCAGCGAGGGGGAAGTCTCATGGTTTTTCTCGAGTTGCGGCGGGAACCTGGGGTATATTCTCGAGTTACGACGGGGATGGCCCTTCCACCCACGTGTTTCTTCAGCGACGTCAGGACTCCTGCCTAGTTGCGAGGGACAACTCTGGATTCTCCTCGAGGCTTGGCAGGGCAATTGGGACGCCTCTCCAGCTGAGGCGGGAGACCAAGTGTCCCTTTCCAAGTGCCACAGGAATCCTGGGACTCCTATCAAGTTTCACGAGGAGTCAGGCATCGTCTCCTTTGGAGGCACTGATCTCCGCGTACCTCTGGAGTTTTCAAAGGATGTGAGGCCTCCGGTCGCGATGAGGTGGGGAACTAGGTGTTTCTCTGTGGTCTCCACAGGGGATTCAGACATCCTTTCTTCTTGGGAGATGCAAGACGAGCCTGCATTCAAGTCACTGCAGGGATATCCGGCCTTATTTCGAGTCAGGGCATCGCGGTGTCCATTCCACTTGAGGCCGCAAACTCAGGATCCCTCTCACATACCTAGAGCTGAGAGAAGCCTCCTCTTGAAGTGCTTGTGGTAAAGTGGTATTCCTCAGGAGTCGAAGCCAGGGACTAACCTCTCATCTCGTGTTGATTCTTGGTCCACGGAGCTCTTTCGTGTTGCTACAGTGACCTCAGGATCCCTCTAGCCTTGAAACAGTGTTCTTGGGGTTTCTCTGGAGTGCCATCAAGGAAATCAAGGCTCCTTTCATGTGTGATGTGCAACACGGAATTGCTCTGCACGCAGTGCAGGGGAATCGGGCCTCATCTCGCGGCGAGGGGGAAGTCTCATGGTTTTTCTCGAGTTGCGGCGGGAACCTGGGGTATATTCTCGAGTTACGATGGGGATGGCCCTTAAACACACGTGTGTGTTCAGCCATGTCAGGACTCCTGCCTAGTTGCGAGGGACAACTCGGGATTCTCCTCGAGGCTTTGCAGGGCAATTGGGACGCCTCTCCAGCTGAGACGGGAGACCAAGTGTCCCTTTCCACGTGCCACAGGAATCCTGGGTCTCCTATCAAGTTTCACGAGGAGTCAGGCATCGTCTCCTTTGGAGGCACTGATCTCCGCATACCTCTGGAGTTTTCAAAGGATTTGAGGCCTCCTGTCGCAATGAAGTGGGGAACTACGTCTTTCTCTGTGGTCTCCACAGGGGATTCAGACACCCTTTCATCCTGGGAGAGGCAAGACGAGCCTGCATTGAAGTCACTGCAGGGATATCCGGCCTTATTTCGAGTCAGGGCATCGCGGTGTCCATTCCACTTGAGGCCGCAAACTCAGGGTCCCTCTCACGTACCTAGAGCTGAGAGAAGCCTCCTCTTGAGGTGCTTGTGGTAAGGTGGTATTCCTCTGGAGACGAATCCAGGGACTAACCTCTCATTTCGAGGTGATTTTTGGTCCACAGAGTTCTTTCGTGTTGCTACAGTGACCTCAGGATCCCTCTATCCTTGAAACAGTGTTCTTGGGGTTTCTCTGGAGTGCCATCAATGAAATCAAGGCTCCTTTCATGTGTGATGTGCAAGACGGAATTGCTCTGCACGCAGTACAGGGGAATCGGGCCTCATCTCGCATCGAGGGGGAAGTCTCATGGTTTTTCTCGAGTTGCGGTGGGAACCTGGGGTATATTCTCGAGTTACGACGGGGATGGCCCTTCCACACACGTGTTTGTTCAGCCACGTCAGGACTCCTGCCTAGTTGCGAGGGACAACTCGGGATTCTCCTCGAGGCTTGGCAAGGCAATTGGGACGCCTCTCCAGCTGAGGCGGGAGACCAAGGGTCCCTTTCCACGTGCCACAGGAATCCTGGGACTCCTATCAAGTTTCACGAGGAGTCAGGCATCGTCTCCTTTGGAGGCACTGATCTCCGCGTACCTCTGGAGTTTTCAAAGGATGTGAGGCCTCCGGTCGCGATGAGGTGGGGAACTAGGTCTTTCTCTGTGGTCTCCACAGGGGATTCAGACATCCTTTCATCTTGGGAGATGCAAGACGAGCCTGCATTCAAGTCACTGCAGGGATATCCAGCCTTATTTCGCGTCAGGGCATCGCGGTGTCCATTCCACTTGAGGCCGCAAACTCAGGGTCCCTCTCACATACCTAGAGCTGAGAGAAGCCTCCTCTTGAGGTGCTTGTGGTAAGGTGGTATTCCTCTGGAGTCGAAGCCAGGTACTAACCTCTCATCTCGAGTTGATTTTTGGCCCACGGAGCTCTTTCGTGTTGCTACGACCTCAGGATCCCTCTAGCCTTGAAACAGTGTTCTTGGGGTTTCTCTGGAGTGCCATCAAAGAAATCAAGGCTCCTTTCATGTGTGATGTGCAACACGGAATTGCTCTGCACGCAGTGCAGGGGAATCGGGCCTCATCTCGCGGCGAGGGGGAAGTCTCATGGTTTTTCTCGAGTTGCGGCGGGAACCTGGGGTATATTCTCGAGTTACGACGGGGATGGCCCTTCCACCCACGTGTTTCTTCAGCGACGTCAGGACTCCTGCCTAGTTGCGAGGGACAACTCTGGATTCTCCTCGAGGCTTGGCAGGGCAATTGGGACGCCTCTCCAGCTGAGGCGGGAGACCAAGGGTCCCTTTCCACGTGCCACAGGAATCCTGGGACTCCTATCAAGTTTCACGAGGAGTCAGGCATCGTCTCCTTTGGAGGCACTGATCTCCGCGTACCTCTGGAGTTTTCAAAGGATGTGAGGCCTCCGGTCGCGATGAGGTGGGAAACTAAGTCTTTCTCTGTGCTTTCCACAGGGGATTCAGACATCCTTTCATGCTGGGAGAGGCAAGACGAGCCTGCATTGAAGTCACTGCAGGGATATCCGGCCTTATTTCGAGTCAGGGCATCGCGGTGTCCATTCCACTTGAGGCCGCAAACTCAGGGTCCCTCTCACATACCTAGAGCTGAGAGAAGCCTCCTCTTGAGGTGCATGTGGTAAGGGGGTATTCCTCAGGAGTCGAAGCTAGGGACTAATCTCTCATCTCGTGTTGATTCTTGGTCCACGGAGCTCTTTCGTGTTGCTACAGTGACCTCAGGATCCCTCTAGCCTTGAAACAGTGTTCTTGGGGTTTCTCTGGAGTGCCATCAAGGAAATCAAGGCTCCTTTCATGTGTGATGTGCAACACGGAATTGCTCTGCACGCAGTGCAGGGTAATCGGGCCTCATCTCGCAGCGAGGGGGAAGTCTCATGGTTTTTCTCGAGTTGCGGCGGAAACCTGGGGTATATTCTCGAGTTACGACGGGGATGGCCCTTCCACCCACGTGTTTCTTCAGCGACGTCAGGACTCCTGCCTAGTTGCGAGGGACAACTCTGGATTCTCCTCGAGGCTTGGCAGGGCAATAGGGACGCCTCTCCAGCTGAGGCGGGAGACCAAGTGTCCCTTTCCAAGTGCCACAGGAATCCTGGGACTCCTATCAAGTTTCACGAGGAGTCAGGCATCGTCTCCTTTGGAGGCACTGATCTCCGCGTACCTCTGGAGTTTTCAAAGGATGTGAGGCCTCCGGTCGCGATGAGGTGGGGAACTAGGTGTTTCTCTGTGGTCTCCACAGGGGATTCAGACATCCTTTCTTCTTGGGAGATGCAAGACGAGCCTGCATTGAAGTCACTGCAGGGATATCCGGCCTTATTTCGAGTCAGGGCATCGCGGTGTCCATTCCACTGTAGGCCGCAAACTCAGGATCCCTCTCACATACCTAGAGCTGAGAGAAGCCTCCTCTTGAAGTGCTTGTTGTAAAGTGGTATTCCTCAGGAGTCGAAGCCAGGGACTAACCTCTCATCTCGTGTTGATTCTTGGTCCACGGAGCTCTTTCGTGTTGCTACAGTGACCTCAGGATCCCTCTAGCCTTGAAACAGTGTTCTTGGGGTTTCTCTGGAGTGCCATCAAGGAAATCAAGGCTCCTTTCATGTGTGATGTGCAACACGGAATTGCTCTGCACGCAGTGCAGGGGAATCGGGCCTCATCTCGCGGCGAGGGGGAAGTCTCATGGTTTTTCTCGAGTTGCGGCGGGAACCTGGGGTATATTCTCGAGTTACGATGGGGATGGCCCTTAAACACACGTGTGTGTTCAGCCATGTCAGGACTCCTGCCTAGTTGCGAGGGACAACTCGGGATTCTCCTCGAGGCTTGGCAAGGCAATTGGGACGCCTCTCCAGCTGAGGCGGGAGACCAAGGGTCCCTTTCCACGTGCCACAGGAATCCTGGGACTCCTATCAAGTTTCACGAGGAGTCAGGCATCGTCTCCTTTGGAGGCACTGATCTCCGCGTACCTCTGGAGTTTTCAAAGGATGTGAGGCCTCCGGTCGCGATGAGGTGGGGAACTAGGTCTTTCTCTGTGGTCTCCACAGGGGATTCAGACATCCTTTCATCTTGGGAGATGCAAGACGAGCCTGCATTCAAGTCACTGCAGGGATATCCAGCCTTATTTCGCGTCAGGGCATCGCGGTGTCCATTCCACTTGAGGCCGCAAACTCAGGGTCCCTCTCACATACCTAGAGCTGAGAGAAGCCTCCTCTTGAGGTGCTTGTGGTAAGGTGGTATTCCTCTGGAGTCGAAGCCAGGTACTAACCTCTCATCTCGAGTTGATTTTTGGCCCACGGAGCTCTTTCGTGTTGCTACGACCTCAGGATCCCTCTAGCCTTGAAACAGTGTTCTTGGGGTTTCTCTGGAGTGCCATCAAAGAAATCAAGGCTCCTTTCATGTGTGATGTGCAACACGGAATTGCTCTGCACGCAGTGCAGGGGAATCGGGCCTCATCTCGCGGCGAGGGGGAAGTCTCATGGTTTTTCTCGAGTTGCGGCGGGAACCTGGGGTATATTCTCGAGTTACGACGGGGATGGCCCTTCCACCCACGTGTTTCTTCAGCGACGTCAGGACTCCTGCCTAGTTGCGAGGGACAACTCTGGATTCTCCTCGAGGCTTGGCAGGGCAATTGGGACGCCTCTCCAGCTGAGGCGGGAGACCAAGGGTCCCTTTCCACGTGCCACAGGAATCCTGGGACTCCTATCAAGTTTCACGAGGAGTCAGGCATCGTCTCCTTTGGAGGCACTGATCTCCGCGTACCTCTGGAGTTTTCAAAGGATGTGAGGCCTCCGGTCGCGATGAGGTGGGAAACTAAGTCTTTCTCTGTGCTTTCCACAGGGGATTCAGACATCCTTTCATGCTGGGAGAGGCAAGACGAGCCTGCATTGAAGTCACTGCAGGGATATCCGGCCTTATTTCGAGTCAGGGCATCGTGGTGTCCATTCCACTTGAGGCCGCAAACTCAGGGTCCCTCTCACATACCTAGAGCTGAGAGAAGCCTCCTCTTGAGGTGCATGTGGTAAGGGGGTATTCCTCAGGAGTCGAAGCTAGGGACTAATCTCTCATCTCGTGTTGATTCTTGGTCCACGGAGCTCTTTCGTGTTGCTACAGTGACCTCAGGATCCCTCTAGCCTTGAAACAGTGTTCTTGGGGTTTCTCTGGAGTGCCATCAAGGAAATCAAGGCTCCTTTCATGTGTGATGTGCAACACGGAATTGCTCTGCACGCAGTGCAGGGTAATCGGGCCTCATCTCGCAGCGAGGGGGAAGTCTCATGGTTTTTCTCGAGTTGCGGCGGAAACCTGGGGTATATTCTCGAGTTACGACGGGGATGGCCCTTCCACCCACGTGTTTCTTCAGCGACGTCAGGACTCCTGCCTAGTTGCGAGGGACAACTCTGGATTCTCCTCGAGGCTTGGCAGGGCAATAGGGACGCCTCTCCAGCTGAGGCGGGAGACCAAGTGTCCCTTTCCAAGTGCCACAGGAATCCTGGGACTCCTATCAAGTTTCACGAGGAGTCAGGCATCGTCTCCTTTGGAGGCACTGATCTCCGCGTACCTCTGGAGTTTTCAAAGGATGTGAGGCCTCCGGTCGCGATGAGGTGGGGAACTAGGTGTTTCTCTGTGGTCTCCACAGGGGATTCAGACATCCTTTCTTCTTGGGAGATGCAAGACGAGCCTGCATTGAAGTCACTGCAGGGATATCCGGCCTTATTTCGAGTCAGGGCATCGCGGTGTCCATTCCACTTTAGGCCGCAAACTCAGGATCCCTCTCACATACCTAGAGCTGAGAGAAGCCTCCTCTTGAAGTGCTTGTTGTAAAGTGGTATTCCTCAGGAGTCGAAGCCAGGGACTAACCTCTCATCTCGTGTTGATTCTTGGTCCACGGAGCTCTTTCGTGTTGCTACAGTGACCTCAGGATCCCTCTAGCCTTGAAACAGTGTTCTTGGGGTTTCTCTGGAGTGCCATCAAGGAAATCAAGGCTCCTTTCATGTGTGATGTGCAACACGGAATTGCTCTGCACGCAGTGCAGGGGAATCGGGCCTCATCTCGCGGCGAGGGGGAAGTCTCATGGTTTTTCTCGAGTTGCGGCGGGAACCTGGGGTATATTCTCGAGTTACGATGGGGATGGCCCTTAAACACACGTGTGTGTTCAGCCATGTCAGGACTCCTGCCTAGTTGCGAGGGACAACTCGGGATTCTCCTCGAGGCTTTGCAGGGCAATTGGGACGCCTCTCCAGCTGAGACGGGAGACCAAGGGTCCCTTTCCACGTGCCACAGGAATCCTGGGTCTCCTATCAAGTTTCACGAGGAGTCAGGCATCGTCTCCTTTGGAGGCACTGATCTCCGCATACCTCTGGAGTTTTCAAAGGATTTGAGGCCTCCTGTCGCAATGAAGTGGGGAACTAGGTCTTTCTCTGTGGTCTCCACAGGGGATTCAGACACCCTTTCGTCTTGGGAGATGCAAGACGAGCCTGCATTCCAGTCACTGCAGGGATATTCGGCCTTATTTAGAGTCAGGGCATGGCGGTTTCCATTCCACTTGAGGCCGCAAACTCAGGGTCCCTCTCACATACCTAGAGCTGAGAGAAGCCTCCTCTTGAGGTGCTTGTGGTAAGGTGGTATTCCTCTGGAGTCGAAGCCAGGGACTAACCTCTCATCTCGAGTTGATTTTTGGCCCACGGAGCTCTTTCGTGTTGCTACAGTGACCTCAGGATCCCTCTAGCCTTGAAACAGTGTTCTTGGGGTTTCTCTGGAGTGCCATCAAGGAAATCAAGGCTCTTTTCATGTGTGATGTGCAACACAGAATTGCTCTGCACGCAGTGCAGGGGAATCGGGCCTCATCTCGCGGCGAGGGGGAAGTCTCATGGTTTTTCTCGAGTTGCGGCGGGAACCTGGGGTATATTCTCGAGTTACGACTGGGATAGCCCTTCCACACACGTGTTTCTTCAGCCACGTCAGGACTCTTGCCTAGTTGCGAGACACAACTCGGGATTCTCCTCGAGGCTTGGCAAGGCAATTGGGACGCCTCTCCAGCTGAGGCGGGAGACCAAGGGTCCCTTTCCACGTGCCACAGGAATCCTGGGACTCCTATCAAGTTTCACGAGGAGTCAGGCATCCTCTCCTTTGGAGGCACTGATCTCCGCATACCTCTGGAGTTTTCAAAGGATGTGAGGCCTCCGGTCGCGATGAGGTGGGGAACTAGGTCTTTCTCTGTGGTCTCCACAGGGGATTCAGAAATCCTTTCATCTTGGGAGATGCAAGACGAGCCTGCATTCAAGTCACTGCAGGGATATCCAGCCTTATTTCGAGTCAGGGCATCGCGGTGTCCATTCCACTTGAGGCCGCAAACTCAGGGTCCCTCTCACATACCTAGAGCTGAGAGAAGCCTCCTCTTGAGGTGCTTGTGGTAAGGTGGTATTCCTCTGGAGACGAATCCAGGGACTAACCTCTCATTTCGAGGTGATTTTTGGTCCACAGAGTTCTTTCGTGTTGCTACAGTGACCTCAGGATCCCTCTATCCTTGAAACAGTGTTCTTGGGGTTTCTCTGGAGTGCCATCAAGGAAATCAAGGCTCCTTTCATGTGTGATGTGCAACACGGAATTGCTCTGCACGCAGTGCAGGGGAATCGGGCCTCATCTCGCGGCGAGGGGGAAGTCTCATGGTTTTTCTCGAGTTGCGGCGGGAACCTGGGGTATATTCTCGAGTTACGACGGGGATGGCCCTTCCACCCACGTGTTTCTTCAGCGACGTCAGGACTCCTGCCTAGTTGCGAGGGACAACTCTGGATTCTCCTCGAGGCTTGGCAGGGCAATTGGGACGCCTCTCCAGCTGAGGCGGGAGACCAAGGGTCCCTTTCCACGTGCCACAGGAATCCTGGGACTCCTATCAAGTTTCACGAGGAGTCAGGCATCGTCTCCTTTGGAGGCACTGATCTCCGCGTACCTCTGGAGTTTTCAAAGGATGTGAGGCTATCGGTCGCAATGAGGTGGGGAACTAAGTCTTTCTCTGTGCTTTCCACAGGGGATTCAGACATCCTTTCATCCTGGGAGAGGCAAGACGAGCCTGCATTGAAGTCACTGCAGGGATATCCGGCCTTATTTCGAGTCAGGGCATCGCGGTGTCCATTCCACTTGAGGCCGCAAACTCAGGGTCCCTCTCACATACCTAGAGCTGAGAGAAGCCTCCTCTTGAGGTGCTTGTGGTAAGGTGGTATTCCTCAGGAGTCGAATCCAGGGACTAACCTCTCATTTCGAGGTGATTTTTGGTCCACAGAGTTCTTTCGTGTTGCTACAGTGACCTCAGGATCCCTCTATCCTTGAAACAGTGTTCTTGGGGTTTCTCTGGAGTGCCATCAAGGAAATCAAGGCTCCTTTCATGTGTGATGTGCAAGACGGAATTGCTCTGCACGCAGTACAGGGGAATCGGGCCTCATCTCGCATCGAGGGGGAAGTCTCATGGTTTTTCTCGAGTTGCGGCGGGAACCTGGGGTATATTCTCGAGTTACGACGGGGATGGCCCTTCCACACACGTGTTTGTTCAGCCACGTCAGGACTCCTGCCTAGTTGCGAGGGACAACTCGGGATTCTCCTCGAGGCTTGGCAAGGCAATTGGGACGCCTCTCCAGCTGAGGCGGGAGACCAAGGGTCCCTTTCCACGTGCCACAGGAATCCTGGGACTCCTATCAAGTTTCACGAGGAGTCAGGCATCGTCTCCTTTGGAGGCACTGATCTCCGCGTACCTCTGGAGTTTTCAAAGGATGTGAGGCCTCCGGTCGCGATGAGGTGGGGAACTAGGTGTTTCTCTGTGGTCTCCACAGGGGATTCAGACATCCTTTCTTCTTGGGAGATGCAAGACGAGCCTGCATTGAAGTCACTGCAGGGATATCCGGCCTTATTTCGAGTCAGGGCATCGCGGTGTCCATTCCACTTGAGGCCGCAAACTCAGGGTCCCTCTCACATACCTAGAGCTGAGAGAAGCCTCCTCTTGAGGTGCTTGTGGTAAGGCGGTATTCCTCAGGAGTCGAAGCTAGGGACTAACCTCTCATCTCGTGTTGATTCTTGGTCCACGGAGCTCTTTCGTGTTGCTACAGTGACCTCAGGATCGCTCCAGCCTTGAAACAGTGTTCTTGGGGTTTCTCTGGAGTGCCATCAAGGAAATCAAGGCTCCTTTCATGTGTGATGTGCAACACGGAATTGCTCTGCACGCAGTGCAGGGGAATCGGGCCTCATCTCGCAGCGAGGGGGAAGTCTCATGGTTTTTCTCGAGTTGCGGCGGGAACCTGGGGTATATTCTCGAGTTACGACGGGGATGGCCCTTCCACCCACGTGTTTCTTCAGCGACGTCAGGACTCCTGCCTAGTTGCGAGGGACAACTCTGGATTCTCCTCGAGGCTTGGCAGGGCAATTGGGACGCCTCTCCAGCTGAGGCGGGAGACCAAGTGTCCCTTTCCAAGTGCCACAGGAATCCTGGGACTCCTATCAAGTTTCACGAGGAGTCAGGCATCGTCTCCTTTGGAGGCACTGATCTCCGCGTACCTCTGGAGTTTTCAAAGGATGTGAGGCCTCCGGTCGCGATGAGGTGGGGAACTAGGTGTTTCTCTGTGGTCTCCACAGGGGATTCAGACATCCTTTCTTCTTGGGAGATGCAAGACGAGCCTGCATTCAAGTCACTGCAGGGATATCCGGCCTTATTTCGAGTCAGGGCATCGCGGTGTCCATTCCACTTGAGGCCGCAAACTCAGGATCCCTCTCACATACCTAGAGCTGAGAGAAGCCTCCTCTTGAAGTGCTTGTGGTAAAGTGGTATTCCTCAGGAGTCGAAGCCAGGGACTAACCTCTCATCTCGTGTTGATTCTTGGTCCACGGAGCTCTTTCGTGTTGCTACAGTGACCTCAGGATCCCTCTAGCCTTGAAACAGTGTTCTTGGGGTTTCTCTGGAGTGCCATCAAGGAAATCAAGGCTCCTTTCATGTGTGATGTGCAACACGGAATTGCTCTGCACGCAGTGCAGGGGAATCGGGCCTCATCTCGCGGCGAGGGGGAAGTCTCATGGTTTTTCTCGAGTTGCGGCGGGAACCTGGGGTATATTCTCGAGTTACGACGGGGATGGCCCTTAAACACACGTGTGTGTTCAGCCATGTCAGGACTCCTGCCTAGTTGCGAGGGACAACTCGGGATTCTCCTCGAGGCTTTGCAAGGCAATTGGGACGCCTCTCCAGCTGAGACGGGAGACCAAGTGTCCCTTTCCACGTGCCACAGGAATCCTGGGTCTCCTATCAAGTTTCACGAGGAGTCAGGCATCGTCTCCTTTGGAGGCACTGATCTCCGCATACCTCTGGAGTTTTCAAAGGATTTGAGGCCTCCTGTCGCAATGAAGTGGGGAACTACGTCTTTCTCTGTGGTCTCCACAGGGGATTCAGACACCCTTTCATCCTGGGAGAGGCAAGACGAGCCTGCATTGAAGTCACTGCAGGGATATCCGGCCTTATTTCGAGTCAGGGCATCGCGGTGTCCATTCCACTTGAGGCCGCAAACTCAGGGTCCCTCTCACGTACCTAGAGCTGAGAGAAGCCTCCTCTTGAGGTGCTTGTGGTAAGGTGGTATTCCTCTGGAGACGAATCCAGGGACTAACCTCTCATTTCGAGGTGATTTTTGGTCCACAGAGTTCTTTCGTGTTGCTACAGTGACCTCAGGATCCCTCTATCCTTGAAACAGTGTTCTTGGGGTTTCTCTGGAGTGCCATCAATGAAATCAAGGCTCCTTTCATGTGTGATGTGCAAGACGGAATTGCTCTGCACGCAGTACAGGGGAATCGGGCCTCATCTCGCATCGAGGGGGAAGTCTCATGGTTTTTCTCGAGTTGCGGCGGGAACCTGGGGTATATTCTCGAGTTACGACGGGGATGGCCCTTCCACACACGTGTTTGTTCAGCCACGTCAGGACTCCTGCCTAGTTGCGAGGGACAACTCGGGATTCTCCTCGAGGCTTGGCAAGGCAATTGGGACGCCTCTCCAGCTGAGGCGGGAGACCAAGGGTCCCTTTCCACGTGCCACAGGAATCCTGGGACTCCTATCAAGTTTCACGAGGAGTCAGGCATCGTCTCCTTTGGAGGCACTGATCTCCACGTACCTCTGGAGTTTTCAAAGGATGTGAGGCCTCCGGTCGCGATGAGGTGGGGAACTAGGTCTTTCTCTGTGGTCTCCACAGGGGATTCAGACATCCTTTCATCTTGGGAGATGCAAGACGAGCCTGCATTCAAGTCACTGCAGGGATATCCAGCCTTATTTCGCGTCAGGGCATCGCGGTGTCCATTCCACTTGAGGCCGCAAACTCAGGGTCCCTCTCACATACCTAGAGCTGAGAGAAGCCTCCTCTTGAGGTGCTTGTGGTAAGGTGGTATTCCTCTGGAGTCGAAGCCAGGTACTAACCTCTCATCTCGAGTTGATTTTTGGCCCACGGAGCTCTTTCGTGTTGCTACGACCTCAGGATCCCTCTAGCCTTGAAACAGTGTTCTTGGGGTTTCTCTGGAGTGCCATCAAAGAAATCAAGGCTCCTTTCATGTGTGATGTGCAACACGGAATTGCTCTGCACGCAGTGCAGGGGAATCGGGCCTCATCTCGCGGCGAGGGGGAAGTCTCATGGTTTTTCTCGAGTTGCGGCGGGAACCTGGGGTATATTCTCGAGTTACGACGGGGATGGCCCTTCCACCCACGTGTTTCTTCAGCGACGTCAGGACTCCTGCCTAGTTGCGAGGGACAACTCTGGATTCTCCTCGAGGCTTGGCAGGGCAATTGGGACGCCTCTCCAGCTGAGGCGGGAGACCAAGGGTCCCTTTCCACGTGCCACAGGAATCCTGGGACTCCTATCAAGTTTCACGAGGAGTCAGGCATCGTCTCCTTTGGAGGCACTGATCTCCGCGTACCTCTGGAGTTTTCAAAGGATGTGAGGCCTCCGGTCGCGATGAGGTGGGAAACTAAGTCTTTCTCTGTGCTTTCCACAGGGGATTCAGACATCCTTTCATGCTGGGAGAGGCAAGACGAGCCTGCATTGAAGTCACTGCAGGGATATCCGGCCTTATTTCGAGTCAGGGCATCGCGGTGTCCATTCCACTTGAGGCCGCAAACTCAGGGTCCCTCTCACATACCTAGAGCTGAGAGAAGCCTCCTCTTGAGGTGCATGTGGTAAGGGGGTATTCCTCAGGAGTCGAAGCTAGGGACTAATCTCTCATCTCGTGTTGATTCTTGGTCCACGGAGCTCTTTCGTGTTGCTACAGTGACCTCAGGATCCCTCTAGCCTTGAAACAGTGTTCTTGGGGTTTCTCTGGAGTGCCATCAAGGAAATCAAGGCTCCTTTCATGTGTGATGTGCAACACGGAATTGCTCTGCACGCAGTGCAGGGGAATCGGGCCTCATCTCGCAGCGAGGGGGAAGTCTCATGGTTTTTCTCGAGTTGCGGCGGAAACCTGGGGTATATTCTCGAGTTACGACGGGGATGGCCCTTCCACCCACGTGTTTCTTCAGCGACGTCAGGACTCCTGCCTAGTTGCGAGGGACAACTCTGGATTCTCCTCGAGGCTTGGCAGGGCAATAGGGACGCCTCTCCAGCTGAGGCGGGAGACCAAGTGTCCCTTTCCAAGTGCCACAGGAATCCTGGGACTCCTATCAAGTTTCACGAGGAGTCAGGCATCGTCTCCTTTGGAGGCACTGATCTCCGCGTACCTCTGGAGTTTTCAAAGGATGTGAGGCCTCCGGTCGCGATGAGGTGGGGAACTAGGTGTTTCTCTGTGGTCTCCACAGGGGATTCAGACATCCTTTCTTCTTGGGAGATGCAAGACGAGCCTGCATTGAAGTCACTGCAGGGATATCCGGCCTTATTTCGAGTCAGGGCATCGCGGTGTCCATTCCACTTTAGGCCGCAAACTCAGGATCCCTCTCACATACCTAGAGCTGAGAGAAGCCTCCTCTTGAAGTGCTTGTTGTAAAGTGGTATTCCTCAGGAGTCGAAGCCAGGGACTAACCTCTCATCTCGTGTTGATTCTTGGTCCACGGAGCTCTTTCGTGTTGCTACAGTGACCTCAGGATCCCTCTAGCCTTGAAACAGTGTTCTTGGGGTTTCTCTGGAGTGCCATCAAGGAAATCAAGGCTCCTTTCATGTGTGATGTGCAACACGGAATTGCTCTGCACGCAGTGCAGGGGAATCGGGCCTCATCTCGCGGCGAGGGGGAAGTCTCATGGTTTTTCTCGAGTTGCGGCGGGAACCTGGGGTATATTCTCGAGTTACGATGGGGATGGCCCTTAAACACACGTGTGTGTTCAGCCATGTCAGGACTCCTGCCTAGTTGCGAGGGACAACTCGGGATTCTCCTCGAGGCTTTGCAGGGCAATTGGGACGCCTCTCCAGCTGAGACGGGAGACCAAGGGTCCCTTTCCACGTGCCACAGGAATCCTGGGTCTCCTATCAAGTTTCACGAGGAGTCAGGCATCGTCTCCTTTGGAGGCACTGATCTCCGCATACCTCTGGAGTTTTCAAAGGATTTGAGGCCTCCTGTCGCAATGAAGTGGGGAACTAGGTCTTTCTCTGTGGTCTCCACAGGGGATTCAGACACCCTTTCGTCTTGGGAGATGCAAGACGAGCCTGCATTCCAGTCACTGCAGGGATATTCGGCCTTATTTAGAGTCAGGGCATGGCGGTTTCCATTCCACTTGAGGCCGCAAACTCAGGGTCCCTCTCACATACCTAGAGCTGAGAGAAGCCTCCTCTTGAGGTGCTTGTGGTAAGGTGGTATTCCTCTGGAGTCGAAGCCAGGGACTAACCTCTCATCTCGAGTTGATTTTTGGCCCACGGAGCTCTTTCGTGTTGCTACAGTGACCTCAGGATCCCTCTAGCCTTGAAACAGTGTTCTTGGGGTTTCTCTGGAGTGCCATCAAGGAAATCAAGGCTCTTTTCATGTGTGATGTGCAACACGGAATTGCTCTGCACGCAGTGCAGGGGAATCGGGCCTCATCTCGCGGCGAGGGGGAAGTCTCATGGTTTTTCTCGAGTTGCGGCGGGAACCTGGGGTATATTCTCGAGTTACGACTGGGATAGCCCTTCCACACACGTGTTTCTTCAGCCACGTCAGGACTCTTGCCTAGTTGCGAGACACAACTCGGGATTCTCCTCGAGGCTTGGCAAGGCAATTGGGACGCCTCTCCAGCTGAGGCGGGAGACCAAGGGTCCCTTTCCACGTGCCACAGGAATCCTGGGACTCCTATCAAGTTTCACGAGGAGTCAGGCATCCTCTCCTTTGGAGGCACTGATCTCCGCATACCTCTGGAGTTTTCAAAGGATGTGAGGCCTCCGGTCGCGATGAGGTGGGGAACTAGGTCTTTCTCTGTGGTCTCCACAGGGGATTCAGAAATCCTTTCATCTTGGGAGATGCAAGACGAGCCTGCATTCAAGTCACTGCAGGGATATCCAGCCTTATTTCGAGTCAGGGCATCGCGGTGTCCATTCCACTTGAGGCCGCAAACTCAGGGTCCCTCTCACATACCTAGAGCTGAGAGAAGCCTCCTCTTGAGGTGCTTGTGGTAAGGTGGTATTCCTCTGGAGAAGAATCCAGGGACTAACCTCTCATTTCGAGGTGATTTTTGGTCCACAGAGTTCTTTCGTGTTGCTACAGTGACCTCAGGATCCCTCTATCCTTGAAACAGTGTTCTTGGGGTTTCTCTGGAGTGCCATCAAGGAAATCAAGGCTCCTTTCATGTGTGATGTGCAACACGGAATTGCTCTGCACGCAGTGCAGGGGAATCGGGCCTCATCTCGCGGCGAGGGGGAAGTCTCATGGTTTTTCTCGAGTTGCGGCGGGAACCTGGGGTATATTCTCGAGTTACGACGGGGATGGCCCTTCCACCCACGTGTTTCTTCAGCGACGTCAGGACTCCTGCCTAGTTGCGAGGGACAACTCTGGATTCTCCTCGAGGCTTGGCAGGGCAATTGGGACGCCTCTCCAGCTGAGGCGGGAGACCAAGGGTCCCTTTCCACGTGCCACAGGAATCCTGGGACTCCTATCAAGTTTCACGAGGAGTCAGGCATCGTCTCCTTTGGAGGCTCTGATCTCCGCGTACCTCTGGAGTTTTCAAAGGATGTGAGGCCTCCGGTCGCGATGAGGTGGGGAACTAGGTCTTTCTCTGTGGTCTCCACAGGGGATTCAGACATCCTTTCATCTTGGGAGATGCAAGAGGAGCCTGCATTCAAGTCACTGCAGGGATATCCAGCCTTATTTCGCGTCAGGGCATCGCGGTGTCCATTCCACTTGAGGCCGCAAACTCAGGGTCCCTCTCACATACCTAGAGCTGAGAGAAGCCTCCTCTTGAGGTGCTTGTGGTAAGGTGGTATTCCTCTGGAGTCGAAGCCAGGTACTAACCTCTCATCTCGAGTTGATTTTTGGCCCACGGAGCTCTTTCGTGTTGCTACGACCTCAGGATCCCTCTAGCCTTGAAACAGTGTTCTTGGGGTTTCTCTGGAGTGCCATCAAAGAAATCAAGGCTCCTTTCATGTGTGATGTGCAACACGGAATTGCTCTGCACGCAGTGCAGGGGAATCGGGCCTCATCTCGCGGCGAGGGGGAAGTCTCATGGTTTTTCTCGAGTTGCGGCGGGAACCTGGGGTATATTCTCGAGTTACGACGGGGATGGCCCTTCCACCCACGTGTTTCTTCAGCGACGTCAGGACTCCTGCCTAGTTGCGAGGGACAACTCTGGATTCTCCTCGAGGCTTGGCAGGGCAATTGGGACGCCTCTCCAGCTGAGGCGGGAGACCAAGGGTCCCTTTCCACGTGCCACAGGAATCCTGGGACTCCTATCAAGTTTCACGAGGAGTCAGGCATCGTCTCCTTTGGAGGCACTGATCTCCGCGTACCTCTGGAGTTTTCAAAGGATGTGAGGCCTCCGGTCGCGATGAGGTGGGGAACTAAGTCTTTCTCTGTGCTTTCCACAGGGGATTCAGACATCCTTTCATGCTGGGAGAGGCAAGACGAGCCTGCATTGAAGTCACTGCAGGGATATTCGGCCTTATTTCGAGTCAGGGCATCGCGGTGTCCATTCCACTTGAGGCCGCAAACTCAGGGTCCCTCTCACATACCTAGAGCTGAGAGAAGCCTCCTCTTGAGGTGCTTGTGGTAAGGGGGTATTCCTCAGGAGTCGAAGCTAGGGACTAATCTCTCATCTCGTGTTGATTCTTGGTCCACGGAGCTCTTTCGTGTTGCTTCAGTGACCTCAGGATCCCTCTAGCCTTGAAACAGTGTTCTTGGGGTTTCTCTGGAGTGCCATCAAGGAAATCAAGGCTCCTTTCATGTGTGATGTGCAACACGGAATTGCTCTGCACGCAGTGCAGGGGAATCGGGCCTCATCTCGCAGCGAGGGGGAAGTCTCATGGTTTTTCTCGAGTTGCGGCGGAAACCTGGGGTATATTCTCGAGTTACGACGGGGATGGCCCTTCCACCCACGTGTTTCTTCAGCGACGTCAGGACTCCTGCCTAGTTGCGAGGGACAACTCTGGATTCTCCTCGAGGCTTGGCAGGGCAATTGGGACGCCTCTCCAGCTGAGGCGGGAGACCCAGTGTCCCTTTCCAAGTGCCACAGGAATCCTGGGACTCCTATCAAGTTTCACGAGGAGTCAGGCATCGTCTCCTTTGGAGGCACTGATCTCCGCGTACCTCTGGAGTTTTCAAAGGATGTGAGGCCTCCGGTCGCGATGAGGTGGGGAACTAGGTGTTTCTCTGTGGTCTCCACAGGGGATTCAGACATCCTTTCTTCTTGGGAGATGCAAGACGAGCCTGCATTGAAGTCACTGCAGGGATATCCGGCCTTATTTCGAGTCAGGGCATCGCGGTGTCCATTCCACTTTAGGCCGCAAACTCAGGATCCCTCTCACATACCTAGAGCTGAGAGAAGCCTCCTCTTGAAGTGCTTGTTGTAAAGTGGTATTCCTCAGGAGTCGAAGCCAGGGACTAACCTCTCATCTCGTGTTGATTCTTGGTCCACGGAGCTCTTTCGTGTTGCTACAGTGACCTCAGGATCCCTCTAGCCTTGAAACAGTGTTCTTGGGGTTTCTCTGGAGTGCCATCAAGGAAATCAAGGCTCCTTTCATGTGTGATGTGCAACACGGAATTGCTCTGCACGCAGTGCAGGGGAATCGGGCCTCATCTCGCGGCGAGGGGGAAGTCTCATGGTTTTTCTCGAGTTGCGGCGGGAACCTGGGGTATATTCTCGAGTTACGATGGGGATGGCCCTTAAACACACGTGTGTGTTCAGCCATGTCAGGACTCCTGCCTAGTTGCGAGGGACAACTCGGGATTCTCCTCGAGGCTTTGCAGGGCAATTGGGACGCCTCTCCAGCTGAGACGGGAGACCAAGGGTCCCTTTCCACGTGCCACAGGAATCCTGGGTCTCCTATCAAGTTTCACGAGGAGTCAGGCATCGTCTCCTTTGGAGGCACTGATCTCCGCATACCTCTGGAGTTTTCAAAGGATTTGAGGCCTCCTGTCGCAATGAAGTGGGGAACTAGGTCTTTCTCTGTGGTCTCCACAGGGGATTCAGACACCCTTTCGTCTTGGGAGATGCAAGACGAGCCTGCATTCCAGTCACTGCAGGGATATTCGGCCTTATTTAGAGTCAGGGCATGGCGGTTTCCATTCCACTTGAGGCCGCAAACTCAGGGTCCCTCTCACATACCTAGAGCTGAGAGAAGCCTCCTCTTGAGGTGCTTGTGGTAAGGTGGTATTCCTCTGGAGTCGAAGCCAGGGACTAACCTCTCATCTCGAGTTGATTTTTGGCCCACGGAGCTCTTTCGTGTTGCTACAGTGACCTCAGGATCCCTCTAGCCTTGAAACAGTGTTCTTGGGGTTTCTCTGGAGTGCCATCAAGGAAATCAAGGCTCTTTTCATGTGTGATGTGCAACACAGAATTGCTCTGCACGCAGTGCAGGGGAATCGGGCCTCATCTCGCGGCGAGGGGGAAGTCTCATGGTTTTTCTCGAGTTGCGGCGGGAACCTGGGGTATATTCTCGAGTTACGACTGGGATAGCCCTTCCACACACGTGTTTCTTCAGCCACGTCAGGACTCTTGCCTAGTTGCGAGACACAACTCGGGATTCTCCTCGAGGCTTGGCAAGGCAATTGGGACGCCTCTCCAGCTGAGGCGGGAGACCAAGGGTCCCTTTCCACGTGCCACAGGAATCCTGGGACTCCTATCAAGTTTCACGAGGAGTCAGGCATCCTCTCCTTTGGAGGCACTGATCTCCGCATACCTCTGGAGTTTTCAAAGGATGTGAGGCCTCCGGTCGCGATGAGGTGGGGAACTAGGTCTTTCTCTGTGGTCTCCACAGGGGATTCAGAAATCCTTTCATCTTGGGAGATGCAAGACGAGCCTGCATTCAAGTCACTGCAGGGATATCCAGCCTTATTTCGAGTCAGGGCATCGCGGTGTCCATTCCACTTGAGGCCGCAAACTCAGGGTCCCTCTCACATACCTAGAGCTGAGAGAAGCCTCCTCTTGAGGTGCTTGTGGTAAGGTGGTATTCCTCTGGAGACGAATCCAGGGACTAACCTCTCATTTCGAGGTGATTTTTGGTCCACAGAGTTCTTTCGTGTTGCTACAGTGACCTCAGGATCCCTCTATCCTTGAAACAGTGTTCTTGGGGTTTCTCTGGAGTGCCATCAAGGAAATCAAGGCTCCTTTCATGTGTGATGTGCAACACGGAATTGCTCTGCACGCAGTGCAGGGGAATCGGGCCTCATCTCGCGGCGAGGGGGAAGTCTCATGGTTTTTCTCGAGTTGCGGCGGGAACCTGGGGTATATTCTCGAGTTACGACGGGGATGGCCCTTCCACCCACGTGTTTCTTCAGCGACGTCAGGACTCCTGCCTAGTTGCGAGGGACAACTCTGGATTCTCCTCGAGGCTTGGCAGGGCAATTGGGACGCCTCTCCAGCTGAGGCGGGAGACCAAGGGTCCCTTTCCACGTGCCACAGGAATCCTGGGACTCCTATCAAGTTTCACGAGGAGTCAGGCATCGTCTCCTTTGGAGGCACTGATCTCCGCGTACCTCTGGAGTTTTCAAAGGATGTGAGGCTATCGGTCGCAATGAGGTGGGGAACTAAGTCTTTCTCTGTGCTTTCCACAGGGGATTCAGACATCCTTTCATCCTGGGAGAGGCAAGACGAGCCTGCATTGAAGTCACTGCAGGGATATCCGGCCTTATTTCGAGTCAGGGCATCGCGGTGTCCATTCCACTTGAGGCCGCAAACTCAGGGTCCCTCTCACATACCTAGAGCTGAGAGAAGCCTCCTCTTGAGGTGCTTGTGGTAAGGTGGTATTCCTCTGGAGACGAATCCAGGGACTAACCTCTCATTTCGAGGTGATTTTTGGTCCACAGAGTTCTTTCGTGTTGCTACAGTGACCTCAGGATCCCTCTATCCTTGAAACAGTGTTCTTGGGGTTTCTCTGGAGTGCCATCAAGGAAATCAAGGCTCCTTTCATGTGTGATGTGCAAGACGGAATTGCTCTGCACGCAGTACAGGGGAATCGGGCCTCATCTCGCATCGAGGGGGAAGTCTCATGGTTTTTCTCGAGTTGCGGCGGGAACCTGGGGTATATTCTCGAGTTACGACGGGGATGGCCCTTCCACACACGTGTTTGTTCAGCCACGTCAGGACTCCTGCCTAGTTGCGAGGGACAACTCGGGATTCTCCTCGAGGCTTGGCAAGGCAATTGGGACGCCTCTCCAGCTGAGGCGGGAGACCAAGGGTCCCTTTCCACGTGCCACAGGAATCCTGGGACTCCTATCAAGTTTCACGAGGAGTCAGGCATCGTCTCCTTTGGAGGCTCTGATCTCCGCGTACCTCTGGAGTTTTCAAAGGATGTGAGGCCTCCGGTCGCGATGAGGTGGGGAACTAGGTCTTTCTCTGTGGTCTCCACAGGGGATTCAGACATCCTTTCATCTTGGGAGATGCAAGAGGAGCCTGCATTCAAGTCACTGCAGGGATATCCAGCCTTATTTCGCGTCAGGGCATCGCGGTGTCCATTCCACTTGAGGCCGCAAACTCAGGGTCCCTCTCACATACCTAGAGCTGAGAGAAGCCTCCTCTTGAGGTGCTTGTGGTAAGGTGGTATTCCTCTGGAGTCGAAGCCAGGTACTAACCTCTCATCTCGAGTTGATTTTTGGCCCACGGAGCTCTTTCGTGTTGCTACGACCTCAGGATCCCTCTAGCCTTGAAACAGTGTTCTTGGGGTTTCTCTGGAGTGCCATCAAAGAAATCAAGGCTCCTTTCATGTGTGATGTGCAACACGGAATTGCTCTGCACGCAGTGCAGGGGAATCGGGCCTCATCTCGCGGCGAGGGGGAAGTCTCATGGTTTTTCTCGAGTTGCGGCGGGAACCTGGGGTATATTCTCGAGTTACGACGGGGATGGCCCTTCCACCCACGTGTTTCTTCAGCGACGTCAGGACTCCTGCCTAGTTGCGAGGGACAACTCTGGATTCTCCTCGAGGCTTGGCAGGGCAATTGGGACGCCTCTCCAGCTGAGGCGGGAGACCAAGGGTCCCTTTCCACGTGCCACAGGAATCCTGGGACTCCTATCAAGTTTCACGAGGAGTCAGGCATCGTCTCCTTTGGAGGCACTGATCTCCGCGTACCTCTGGAGTTTTCAAAGGATGTGAGGCCTCCGGTCGAGATGAGGTGGGGAACTAAGTCTTTCTCTGTGCTTTCCACAGGGGATTCAGACATCCTTTCATGCTGGGAGAGGCAAGACGAGCCTGCATTGAAGTCACTGCAGGGATATTCGGCCTTATTTCGAGTCAGGGCATCGCGGTGTCCATTCCACTTGAGGCCGCAAACTCAGGGTCCCTCTCACATACCTAGAGCTGAGAGAAGCCTCCTCTTGAGGTGCTTGTGGTAAGGGGGTATTCCTCAGGAGTCGAAGCTAGGGACTAATCTCTCATCTCGTGTTGATTCTTGGTCCACGGAGCTCTTTCGTGTTGCTTCAGTGACCTCAGGATCCCTCTAGCCTTGAAACAGTGTTCTTGGGGTTTCTCTGGAGTGCCATCAAGGAAATCAAGGCTCCTTTCATGTGTGATGTGCAACACGGAATTGCTCTGCACGCAGTGCAGGGGAATCGGGCCTCATCTCGCAGCGAGGGGGAAGTCTCATGGTTTTTCTCGAGTTGCGGCGGAAACCTGGGGTATATTCTCGAGTTACGACGGGGATGGCCCTTCCACCCACGTGTTTCTTCAGCGACGTCAGGACTCCTGCCTAGTTGCGAGGGACAACTCTGGATTCTCCTCGAGGCTTGGCAGGGCAATTGGGACGCCTCTCCAGCTGAGGCGGGAGACCAAGTGTCCCTTTCCAAGTGCCACAGGAATCCTGGGACTCCTATCAAGTTTCACGAGGAGTCAGGCATCGTCTCCTTTGGAGGCACTGATCTCCGCGTACCTCTGGAGTTTTCAAAGGATGTGAGGCCTCCGGTCGCGATGAGGTGGGGAACTAGGTGTTTCTCTGTGGTCTCCACAGGGGATTCAGACATCCTTTCTTCTTGGGAGATGCAAGACGAGCCTGCATTGAAGTCACTGCAGGGATATCCGGCCTTATTTCGAGTCAGGGCATCGCGGTGTCCATTCCACTTTAGGCCGCAAACTCAGGATCCCTCTCACATACCTAGAGCTGAGAGAAGCCTCCTCTTGAAGTGCTTGTTGTAAAGTGGTATTCCTCAGGAGTCGAAGCCAGGGACTAACCTCTCATCTCGTGTTGATTCTTGGTCCACGGAGCTCTTTCGTGTTGCTACAGTGACCTCAGGATCCCTCTAGCCTTGAAACAGTGTTCTTGGGGTTTCTCTGGAGTGCCATCAAGGAAATCAAGGCTCCTTTCATGTGTGATGTGCAACACGGAATTGCTCTGCACGCAGTGCAGGGGAATCGGGCCTCATCTCGCGGCGAGGGGGAAGTCTCATGGTTTTTCTCGAGTTGCGGCGGGAACCTGGGGTATATTCTCGAGTTACGATGGGGATGGCCCTTAAACACACGTGTGTGTTCAGCCATGTCAGGACTCCTGCCTAGTTGCGAGGGACAACTCGGGATTCTCCTCGAGGCTTTGCAGGGCAATTGGGACGCCTCTCCAGCTGAGACGGGAGACCAAGGGTCCCTTTCCACGTGCCACAGGAATCCTGGGTCTCCTATCAAGTTTCACGAGGAGTCAGGCATCGTCTCCTTTGGAGGCACTGATCTCCGCATACCTCTGGAGTTTTCAAAGGATTTGAGGCCTCCTGTCGCAATGAAGTGGGGAACTAGGTCTTTCTCTGTGGTCTCCACAGGGGATTCAGACACCCTTTCGTCTTGGGAGATGCAAGACGAGCCTGCATTCCAGTCACTGCAGGGATATTCGGCCTTATTTAGAGTCAGGGCATGGCGGTTTCCATTCCACTTGAGGCCGCAAACTCAGGGTCCCTCTCACATACCTAGAGCTGAGAGAAGCCTCCTCTTGAGGTGCTTGTGGTAAGGTGGTATTCCTCTGGAGTCGAAGCCAGGGACTAACCTCTCATCTCGAGTTGATTTTTGGCCCACGGAGCTCTTTCGTGTTGCTACAGTGACCTCAGGATCCCTCTAGCCTTGAAACAGTGTTCTTGGGGTTTCTCTGGAGTGCCATCAAGGAAATCAAGGCTCTTTTCATGTGTGATGTGCAACACAGAATTGCTCTGCACGCAGTGCAGGGGAATCGGGCCTCATCTCGCGGCGAGGGGGAAGTCTCATGGTTTTTCTCGAGTTGCGGCGGGAACCTGGGGTATATTCTCGAGTTACGACTGGGATAGCCCTTCCACACACGTGTTTCTTCAGCCACGTCAGGACTCTTGCCTAGTTGCGAGACACAACTCGGGATTCTCCTCGAGGCTTGGCAAGGCAATTGGGACGCCTCTCCAGCTGAGGCGGGAGACCAAGGGTCCCTTTCCACGTGCCACAGGAATCCTGGGACTCCTATCAAGTTTCACGAGGAGTCAGGCATCCTCTCCTTTGGAGGCACTGATCTCCGCATACCTCTGGAGTTTTCAAAGGATGTGAGGCCTCCGGTCGCGATGAGGTGGGGAACTAGGTCTTTCTCTGTGGTCTCCACAGGGGATTCAGAAATCCTTTCATCTTGGGAGATGCAAGACGAGCCTGCATTCAAGTCACTGCAGGGATATCCAGCCTTATTTCGAGTCAGGGCATCGCGGTGTCCATTCCACTTGAGGCCGCAAACTCAGGGTCCCTCTCACATACCTAGAGCTGAGAGAAGCCTCCTCTTGAGGTGCTTGTGGTAAGGTGGTATTCCTCTGGAGACGAATCCAGGGACTAACCTCTCATTTCGAGGTGATTTTTGGTCCACAGAGTTCTTTCGTGTTGCTACAGTGACCTCAGGATCCCTCTATCCTTGAAACAGTGTTCTTGGGGTTTCTCTGGAGTGCCATCAAGGAAATCAAGGCTCCTTTCATGTGTGATGTGCAAGACGGAATTGCTCTGCACGCAGTACAGGGGAATCGGGCCTCATCTCGCATCGAGGGGGAAGTCTCATGGTTTTTCTCGAGTTGCGGCGGGAACCTGGGGTATATTCTCGAGTTACGACGGGGATGGCCCTTCCACACACGTGTTTGTTCAGCCACGTCAGGACTCCTGCCTAGTTGCGAGGGACAACTCGGGATTCTCCTCGAGGCTTGGAAGGGCAATTGGAACGCCTCTCCAGCTGAGGCGGGAGACCAAGTGTCCCTTTCCACGTGCCACAGGAATCCTGGGACTCCTATCAAGTTTCACGAGGAGTCAGGCATCGTCTCCTTTAGAGGCACTGATCTCCGCGTACCTCTGGAGTTTTCAAAGGATGTGAGGCCTCCGGTCGCGATGAGGTGGGGAACTAGGTCTTTCTCTGTGGTCTCCACAGGGGATTCAGACATCCTTTCATCTTGGGAGATGCAAGACGAGCCTGCATTCAAGTCACTGCAGGGATATCCGGCCTTATTTCGCGTCAGGGCATCACGGTGTCCATTCCACTTGAGGCCGCAAACTCAGGATCCCTCTCACATACCTAGAGCTGAGAGAAGCCTCCTCTTGAGGTGCTTGTGGTAAGGTGGTATTCCTCATGAGTCGAAGCTAGGGACTAACCTCTCATCTCGTGTTGATTCTTGGTCCACGGAGCTCTTTGGTGTTGCTACAGTGACCTCAGGATCCCTCTAGCCTTGAAACAGTGTTCTTGGGGTTTCTCTGGAGTGCCATCAAGGAAATCAAGGCTCCTTTCATGTGTGATGTGCAACACGGAATTGCTCTGCACGCAGTGCAGGGGAATCGGGCCTCATCTCGCGGTGAGGGGGAAGTCTCATCGTTTTTCTCGAGTTGCGGCGGGAACCTGGGGTATATTCTCGAGTTACGACGGGGATGGCCCTTCCACCCACGTGTTTCTTCAGCCACGTCAGGACTCCTGCCTAGTTGCGAGGGACAACTCGGGATTCTCCTCGAGGCTTGGCAAGGCAATTGGGACGCCTCTCCCGCTGAGGCGGGAGACCAAGTGTCCCTTTCCAAGTGCCACAGGAATCCTGGGACTCCTATCAAGTTTCACGAGGAGTCAGGCATCGTCTCCTTTGGAGGCACTGATCTCCGCGTACCTCTGGAGTTTTCAAAGGATTTGAGGCTATCGGTCGCGATGAGGTGGGGAACTAAGTCTTTCTCTGTGCTTTCCACAGGGGATTCAGACATCCTTTCGTCCTGGGAGATGCAAGACGAGCCTGCATTGAAGTCACTGCAGGGATATCCGGCCTTATTTCGAGTCAGGGCATCGCGGTGTCCATTCCACTTGAGGCCGCAAACTCAGGGTCCCTCTCACATACCTAGAGCTGAGAGAAGCCTCCTCTTGAGGTGCTTGTGGTAAGGTGGTATTCCTCTGGAGACGAATCCAGGGACTAACCTCTCTTTTCGAGTTGATTTTTGGTCCACAGAGTTCTTTCGTGTTGCTACAGTGACCTCAGGATCCCTCTATCCTTGAAACAGTGTTCTTGGGGTTTCTCTGGAGTGCCATCAAGGAAATCAAGGCTCCTTTCATGTGTGATGTGCAAGACGGAATTGCTCTGCACGCAGTACAGGGGAATCGGGCCTCATCTCGCATCGAATGGGAAGTCTCATGGTTTTTCTCGAGTTGCGGCGGGAACCTGGGGTATATTCTCGAGTTACGACGGGGATGGCCCTTCCACCCACGTGTTTCTTCAGCGACGTCAGGACTCCTGCCTAGTTGCGAGGGACAACTCGGGATTCTCCTCGAGGCTTGGCAGGGCAATTGGAACGCCTCTCCAGCTGAGACGGGAGACCAAGGGTCCCTTTCCACGTGCCACAAGAATCCTGGGACTCCTATCAAGTTTCACGAGGAGTCAGGCATCGTCTCCTTTGGAGGCACTGATCTCCGCGTACCTCTGGAGTTTTCAAAGGATGTGAGGCCTCCGGTCGCGATGAGGTGGGGAACTAGGTGTTTCTCTGTGGTCTCCACAGGGGATTCAGACATCCTTTCTTCTTGGGAGATGCAAGACGAGCCTGCATTGAAGTCACTGCAGGGATATCCGGCCTTATTTCGAGTCAGGGCATCGCGGTGTCCATTCCACTTGAGGCCACAAACTCAGGATCCCTCTCACATACCTAGAGCTGAGAGAAGCCTCCTCTTGAAGTGCTTGTTGTAAAGTGGTATTCCTCAGGAGTCGAAGCCAGGGACTAACCTCTCATCTCGTGTTGATTCTTGGTCCACGGAGCTCTTTCGTGTTGCTACAGTGACCTCAGGATCCCTCTAGCCTTGAAACAGTGTTCTTGGGGTTTCTCTGGAGTGCCATCAAGGAAATCAAGGCTCCTTTCATGTGTGATGTGCAACACGGAATTGCTCTGCACGCAGTGCAGGGGAATCGGGCCTCATCTCGCGGCGAGGGGGAAGTCTCATGGTTTTTCTCGAGTTGCGGCGGGAACCTGGGGTATATTCTCGAGTTACGACGGGGATGGCCCTTCCACACACGTGTGTGTTCAGCCATGTCAGGACTCCTGCCTAGTTGCGAGGGACAACTCGGGATTCTCCTCGAGGCTTTGCAGGGCAATTGGGACGCCTCTCCAGCTGAGACGGGAGACCAAGGGTCCCTTTCCACGTGCCACAGGAATCCTGGGACTCCTATCAAGTTTCACGAGGAGTCAGGCATCGTCTCCTTTGGAGGCACTGATCTCCGCATACCTCTGGAGTTTTCAAAGGATTTGAGGCCTCCTGTCGCAATGAAGTGGGGAACTAGGTCTTTCTCTGTGGTCTCCACAGGGGATTCAGACACCCTTTCGTCTTGGGAGATGCAAGACGAGCCTGCATTCCAGTCACTGCAGGGATATTCGGCCTTATTTCGAGTCAGGGCATCGCGGTGTCCATTCCACTTGAGGCCGCAAACTCAGGGTCCCTCTCACATACCTAGAGCTGAGAGAAGCCTCCTCTTGAGGTGCTTGTGGTAAGGTGGTATTCCTCTGGAGTCGAAGCCAGGGACTAACCTCTCATCTCGAGTTGATTTTTGGCCCACGGAGCTCTTTCGTGTTGCTACAGTGACCTCAGGATCCCTCTAGCCTTGAAACAGTGTTCTTGGGGTTTCTCTGGAGTGCCATCAAGGAAATCAAGGCTCCTTTCATGTGTGATGTGCAACACAGAATTGCTCTGCACGCAGTGCAGGGGAATCGGGCCTCATCTCGCGGCGAGGGGGAAGTCTCATGGTTTTTCTCGAGTTGCGGCGGGAACCTGGGGTATATTCTCGAGTTACGACGGGGATGGCCCTTCCACACACGTGTTTGTTCAGCCACGTCAGGACTCTTGCCTAGTTGCGAGACACAACTCGGGATTCTCCTCGAGGCTTGGCAAGGCAATTGGGACGCCTCTCCAGCTGAGGCGGGAGACCAAGGGTCCCTTTCCACGTGCCACAGGAATCCTGGGACTCCTATCAAGTTTCACGAGGAGTCAGGCATCCTCTCCTTTGGAGGCACTGATCTCCGCGTACCTCTGGAGTTTTCAAAGGATGTGAGGCCTCCGGTCGCGATGAGGTGGGGAACTAGGTCTTTCTCTGTGGTCTCCACAGGGGATTCAGACATCCTTTCATCTTGGGAGATGCAAGACGAGCCTGCATTCAAGTCACTGCAGGGATATCCAGCCTTATTTCGCGTCAGGGCATCGCGGTGTCCATTCCACTTGAGGCCGCAAACTCAGGGTCCCTCTCACATACCTAGAGCTGAGAGAAGCCTCCTCTTGAGGTGCTTGTGGTAAGGTGGTATTCCTCTGGAGTCGAAGCCAGGGACTAACCTCTCATCTCGAGTTGATTTTTGGCCCACGGAGCTCTTTCTTGTTGCTACAGTGACCTCAGGATCCCTCTAGCCTTGAAACAGTGTTCTTGGGGTTTCTCTGGAGTGCCATCAAGGAAATCAAGGCTCCTTTCATGTGTGATGTGCAACACGGAATTGCTCTGCACGCAGTGCAGGGGAATCGGGCCTCATCTCGCGGCGAGGGGGAAGTCTCATGGTTTTTCTCGAGTTGCGGCGGGAACCTGGGGTATATTCTCGAGTTACGACGGGGATGGCCCTTCCACCCACGTGTTTCTTCAGCGACGTCAGGACTCCTGCCTAGTTGCGAGGGACAACTCTGGATTCTCCTCGAGGCTTGGCAGGGCAATTGGGACGCCTCTCCAGCTGAGGCGGGAGACCAAGTGTCCCTTTCCACGTGCCACAGGAATCCTGGGACTCCTATCAAGTTTCACGAGGAGTCAGGCATCGTCTCCTTTGGAGGCACTGATCTCCGCGTACCTCTGGAGTTTTCAAAGGATGTGAGGCTATCGGTCGCAATGAGGTGGGGAACTAAGTCTTTCTCTGTGCTTTCCACAGGGGATTCAGACATCCTTTCATCCTGAGAGAGGCAAGACGAGCCTGCATTGAAGTCACTGCAGGGATATCCGGCCTTATTTCGAGTCAGGGCATCGCGGTGTCCATTCCACTTGAGGCCGCAAACTCAGGGTCCCTCTCACATACCTAGAGCTGAGAGAAGCCTCCTCTTGAGGTGCTTGTGGTAAGGTGGTATTCCTCTGGAGACGAATCCAGGGACTAACCTCTCATTTCGAGGTGATTTTTGGTCCACAGAGTTCTTTCGTGTTGCTACAGTGACCTCAGGATCCCTCTATCCTTGAAACAGTGTTCTTGGGGTTTCTCTGGAGTGCCATCAAGGAAATCAAGGCTCCTTTCATGTGTGATGTGCAAGACAGAATTGCTCTGCACGCAGTACAGGGGAATCGGGCCTCATCTCGCATCGAGGGGGAAGTCTCATGGTTTTTCTCGAGTTGCGGCGGGAACCTGGGGTATATTCTCGAGTTACGACGGGGATGGCCCTTCCACACACGTGTTTGTTCAGCCACGTCAGGACTCCTGCCTAGTTGCGAGGGACAACTCGGGATTCTCCTCGAGGCTTGGCAAGGCAATTGGGACGCCTCTCCAGCTGAGGCGGGAGACCAAGGGTCCCTTTCCACGTGCCACAGGAATCCTGGGACTCCTATCAAGTTTCACGAGGAGTCAGGCATCGTCTCCTTTGGAGGCACTGATCTCCGCGTACCTCTGGAGTTTTCAAAGGATGTGAGGCCTCCGGTCGCGATGAGGTGGGGAACTAGGTCTTTCTCTGTGGTCTCCACAGGGGATTCAGACATCCTTTCATCTTGGGAGATGCAAGACGAGCCTGCATTCAAGTCACTGCAGGGATATCCAGCCTTATTTCGCGTCAGGGCATCGCGGTGTACATTCCACTTGAGGCCGCAAACTCAGGGTCCCTCTCACATACCTAGAGCTGAGAGAAGCCTCCTCTTGAGGTGCTTGTGGTAAGGTGGTATTCCTCTGGAGTCGAAGCCAGGTACTAACCTCTCATCTCGAGTTGATTTTTGGCCCACGGAGCTCTTTCGTGTTGCTACGACCTCAGGATCCCTCTAGCCTTGAAACAGTGTTCTTGGGGTTTCTCTGGAGTGCCATCAAAGAAATCAAGGCTCCTTTCATGTGTGATGTGCAACACGGAATTGCTCTGCACGCAGTGCAGGGGAATCGGGCCTCATCTCGCGGCGAGGGGGAAGTCTCATGGTTTTTCTCGAGTTGCGGCGGGAACCTGGGGTATATTCTCGAGTTACGACGGGGATGGCCCTTCCACCCACGTGTTTCTTCAGCGACGTCAGGACTCCTGCCTAGTTGCGAGGGACAACTCTGGATTCTCCTCGAGGCTTGGCAGGGCAATTGGGACGCCTCTCCAGCTGAGGCGGGAGACCAAGGGTCCCTTTCCACGTGCCACAGGAATCCTGGGACTCCTATCAAGTTTCACGAGGAGTCAGGCATCGTCTCCTTTGGAGGCACTGATCTCCGCGTACCTCTGGAGTTTTCAAAGGATGTGAGGCCTCCCGTCGCGATGAGGTGGGGAACTAAGTCTTTCTCTGTGCTTTCCACAGGGGATTCAGACATCCTTTCATGCTGGGAGAGGCAAGACGAGCCTGCATTGAAGTCACTGCAGGGATATCCGGCCTTATTTCGAGTCAGGGCATCGCGGTGTCCATTCCACTTGAGGCCGCAAACTCAGGGTCCCTCTCACATACCTAGAGCTGAGAGAAGCCTCCTCTTGAGGTGCTTGTGGTAAGGGGGTATTCCTCAGGAGTCGAAGCTAGGGACTAACCTCTCATCTCGTGTTGATTCTTGGTCCACGGAGCTCTTTCGTGTTGCTACAGTGACCTCAGGATCGCTCCAGCCTTGAAACAGTGTTCTTGGGGTTTCTCTGGAGTGCCATCAAGGAAATCAAGGCTCCTTTCATGTGTGATGTGCAACACGGAATTGCTCTGCACGCAGTGCAGGGGAATCGGGCCTCATCTCGCAGCGAGGGGGAAGTCTCATGGTTTTTCTCGAGTTGCGGCGGGAACCTGGGGTATATTCTCGAGTTACGACGGGGATGGCCCTTCCACCCTCGTGTTTCTTCAGCGACGTCAGGACTCCTGCCTAGTTGCGAGGGACAACTCTGGATTCTCCTCGAGGCTTGGCAGGGCAATTGGGACGCCTCTCCAGCTGAGGCGGGAGACCAAGTGTCCCTTTCCAAGTGCCACAGGAATCCTGGGACTCCTATCAAGTTTCACGAGGAGTCAGGCATCGTCTCCTTTGGAGGCACTGATCTCCGCGTACCTCTGGAGTTTTCAAAGGATGTGAGGCCTCCGGTCGCGATGAGGTGGGGAACTAGCTGTTTCTCTGTGGTCTCCACAGGGGATTCAGACATCCTTTCTTCTTGGGAGATGCAAGACGAGCCTGCATTCAAGTCACTGCAGGGATATCCGGCCTTATTTCGAGTCAGGGCATCGCGGTGTCCATTCCACTTGAGGCCGCAAACTCAGGATCCCTCTCACATACCTAGAGCTGAGAGAAGCCTCCTCTTGAAGTGCTTGTTGTAAAGTGGTATTCCTCAGGAGTCGAAGCCAGGGACTAACCTCTCATCTCGTGTTGATTCTTGGTCCACGGAGCTCTTTCGTGTTGCTACAGTGACCTCAGGATCCCTCTAGCCTTGAAACAGTGTTCTTGGGGTTTCTCTGGAGTGCCATCAAGAAAATCAAGGCTCCTTTCATGTGTGATGTGCAAGACGGAATTGCTCTGCACGCAGTGCAGGGGAATCGGGCCTCATCTCGCGGCGAGGGGGAAGTCTCATGGTTTTTCTCGAGTTGCGGCGGGAACCTGGGGTATATTCTCGAGTTACGACGGGGATGGCCCTTAAACACACGTGTGTGTTCAGCCATGTCAGGACTCCTGCCTAGTTGCGAGGGACAACTCGGGATTCTCCTCGAGGCTTTGCAGGGCAATTGGGACGCCTCTCCAGCTGAGACGGGAGACCAAGTGTCCCTTTCCACGTGCCACAGGAATCCTGGGTCTCCTATCAAGTTTCACGAGGAGTCAGGCATCGTCTCCTTTGGAGGCACTGATCTCCGCATACCTCTGGAGTTTTCAAAGGATTTGAGGCCTCCTGTCGCAATGAAGTGGGGAACTAGGTCTTTCTCTGTGGTCTCCACAGGGGATTCAGACACCCTTTCATCCTGGGAGAGGCAAGACGAGCCTGCATTGAAGTCACTGCAGGGATATCCGGCCTTATTTCGAGTCAGGGCATCGCGGTGTCCATTCCACTTGAGGCCGCAAACTCAGGGTCCCTCTCACGTACCTAGAGCTGAGAGAAGCCTCCTCTTGAGGTGCTTGTGGTAAGGTGGTATTCCTCTGGAGACGAATCCAGGGACTAACCTCTCATTTCGAGGTGATTTTTGGTCCACAGAGTTCTTTCGTGTTGCTACAGTGACCTCAGGATCCCTCTATCCTTGAAACAGTGTTCTTGGGGTTTCTCTGGAGTGCCATCAATGAAATCAAGGCTCCTTTCATGTGTGATGTGCAAGACGGAATTGCTCTGCACGCAGTACAGGGGAATCGGGCCTCATCTCGCATGGAGGGGGAAGTCTCATGGTTTTTCTCGAGTTGCGGCGGGAACCTGGGGTATATTCTCGAGTTACGACGGGGATGGCCCTTCCACACACGTGTTTGTTCAGCCACGTCAGGACTCCTGCCTAGTTGCGAGGGACAACTCGGGATTCTCCTCGAGGCTTGGCAAGGCAATTGGGACGCCTCTCCAGCTGAGGCGGGAGACCAAGGGTCCCTTTCCACGTGCCACAAGAATCCTGGGACTCCTATCAAGTTTCACGAGGAGTCAGGCATCGTCTCCTTTGGAGGCACTGATCTCCGCGTACCTCTGGAGTTTTCAAAGGATGTGAGGCCTCCGGTCGCGATGAGGTGGGGAACTAGGTCTTTCTCTGTGGTCTCCACAGGGGATTCAGACATCCTTTCATCTTGGGAGATGCAAGACGAGCCTGCATTCAAGTCACTGCAGGGATATCCAGCCTTATTTCGCGTCAGGGCATCGCGGTGTCCATTCCACTTGAGGCCGCAAACTCAGGGTCCCTCTCACATACCTAGAGCTGAGAGAAGCCTCCTCTTGAGGTGCTTGTGGTAAGGTGGTATTCCTCTGGAGTCGAAGCCAGGTACTAACCTCTCATCTCGAGTTGATTTTTGGCCCACGGAGCTCTTTCGTGTTGCTACGACCTCAGGATCCCTCTAGCCTTGAAACAGTGTTCTTGGGGTTTCTCTGGAGTGCCATCAAAGAAATCAAGGCTCCTTTCATGTGTGATGTGCAACACGGAATTGCTCTGCACGCAGTGCAGGGGAATCGGGCCTCATCTCGCGGCGAGGGGGAAGTCTCATGGTTTTTCTCGAGTTGCGGCGGGAACCTGGGGTATATTCTCGAGTTACGACGGGGATGGCCCTTCCACCCACGTGTTTCTTCAGCGACGTCAGGACTCCTGCCTAGTTGCGAGGGACAACTCTGGATTCTCCTCGAGGCTTGGCAGGGCAATTGGGACGCCTCTCCAGCTGAGGCGGGAGACCAAGGGTCCCTTTCCACGTGCCACAGGAATCCTGGGACTCCTATCAAGTTTAACGAGGAGTCAGGCATCGTCTCCTTTGGAGGCACTGATCTCCGCGTACCTCTGGAGTTTTCAAAGGATGCGAGGCCTCCGGTCGCGATGAGGTGGGGAACTAAGTCTTTCTCTGTGCTTTCCACAGGGGATTCAGACATCCTTTCATGCTGGGAGAGGCAAGACGAGCCTGCATTGAAGTCACTGCAGGGATATCCGGCCTTATTTCGAGTCAGGGCATCGCGGTGTCCATTCCACTTGAGGCCGCAAACTCAGGGTCCCTCTCACATACCTAGAGCTGAGAGAAGCCTCCTCTTGAGGTGCTTGTGGTAAGGGGGTATTCCTCAGGAGTCGAAGCTAGGGACTAACCTCTCATCTCGTGTTGATTCTTGGTCCACGGAGCTCTTTCGTGTTGCTACAGTGACCTCAGGATCCCTCTAGCCTTGAAACAGTGTTCTTGGGGTTTCTCTGGAGTGCCATCAAGGAAATCAAGGCTCCTTTCATGTGTGATGTGCAACACGGAATTGCTCTGCACGCAGTGCAGGGGAATCGGGCCTCATCTCGCAGCGAGTGGGAAGTCTCATGGTTTTTCTCGAGTTGCGGCGGGAACCTGGGGTATATTCTCGAGTTACGACGGGGATGGCCCTTCCACCCACGTGTTTCTTCAGCGACGTCAGGACTCCTGCCTAGTTGCGAGGGACAACTCTGGATTCTCCTCGAGGCTTGGCAGGGCAATTGGGACGCCTCTCCAGCTGAGGCGGGAGACCAAGTGTCCCTTTCCAAGTGCCACAGGAATCCTGGGACTCCTATCAAGTTTCACGAGGAGTCAGGCATCGTCTCCTTTGGAGGCACTGATCTCCGCGTACCTCTGGAGTTTTCAAAGGATGTGAGGCTATCGGTCGCGATGAGGTGGGGAACTAAGTCTTTCTCTGTGCTTTCCACAGGGGATTCAGACATCCTTTCGTCCTGGGAGATGCAAGACGAGCCTGCATTGAAGTCACTGCAGGGATATCCGGCCTTATTTCGAGTCAGGGCATCGCGGTGTCCATTCCACTTGAGGCCGCAAACTCAGGGTCCCTCTCACATACCTAGAGCTGAGAGAAGCCTCCTCTTGAGGTGCTTGTGGTAAGGTGGTATTCCTCTGGAGACGAATCCAGGGACTAACCTCTCTTTTCGAGTTGATTTTTGGTCCACAGAGTTCTTTCGTGTTGCTACAGTGACCTCAGGATCCCTCTATCCTTGAAACAGTGTTCTTGGGGTTTCTCTGGAGTGCCATCAAGGAAATCAAGGCTCCTTTCATGTGTGATGTGCAAGACGGAATTGCTCTGCACGCAGTACAGGGGAATCGGGCCTCATCTCGCATCGAGGGGGAAGTCTCATGGTTTTTCTCGAGTTGCGGCGGGAACCTGGGGTATATTCTCGAGTTACGACGGGGATGGCCCTTCCACCCACGTGTTTCTTCAGCGACGTCAGGACTCCTGCCTAGTTGCGAGGGACAACTCGGGATTCTCCTCGAGGCTTGGCAGGGCAATTGGAACGCCTCTCCAGCTGAGGCGGGAGACCAAGGGTCCCTTTCCAAGTGCCACAAGAATCCTGGGACTCCTATCAAGTTTCACGAGGAGTCAGGCATCGTCTCCTTTGGAGACACTGATCTCCGCGTACCTCTGGAGTTTTCAAAGGATGTGAGGCCTCCGGTCGCGATGAGGTGGGGAACTAGGTGTTTCTCTGTGGTCTCCACAGGGGATTCAGACATCCTTTCTTCTTGGGAGATGCAAGACGAGCCTGCATTCAAGTCACTGCAGGGATATCCGGCCTTATTTCGAGTCAGGGAATCGCGGTGTCCATTCCACTTGAGGCCGCAAACTCAGGATCCCTCTCACATACCTAGAGCTGAGAGAAGCCTCCTCTTGAAGTGCTTGTTGTAAAGTGGTATTCCTCAGGAGTCGAAGCCAGGGACTAACCTCTCATCTCGTGTTGATTCTTGGTCCACGGAGCTCTTTCGTGTTGCTACAGTGACCTCAGGATCCCTCTAGCCTTGAAACAGTGTTCTTGGGGTTTCTCTGGAGTGCCATCAAGGAAATCAAGGCTCCTTTCATGTGTGATGTGCAACACGGAATTGCTCTGCACGCAGTGCAGGGGAATCGGGCCTCATCTCGCAGCGAGGGGGAAGTCTCATGGTTTTTCTCGAGTTGCGGCGGGAACCTGGGGTATATTCTCGAGTTACGACGGGGATGGCCCTTCCACACACGTGTTTGTTCAGTCACGTCAGGACTCCTGCCTAGTTGCGAAGGACAACTCGGGATTCTCCTCGAGGCTTTGCAGGGCAATTGGGACGCCTCTCCAGCTGAGACGGGAGACCAAGGGTCCCTTTCCACGTGCCACAGGAATCCTGGGTCTCCTATCAAGTTTCACGAGGAGTCAGGCCTCGTCTCCTTTGGAGGCACTGATCTCCGCATACCTCTGGAGTTTTCAAAGGATTTGAGGCCTCCTGTCGCAATGAAGTGGGGAACTAGGTCTTTCTCTGTGGTCTCCACAGGGGATTCAGACATCCTTTCATCTTGGGAGATGCAAGACGAGCCTGCATTCAAGTCACTGCAGGGATATCCAGCCTTATTTCGCGTCAGGGCATCGCGGTGTCCATTCCACTTGAGGCCGCAAACTCAGGGTCCCTCTCACATACCTAGAGCTGAGAGAAGCCTCCTCTTGAGGTGCTTGTGGTAAGGTGGTATTCCTCTGGAGTCGAAGCCAGGTACTAACCTCTCATCTCGAGTTGATTTTTGGCCCACGGAGCTCTTTCTTGTTGCTACAGTGACCTCAGGATCCCTCTAGCCTTGAAACAGTGTTCTTGGGGTTTCTCTGGAGTGCCATCAAGGAAATCAAGGCTCCTTTCATGTGTGATGTGCAACAACGAATTGCTCTGCACGCAGTGCAGGGGAATCGGGCCTCATCTCGCGGCGAAGGGGAAGTCTCATGGTTTTTCTCGAGTTGCGGCGGGAACCTGGGGTATATTCTCGAGTTACGACGGGGATGGCCCTTCCACCCACGTGTTTCTTCAGCGACGTCAGGACTCCTGCCTAGTTGCGAGGGACAACTCTGGATTCTCCTCGAGGCTTGGCAGGGCAATTGGGACGCCTCTCCAGCTGAGGCGGGAGACCAAGGGTCCCTTTCCACGTGCCACAGGAATCCTGGGACTCCTATCAAGTTTCACGAGGAGTCAGGCATCGTCTCCTTTGGAGGCACTGATCTCCGCGTACCTCTGGAGTTTTCAAAGGATGTGAGGCTATCGGTCGCAATGAGGTGGGGAACTAAGTCTTTCTCTGTGCTTTCCACAGGGGATTCAGACATCCTTTCATCCTGGGAGAGGCAAGACGAGCCTGCATTCAAGTCACTGCAGGGATATCCGGCCTTATTTCGCGTCAGGGCATCGCGGTGTCCATTCCACTTGAGGCCGCAAACTCAGGGTCCCTCTCACATACCTAGAGCTGAGAGAAGCCTCCTCTTGAGGTGCTTGTGGTAAGGTGGTATTCCTCTGGAGACGAATCCAGGGACTAACCTCTCATTTCGAGGTGATTTTTGGTCCACAGAGTTCTTTCGTGTTGCTACAGTGACCTCAGGATCCCTCTATCCTTGAAACAGTGTTCTTGGGGTTTCTCTGGAGTGCCATCAAGGAAATCAAGGCTCCTTTCATGTGTGATGTGCAAGACGGAATTGCTCTGCACGCAGTACAGGGGAATCGGGCCTCATCTCGCATCGAGGGGGAAGTCTCATGGTTTTTCTCGAGTTGCGGCGGGAACCTGGGGTATATTCTCGAGTTACGACGGGGATGGCCCTTCCACCCACGTGTTTGTTCAGCGACTTCAGGACTCCTGCCTAGTTGCGAGGGACAACTCGGGATTCTCCTCGAGGCTTTGCAGGGCAATTGGGACGCCTCTCCAGCTGAGACGGGAGACCAAGTGTCCCTTTCCACGTGCCACAGGAATCCTGGGTCTCCTATCAAGTTTCACGAGGAGTCAGGCATCCTCTCCTTTGGAGGCACTGATCTCCGCATACCTCTGGAGTTTTCAAAGGATTTGAGGCCTCCTGTCGCGATGAGGTGGGGAACTAGGTCTTTCTCTGTGGTCTCCACAGGGGATTCAGACACCCTTTCTTCTTGGGAGATGCAAGACGAGCCTGCATTCCAGTCACTGCAGGGATATCCGGCCTTATTTCGAGTCAGGGCATCGCGGTGTCCATTCCACTTGAGGCCGCAAACTCAGGGTCCCTCTCACGTACCTAGAGCTGAGAGAAGCCTCCTCTTGAGGTGCTTGTGGTAAGGTGGTATTCCTCTGGAGTCGAAGCCAGGGACTAACCTCTCATCTCGAGTTGATTTTTGGCCCACGGAGCTCTTTCGTGTTGCTACAGTGACCTCAGGATCCCTCTAGCCTTGAAACAGTGTTCTTGGGGTTTCTCTGGAGTGCCATGAAGGAAATCAAGGCTCCTTTCATGTGTGATGTGCAACACAGAATTGCTCTGCACGCAGTGCAGGGAAATCGGGCCTCATCTCGCGGTGAGGGGGAAGTCTCATGGTTTTTCTCGAGTTGCGGCGGGAACCTGGGGTATATTCTCGAGTTACGACGGGGATGGCCCTTCCACACACGTGTTTGTTCAGCCACGTCAGGACTCTTGCCTAGTTGCGAGGGACAACTCGGGATTCTCCTCGAGGCTTGGCAAGGCAATTGGGACGCCTCTCCAGCTGAGGCGGGAGACCAAGGGTCCCTTTCCACGTGCCACAGGAATCCTGGGACTCCTATCAAGTTTCACGAGGAGTCAGGCATCGTCTCCTTTGGAGGCACTGATCTCCGCGTACCTCTGGAGTTTTCAAAGGATGTGAGGCCTCCGGTCGCGATGAGGTGGGGAACTAGGTCTTTCTCTGTGGTCTCCACAGGGGATTCAGACATCCTTTCATCTTGGGAGATGCAAGACGAGCCTGCATTCAAGTCACTGCAGGGATATCCAGCCTTATTTCGCGTCAGGGCATCGCGGTGTACATTCCACTTGAGGCCGCAAACTCAGGGTCCCTCTCACATACCTAGAGCTGAGAGAAGCCTCCTCTTGAGGTGCTTGTGGTAAGGTGGTATTCCTCTGGAGTCGAAGCCAGGTACTAACCTCTCATCTCGAGTTGATTTTTGGCCCACGGAGCTCTTTCGTGTTGCTACGACCTCAGGATCCCTCTAGCCTTGAAACAGTGTTCTTGGGGTTTCTCTGGAGTGCCATCAAAGAAATCAAGGCTCCTTTCATGTGTGATGTGCTACACGGAATTGCTCTGCACGCAGTGCAGGGGAATCGGGCCTCATCTCGCATCGAGGGGGAAGTCTCATGGTTTTTCTCGAGTTGCGGCGGGAACCTGGGGTATATTCTCGAGTTACGACGGGGATGGCCCTTCCACCCACGTGTTTCTTCAGCGACGTCAGGACTCCTGCCTAGTTGCGAGGGACAACTCTGGATTCTCCTCGAGGCTTGGCAGGGCAATTGGGACGCCTCTCCAGCTGAGGCGGGAGACCAAGGGTCCCTTTCCACGTGCCACAGGAATCCTGGGACTCCTATCAAGTTTCACGAGGAGTCAGGCATCGTCTTCTTTGGAGGCACTGATCTCCGCGTACCTCTGGAGTTTTCAAAGGATGTGAGGCTATCGGTCGCGATGAGGTGGGGAACTAAGTCTTTCTCTGTGCTTTCCACAGGGGATTCAGACATCCTTTCGTCCTGGGAGAGGCAAGATGAGCCTGCATTGAAGTCACTGCAGGGATATCCGGCCTTATTTCGAGTCAGGGCATCGCGGTGTCCATTCCACTTGAGGCCGCAAACTCAGGGTCCCTCTCACATACCTAGAGCTGAGAGAAGCCTCCTCTTGAGGTGCTTGTGGTAAGGTGGTATTCCTCAGGAGTCGAAGCCAGGGACTAACCTCTCATCTCGTGTTGATTCTTGGTCCACGGAGCTCTTTCGTGTTGCTACAGTGACCTCAGGATCCCTCTAGCCTTGAAACAGTGTTCTTGGGGTTTCTCTGGAGTGCCATCAAGGAAATCAAGGCTCCTTTCATGTGTGATGTGCAACACGGAATTGCTCTGCACGCAGTGCAGGGGAATCGGGCCTCATCTCGCAGCGAGGGGGAAGTCTCATGGTTTTTCTCGAGTTGCGGCGGGAACCTGGGGTATATTCTCGAGTTACGACGGGGATGGCCCTTCCACACACGTGTGTGTTCAACCATGTCAGGACTCCTGCCTAGTTGCGAGGGACAACTCGGGATTCTCCTCGAGGCTTTGCAGGGCAATTGGGACGCCTCTCCAGCTGAGACGGGAGACCAAGGGTCCCTTTCCACGTGCCACAGGAATCCTGGGTCTCCTATCAAGTTTCACGAGGAGTCAGGCATCCTCTCCTTTGGAGGCACTGATCTCCGCATACCTCTGGAGTTTTCAAAGGATTTGAGGCCTCCTGTCGCGATGAGGTGGGGAACTAGGTCTTTCTCTGTGGTCTCCACAGGGGATTCAGACACCCTTTCGTCTTGGGAGATGCAAGACGAGCCTGCATTCCAGTCACTGCAGGGATATCCGGCCTTATTTCGAGTCAGGGCTTCGCGGTGTCCATTCCACTTGAGGCCGCAAACTCAGGGTCCCTCTCACATACCTAGAGCTGAGAGAAGCCTCCTCTTGAGGTGCTTGTGGTAAGGTGGTATTCCTCTGGAGTCGAAGCCAGGGACTAACCTCTCATCTCGAGTTGATTTTTGGTCCTCGGAGCTCTTTCGTGTTGCTACAGTGACCTCAGGATCCCTCTAGCCTTGAAACAGTGTTCTTGGGGTTTCTCTGGAGTGCCATGAAGGAAATCAAGGCTCCTTTCATGTGTGATGTGCAACACAGAATTGCTCTGCACGCAGTGCAGGGGAATCGGGCCTCATCTCGCGGCGAGGGGGAAGTCTCATGGTTTTTCTCGAGTTGCGGCGGGAACCTGGGGTATATTCTCGAGTTACGACGGGGATGGCCCTTCCACACACATGTTTGTTCAGCCACGTCAGGACTCTTGCCTAGTTGCGAGACACAACTCGGGATTCTCCTCGAGGCTTGGCAAGGCAATTGGGACGCCTCTCCAGCTGAGGCGGGAGACCAAGAGTCCCTTTCCACGTGTCACAGGAATCCTGGGACTCCTATCAAGTTTCACGAGGAGTCAGGCATCGTCTCCTTTGGAGGCACTGATCTCCGCGTACCTCTGGAGTTTTCAAAGGATGTGAGGCCTCCGGTCGCGATGAGGTGGGGAACTAGGTCTTTCTCTGAGGTCTCCACAGGGGATTCAGACACCCTTTCGTCTTGGGAGATGCAAGACGAGCCTGCATTCAAGTCACTGCAGGGATATCCAGCCTTATTTCGCGTCAGGGCATCGCGGTGTCCATTCCACTTGAGGCCGCAAACTCAGGGTCCCTCTCACATACCTAGAGCTGAGAGAAGCCTCCTCTTGAGGTGCTTGTGGTAAGGTGGTATTCCTCTGGAGTCGAAGCCAGGGACTAACCTCTCATCTCGAGTTGATTTTTGGCCCACGGAGCTCTTTCGTGTTGCTACAGTGACCTCAGGATCCCTCTAGCCTTGAAACAGTGTTCTTGGGGTTTCTCTGGAGTGCCATCAAGGAAATCAAGGCTCCTTTCATGTGTGATGTGCAACACGGAATTGCTCTGCACGCAGTGCAGGGGAATCGGGCCTCATCTCGCGGCGAGGGGGAAGTCTCATGGTTTTTCTCGAGTTGCGGCGGGAACCTGGGGTATATTCTCGAGTTACGACGGGGATGGCCCTTCCACCCACGTGTTTCTTCAGCGACGTCAGGACTCCTGCCTAGTTGCAAGGGACAACTCTGGATTCTCCTCGAGGCTTGGCAGGGCAATTGGGACGCCTCTCCAGCTGAGGCGGGAGACCAAGGGTCCCTTTCCACGTGCCACAGGAATCCTGGGACTCCTATCAAGTTTCACGAGGAGTCAGGCATCGTCTCCTTTGGAGGCACTGATCTCCGTGTACCTCTGGAGTTTTCAAAGGATGTGAGGCTATCGGTCGCGATGAGGTGGGGAACTAAGTCTTTCTCTGTGCTTTCCACAGGGGATTCAGACATCCTTTCGTCCTGGGAGATGCAAGACGAGCCTGCATTCCAGTAACTGCAGGGATATCCGGCCTTATTTCGAGTCAGGGCATCGCGGTGTCCATTCCACTTGAGGCCGCAAACTCAGGGTCCCTCTCACATACCTAGAGCTGAGAGAAGCCTCCTCTTGAGGTGCTTGTGGTAAGGTGGTATTCCTCTGGAGACGAATCCAGGGACTAACCTCTCTTTTCGAGTTGATTTTTGGTCCACAGAGTTCTTTCGTGTTGCTACAGTGACCTCAGGATCCCTTTATCCTTGAAACAGTGTTCTTGGGGTTTCTCTGGAGTGCCATCAAGGAAATCAAGGCTCCTTTCATGTGTGATGTGCAAGACGGAATTGCTCTGCACGCAGTACAGGGGAATCGGGCCTCATCTCGCATCGAGGGGGAAGTCGCATGGTTTTTCTCGAGTTGCGGCGGGAACCTGGGGTATATTCTCGAGGTACGACGGGGATGGCCCTTCCACCCACGTGTTTGTTCAGCCACGTCAGGACTCCTGCCTAGTTGCGAGGGACAACTCGGGATTCTCCTCGAGGCTTGGCAGGGCAATTGGAACGCCTCTCCAGCTGAGGCGGGAGACCAAGGGTCCCTTTCCACGTGCCACAGGAATCCTGGGACTCCTATCAAGTTTCACGAGGAGTCAGGCATCGTCTCCTTTGGAGGCACTGATCTCCGCGTACCTCTGGAGTTTTCAAAGAATGTGAGGCTATCGGTCGCGATGAGGTGGGGAACTAAGTCTTTCTCTGTGGTCTCCACAGGGGATTCAGACATCCTTTCTTCTTGGGAGATGCAAGACGAGCCTGCATTCCAGTCACTGCAGGGATATTCGGCCTTATTTCGAGTCAGGGCATCGCGGTGTCCATTCCACTTGAGGCCGCAAACTCAGGGTCCCTCTCACATACCTAGAGCTGAGAGAAGCCTCCTCTTGAGGTGCTTGTGGTAAGGTGGTATTCCTCAGGAGTCGAAGCCAGGGACTAACCTCTCATCTCGTGTTGATTCTTGGTCCACGGAGCTCTTTCGTGTTGCTACAGTGACCTCAGGATCCCTCTAGCCTTGAAACAGTGTTCTTGGGGTTTCTATGGAGTGCCATCAAGGAAATCAAGGCTCCTTTCATGTGTGATGTGCAACACGGAATTGCTCTGCACGCAGTGCAGGGGAATCGGGCCTCATCTCGCGGTGAGGGGGAAGTCTCATGGTTTTTCTCGAGTTGCGGCGGGAACCTGGGGTATATTCTCGAGTTACGACGGGGATGGCCCTTCCACACACGTGTGTGTTCAGCCATGTCAGGACTCCTGCCTAGTTGCGAGGGACAACTCGGGATTCTCCTCGAGGCTTTGCAGGGCAATTGGGACGCCTCTCCAGCTGAGACGGGAGACCAAGGGTCCCTTTCCACGTGCCACAGGAATCCTGGGTCTCCTATCAAGTTTCACGAGGAGTCAGGCATCGTCTCCTTTGGAGGCACTGATCTCCGCATACCTCTGGAGTTTTCAAAGGATTTGAGGCCTCCTGTCGCGATGAGGTGGGGAACTAGGTCTTTCTCTGTGGTCTCCACAGGGGATTCAGACACCCTTTCGTCTTGGGAGATGCAAGACGAGCCTGCATTCCAGTCACTGCAGGGATATTCGGCCTTATTTCGAGTCAGGGCGTCGCGGTGTCCATTCCACTTGAGGCCGCAAACTCAGGGTCCCTCTCTCATACCTAGAGCTGAGAGAAGCCTCCTCTTGAGGTGCTTGTGGTAAGGTGGTATTCCTCAGGAGTCGAAGCCAGGGACTAACCTCTCATCTCGAGTTGATTTTTGGTCCACGGAGCTCTTTCGTGTTGCTACAGTGACCTCAGGATCCCTCTAGCCTTGAAACAGTGTTCTTGGGGTTTCTCTGGAGTGTCATCAAGGAAATCAAGGCTCCTTTCATGTGTGATGTGCAACACGGAATTGCTCTGCACGCAGTGCAGGGGAATCGGGCCTCATCTCGCATCGAGGGGGAAGTCTCATGGTTTTTCTCGAGTTGCGGTGGGAACCTGGGGTATATTCTCGAGTTACGACGGGGATGGCCCTTCCACACACGTGTTTGTTCAGCCACGTCAGGACTCTTGCCTAGTTGCGAGACACAACTCGGGATTCTCCTCGAGGCTTGGCAAGGCAATTGGGACGCCTCTCCAGCTGAGGCGGGAGACCAAGGGTCCCTTTCCACGTGCCACAGGAATCCTGGGACTCCTATCAAGTTTCACGAGGAGTCAGGCATCGTCTCCTTTGGAGGCACTGATCTCCGCGTACCTCTGGAGTTTTCAAAGGATGTGAGGCCTCCGGTCGCGATGAGGTGGGGAACTAGGTCTTTCTCTGAGGTCTCCACAGGGGATTCAGACACCCTTTCGTCTTGGGAGATGCAAGACGAGCCTGCATTCAAGTCACTGCAGGGATATCCAGCCTTATTTCGCGTCAGGGCATCGCGGTGTCCATTCCACTTGAGGCCGCAAACTCAGGGTCCCTCTCACATACCTAGAGCTGAGAGAAGCCTCCTCTTGAGGTGCTTGTAGTAAGGTGGTATTCCTCTGGAGTCGAAGCCAGGGACTAACCTCTCATCTCGAGTTGATTTTTGGCCCACGGAGCTCTTTCGTGTTGCTACAGTGACCTCAGGATCCCTCTAGCCTTGAAACAGTGTTCTTGGGGTTTCTCTGGAGTGCCATCAAGGAAATCAAGGCTCCTTTCATGTGTGATGTGCAACACGGAATTGCTCTGCACGCAGTGCAGGGGAATCGGGCCTCATCTCGCGGCGAGGGGGAAGTCTCATGGTTTTTCTCGAGTTGCGGCGGGAACCTGGGGTATATTCTCGAGTTACGACGGGGATGGCCCTTCCACCCACGTGTTTCTTCAGCGACGTCAGGACTCCTGCCTAGTTGCAAGGGACAACTCTGGATTCTCCTCGAGGCTTGGCAGGGCAATTGGGACGCCTCTCCAGCTGAGGCGGGAGACCAAGGGTCCCTTTCCACGTGCCACAGGAATCCTGGGACTCCTATCAAGTTTCACGAGGAGTCAGGCATCGTCTCCTTTGGAGGCACTGATCTCCGTGTACCTCTGGAGTTTTCAAAGGATGTGAGGCTATCGGTCGCGATGAGGTGGGGAACTAAGTCTTTCTCTGTGCTTTCCACAGGGGATTCAGACATCCTTTCGTCCTGGGAGATGCAAGACGAGCCTGCATTCCAGTAACTGCAGGGATATCCGGCCTTATTTCGAGTCAGGGCATCGCGGTGTCCATTCCACTTGAGGCCGCAAACGCAGGGTCCCTCTCACATACCTAGAGCTGAGAGAAGCCTCCTCTTGAGGTGCTTGTGGTAAGGTGGTATTCCTCTGGAGACGAATCCAGGGACTAACCTCTCTTTTCGAGTTGATTTTTGGTCCACAGAGTTCTTTCGTGTTGCTACAGTGACCTCAGGATCCCTTTATCCTTGAAACAGTGTTCTTGGGGTTTCTCTGGAGTGCCATCAAGGAAATCAAGGCTCCTTTCATGTGTGATGTGCAAGACGGAATTGCTCTGCACGCAGTACAGGGGAATCGGGCCTCATCTCGCATCGAGGGGGAAGTCGCATGGTTTTTCTCGAGTTGCGGCGGGAACCTGGGGTATATTCTCGAGTTACGACGGGGATGGCCCTTCCACCCACGTGTTTGTTCAGCCACGTCAGGACTCCTGCCTAGTTGCGAGGGACAACTCGGGATTCTCCTCGAGGCTTGGCAGGGCAATTGGAACGCCTCTCCAGCTGAGGCGGGAGACCAAGGGTCCCTTTCCACGTGCCACAGGAATCCTGGGACTCCTATCAAGTTTCACGAGGAGTCAGGCATCGTCTCCTTTGGAGGCACTGATCTCCGCGTACCTCTGGAGTTTTCAAAGAATGTGAGGCTATCGGTCGCGATGAGGTGGGGAACTAAGTCTTTCTCTGTGGTCTCCACAGGGGATTCAGACATCCTTTCTTCTTGGGAGATGCAAGACGAGCCTGCATTCCAGTCACTGCAGGGATATCCGGCCTTATTTCGAGTCAGGGCATCGCGGTGTCCATTCCACTTGAGGCCGCAAACTCAGGGTCCCTCTCACATACCTAGAGCTGAGAGAAGCCTCCTCTTGAGGTGCTTGTGGTAAGGTGGTATTCCTCAGGAGTCGAAGCCAGGGACTAACCTCTCATCTCGTGTTGATTCTTGGTCCACGGAGCTCTTTCGTGTTGCTACAGTGACCTCAGGATCCCTCTAGCCTTGAAACAGTGTTCTTGGGGTTTCTATGGAGTGCCATCAAGGAAATCAAGGCTCCTTTCATGTGTGATGTGCAAGACGGAATTGCTCTGCACGCAGTGCAGGGGAATCGGGCCTCATCTCGCGGTGAGGGGGAAGTCTCATGGTTTTTCTCGAGTTGCGGCGGGAACCTGGGGTATATTCTCGAGTTACGACGGGGATGGCCCTTCCACACACGTGTGTGTTCAGCCATGTCAGGACTCCTGCCTAGTTGCGAGGGACAACTCGGGATTCTCCTCGAGGCTTTGCAGGGCAATTGGGACGCCTCTCCAGCTGAGACGGGAGACCAAGGGTCCCTTTCCACGTGCCACAGGAATCCTGGGTCTCCTATCAAGTTTCACGAGGAGTCAGGCATCGTCTCCTTTGGAGGCACTGATCTCCGCATACCTCTGGAGTTTTCAAAGGATTTGAGGCCTCCTGTCGCGATGAGGTGGGGAACTAGGTCTTTCTCTGTGGTCTCCACAGGGGATTCAGACACCCTTTCGTCTTGGGAGATGCAAGACGAGCCTGCATTCCAGTCACTGCAGGGATATTCGGCCTTATTTCGAGTCAGGGCGTCGCGGTGTCCATTCCACTTGAGGCCGCAAACTCAGGGTCCCTCTCACATACCTAGAGCTGAGAGAAGCCTCCTCTTGAGGTGCTTGTGGTAAGGTGGTATTCCTCAGGAGTCGAAGCCAGGGACTAACCTCTCATCTCGAGTTGATTTTTGGTCCACGGAGCTCTTTCGTGTTGCTACAGTGACCTCAGGATCCCTCTAGCCTTGAAACAGTGTTCTTGGGGTTTCTCTGGAGTGTCATCAAGGAAATCAAGGCTCCTTTCATGTGTGATGTGCAACACGGAATTGCTCTGCACGCAGTGCAGGGGAATCGGGCCTCATCTCGCATCGAGGGGGAAGTCTCATGGTTTTTCTCGAGTTGCGGTGGGAACCTGGGGTATATTCTCGAGTTACGACGGGGATGGCCCTTCCACACACGTGTTTGTTCAGCCACGTCAGGACTCTTGCCTAGTTGCGAGACACAACTCGGGATTCTCCTCGAGGCTTGGCAAGGCAATTGGGACGCCTCTCCAGCTGAGGCGGGAGACCAAGGGTCCCTTTCCACGTGCCACAGGAATCCTGGGACTCCTATCAAGTTTCACGAGGAGTCAGGCATCGTCTCCTTTGGAGGCACTGATCTCCGCGTACCTCTGGAGTTTTCAAAGGATGTGAGGCCTCCGGTCGCGATGAGGTGGGGAACTAGGTCTTTCTCTGTGGTCTCCACAGGGGATTCAGACATCCTTTCGTCTTGGGAGATGCAAGACGAGCCTGCATTCAAGTCACTGCAGGGATATCCAGCCTTATTTCGCGTCAGGGCATCGCGGTGTCCATTCCACTTGAGGCCGCAAACTCAGGGTTCCTCTCACATACCTAGAGCTGAGAGAAGCCTCCTCTTGAGGTGCTTGTGGTAAGGTGGTATTCCTCTGGAGTCGAAGCCAGGGACTAACCTCTCATCTCGAGTTGATTTTTGGCCCACGGAGCTCTTTCGTGTTGCTACAGTGACCTCAGGATCCCTCTAGCCTTGAAACAGTGTTCTTGGGGTTTCTCTGGAGTGCCATCAAGGAAATCAAGGCTCCTTTCATGTGTGATGTGCAACACGGAATTGCTCTGCACGCAGTGCAGGGGAATCGGGCCTCATCTCGCGGCGAGGGGGAAGTCTCATGGTTTTTCTCGAGTTGTGGCGGGAACCTGGGGTATATTCTCGAGTTACGACGGGGATGGCCCTTCCACCCACGTATTTCTTCAGCGACGTCAGGACTCCTGCCTAGTTGCGAGGGACAACTCGGGATTCTCCTCGAGGCTTGGCAGGGCAATTGGGACGCCTCTCCAGCTGAGGCGGGAGACCAAGGGTCCCTTTCCACGTGCCACAGGAATCCTGGGACTCCTATCAAGTTTCACGAGGAGTCAGGCATCGTCTCCTTTGGAGGCACTGATCTCCGTCTACCTCTGGAGTTTTCAAAGGATGTGAGGCTATCGGTCGCGATGAGGTGGGGAACTAAGTCTTTCTCTGTGCTTTCCACAGGGGATTCAGACATCCTTTCGTCCTGGGAGATGCAAGACGAGCCTGCATTCCAGTCACTGCAGGGATATCCGGCCTTATTTCGAGTCAGGGCATCGCGGTGTCCATTCCACTTGAGGCCGCAAACTCAGGGTCCCTCTCACATACCTAGAGCTGAGAGAAGCCTCCTCTTGAGGTGCTTGTGGTAAGGTGGTATTCCTCTGGAGACGAATCCAGGGACTAACCTCTCTTTTCGAGTTGATTTTTGGTCCACAGAGTTCGTTCGTGTTGCTACAGTGACCTCAGGATCCCTTTATCCTTGAAACAGTGTTCTTGGGGTTTCTCTGGAGTGCCATCAAGGAAATCAAGGCTCCTTTCATGTGTGATGTGCAAGACGGAATTGCTCTGCACGCAGTACAGGGGAATCGGGCCTCATCTCGCATCGAGGGGAAAGTCTCATGGTTTTTCTCGAGTTGCGGCGGGAACCTGGGGTATATTCTCGAGTTACGACGGGGATGGCCCTTCCACACACGTGTTTGTTCAGCCACGTCAGGACTCCTGCCTAGTTGCCAGGGACAGCTCGGGATTCTCCTCGAGGCTTGGCAGGGCAATTGGAACGCCTCTCCAGCTGAGGCGGGAGACCAAGGGTCCCTTTCCAAGTGCCACAGGAATCCTGGGACTCCTATCAAGTTTCACGAGGAGTCAGCCATCGTCTCCTTTGGAGGCACTGATCTCCGCGTACCTCTGGAGTTTTCAAAGAATGTGAGGCTATCGGTCGCGATGAGGTGGGGAACTAAGTCTTTCTCTGTGGTCTCCACAGGGGATTCAGACATCCTTTCGCCCTGGGAGAGGCAAGACGAGCCTGCATTCCAGTCACTGCAGGGATATCCGGCCTTATTTCGAGTCAGGACATCGCGGTGTCCATTCCACTTGAGGCCGCAAACTCAGGGTCCCTCTCACATACCTAGAGCTGAGAGAAGCCTCCTCTTGAGGTGCTTGTGGTAAGGTGGTATTCCTCAGGAGTCGAAGCCAGGGACTAACCTCTCATCTCATGTTGATTCTTGGTCCACGGAGCTCTTTCGTGTTGCTACAGTGACCTCAGGATCCCTCTAGCCTTGAAACAGTGTTCTTGGGGTTTCTCTGGAGTGACATCAAGGAAATCAAGGCTCCTTTCATGTGTGATGTGCAACACGGAATTGCTCTGCACGCAGTGCAGGGGAATCGGGCCTCATCTCGCGGCGAGGGGGAAGTCTCATGGTTTTTCTCGAGTTGCGGCGGGAACCTGGGGTATATTCTCGAGTTACGACGGGGATGGCCCTTCCACACACGTGTGTGTTCAGCCATGTCAGGACTCCTGCCTAGTTGCGAGGGACAACTCGGGATTCTCCTCGAGGCTTTGCAGGGCAATTGGGACGCCTCTCCAGCTGAGACGGGAGACCAAGGGTCCCTTTCCACGTGCCACAGGAATCCTGGGTCTCCTATCAAGTTTCACGAGGAGTCAGGCATCGTCTCCTTTGGAGGCACTGATCTCCGCATACCTCTGGAGTTTTCAAAGGATTTGAGGCCTCCTGTCGCGATGAGGTGGGGAACTAGGTCTTTCTCTGTGGTCTCCACAGGGGATTCAGACACCCTTTCGTCTTGGGAGATGCAAGACGAGCCTGCATTCCAGTCACTGCAAGGATATCCGGCCTTATTTCGAGTCAGGGCATCGCGGTGTCCATTCCACTTGAGGCCGCAAACTCAGGGTCCCTCTCACATACCTAGAGCTGAGAGAAGCCTCCGCTTGAGGTGCATGTGGTAAGGTGGTATTCCTCTGGAGACGAATCCATGGACTAACCTCTCTTTTCGAGTTGATTTTTGGTCCACAGAGTTCTTTCGTGTTGCTACAGTGACCTCAGGATCCCTCTAGCCTTGAAACAGTGTTCTTGGGGTTTCTCTGGAGTGCCATCAAGGAAATCAAGGCTCCTTTCATGTGTGATGTGCAAGACGGAATTGCTCTGCACGCAGTACAGGGGAATCGGGCCTCATCTCGCATCGAGGGGGAAGTCTCATGGTTTTCCTCGAGTTGCGGCGGGAACCTGAGGTATATTCTCGAGTTACGACGGGGATGGCCCTTCCACCCACGTGTTTGTTCAGCCACGTCAGGACTCCTGCCTAGTTGCGAGGGACAACTCGGGATTCTCCTCGAGGCTTGGCAGGGCAATTGGAACGCCTCTCCAGCTGAGGCGGGAGACCAAGGGTCCCTTTCCACGTGCCACAGGAATCCTGGGACTCCTATCAAGTTTCACGAGGAGTCAGGCATCGTCTCCTTTGGAGGCACTGATCTCCGCGTACCTCTGGAGTTTTCAAAGGATGTGAGGCCTGCGGTCGCGATGAGGTGGGGAACTAGGTGTTTCTCTGTGGTCTCCACAGGGGATTCAGACATCCTTTCTTCTTGGGAGATGCAAGACGAGCCTGCATTGAAGTCACTGCAGGGATATCCGGCCTTATTTCGAGTCAGGGCATCGCGGTGTCCATTCCACTTGAGGCCGCAAACTCAGGATCCCTCTCACATACCTAGAGCTGAGAGAAGCCTCCTCTTGAGGTGCTTGTGGTAAGGTGGTATTCCTCTGGAGTCGAAGCCAGGGACTAACCTCTCATCTCGTGTTGATTCTTGCTCCACCGAGCTCTTTCGTGTTGCTACAGTGACCTCAGGATCCCTCTAGCCTTGAAACAGTGTTCTTGGGGTTTCTCTGGAGTGCCATCAAGGAAATCAAGGCTCCTTTCATGTGTGATGTGCAACACGGAATTGCTCTGCACGCAGTGCAGGGGAATCGGGCCTCATCTCGCGGCGAGGGGGAAGTCTCATGGTTTTTCTCGAGTTGCGGCGGGAACCTGGGGTATATTTTCGAGTTACGACGGGGATGGCCCTTCCACACACGTGTGTGTTCAGCGACGTAAGGACTCCTGCCTAGTTGCGAGGGACAACTCGGGATTCTCCTCGAGGCTTTGCAGGGCAATTGGGACGCCTCTCCAGCTGAGACGGGAGACCAAGGGTCCCTTTCCACGTGCCACAGGAATCCTGGGTCTCCTATCAAGTTTCACGAGGAGTCAGGCATCGTCTCCTTTGGAGGCACTGATCTCCGCATACCTCTGGAGTTTTCAAAGGATTTGAGGCCTCCTGTCGCGATGAGGTGGGGAACTAGGTCTTTCTCTGTGGTCTCCAGAGGGGATTCAGATATCCTTTCGTCTTGGGAGATGCAAGACGAGCCTGCATTCCAGTCACTGCAGGGATATCCGGCCTTATTTCGAATCAGGGCATCACGGTGTCCATTCCACTTGAGGCCGCAAACTCAGGGTCCCTCTCACATACCTAGAGCTGAGAGAAGCCTCCTCTTGAGGTGCTTGTGGTAAGGTGGTATTCCTCTGTAGTCGAAGCCAGGGACTAACCTCTCATCTCGAGTTGATTTTTGGTCCACGGAGCTCTTTCGTGTTGCTACAGTGACCTCAGGATCCCTCTAGCCTTGAAACAGTGTTCTTGGGGTTTCTCTGGAGTGCCATGAAGGAAATCAAGGCTCCTTTCATGTGTGATGTGCAACACAGAATTGCTCTGCACGCAGTGCACGGGAATCGGGCCTCATCTCGCGGCGAGGGGGAAGTCTCATGGTTTTTCTCGAGTTGCGGCGGGAACCTGGGGTATATTCTCGAGTTACGACGGGGATGGCCCTTCCACACACGTGTTTGTTCAGCCACGTCAGGACTCTTGCCTAGTTGCGAGACACAACTCGGGATTCTCCTCGAGGCTTGGCAAGGCAATTGGGACGCCTCTCCAGCTGAGGCGGGAGACCAAGGGTCCCTTTCCACGTGCCACAGGAATCCTGGGACTCCTATCAAGTTTCACGAGGAGTCAGGCATCGTCTCCTTTGGAGGCACTGATCTCCGCGTACCTCTGGAGTTTTCAAAGGATGTGAGGCCTCCGGTCGCGATGAGGTGGGGAACTAAGTCTTTCTCTGTGGTCTCCACAGGGGATTCAGACATCCTTTCATCTTGGGAGATGCAAGACGAGCCTGCATTCAAGTCACTGCAGGGATATCCAGCCTTATTTCGCGTCAGGGCATCGCGGTGTCCATTCCACTTGAGGCCGCAAACTCAGGGTCCCTCTCACATACCTAGAGCTGAGAGAAGCCTCCTCTTGAGGAGCTTGTGGTAAGGTGGTATTCCTCAGGAGTCGAAGCCAGGGACTAACCTCTCATCTCGTGTTGATTCTTGGTCCACGGAGCTCTTTCGTGTTGCTACAGTGACCTCAGGATCCCTCTAGCCTTGAAACAGTGTTCTTGGGGTTTCTCTGGAGTGCCATCAAGGAAATCAAGGCTCCTTTCATGTGTGATGTGCAACACGGAATTGCTCTGCACGCAGTGCAGGGGAATCGGGCCTCATCTCGCGGCGAGGGGGAAGTCTCATGGTTTTTCTCGAGTTGCGGCGGGAACCTGGGGTATATTCTCGAGTTACGACGGGGATGGCCCTTCCACCCACGTGTTTCTTCAGCGCCGTCAGGACTCCTGCCTAGTTGCGAGGGACAACTCGGGATTCTCCTCGAGGCTTTGCAGGGCAATTGGGACGCCTCTCCAGCTGAGGCGGGAGACCAAGGGTCCCTTTCCACGTGCCACAGGAATCCTGGGACTCCTATCAAGTTTCACGAGGAGTCAGGCATCGTCTCCTTTGGAGGCACTGATCTCCGCGTACCTCTGGAGTTTTCAAAGGATGTGAGGCCTCCGGTCGCGATGAGGTGGGGAACTAGGTCTTTCTCTGAGGTCTCCACAGGGGATTCAGACACCCTTTCGTCTTGGGAGATGCAAGACGAGCCTGCATTCAAGTCACTGCAGGGATATCCAGCCTTATTTCGCGTCAGGGCATCGCGGTGTCCATTCCACTTGAGGCCGCAAACTCAGGGTCCCTCTCACATACCTAGAGCTGAGAGAAGCCTCCTCTTGAGGTGCTTGTAGTAAGGTGGTATTCCTCTGGAGTCGAAGCCAGGGACTAACCTCTCATCTCGAGTTGATTTTTGGCCCACGGAGCTCTTTCGTGTTGCTACAGTGACCTCAGGATCCCTCTAGCCTTGAAACAGTGTTCTTGGGGTTTCTCTGGAGTGCCATCAAGGAAATCAAGGCTCCTTTCATGTGTGATGTGCAACACGGAATTGCTCTGCACGCAGTGCAGGGGAATCGGGCCTCATCTCGCGGCGAGGGGGAAGTCTCATGGTTTTTCTCGAGTTGCGGCGGGAACCTGGGGTATATTCTCGAGTTACGACGGGGATGGCCCTTCCACCCACGTGTTTCTTCAGCGACGTCAGGACTCCTGCCTAGTTGCAAGGGACAACTCTGGATTCTCCTCGAGGCTTGGCAGGGCAATTGGGACGCCTCTCCAGCTGAGGCGGGAGACCAAGGGTCCCTTTCCACGTGCCACAGGAATCCTGGGACTCCTATCAAGTTTCACGAGGAGTCAGGCATCGTCTCCTTTGGAGGCACTGATCTCCGTGTACCTCTGGAGTTTTCAAAGGATGTGAGGCTATCGGTCGCGATGAGGTGGGGAACTAAGTCTTTCTCTGTGCTTTCCACAGGGGATTCAGACATCCTTTCGTCCTGGGAGATGCAAGACGAGCCTGCATTCCAGTAACTGCAGGGATATCCGGCCTTATTTCGAGTCAGGGCATCGCGGTGTCCATTCCACTTGAGGCCGCAAACTCAGGGTCCCTCTCACATACCTAGAGCTGAGAGAAGCCTCCTCTTGAGGTGCTTGTGGTAAGGTGGTATTCCTCTGGAGACGAATCCAGGGACTAACCTCTCTTTTCGAGTTGATTTTTGGTCCACAGAGTTCTTTCGTGTTGCTACAGTGACCTCAGGATCCCTTTATCCTTGAAACAGTGTTCTTGGGGTTTCTCTGGAGTGCCATCAAGGAAATCAAGGCTCCTTTCATGTGTGATGTGCAAGACGGAATTGCTCTGCACGCAGTACAGGGGAATCGGGCCTCATCTCGCATCGAGGGGGAAGTCGCATGGTTTTTCTCGAGTTGCGGCGGGAACCTGGGGTATATTCTCGAGTTACGACGGGGATGGCCCTTCCACCCACGTGTTTGTTCAGCCACGTCAGGACTCCTGCCTAGTTGCGAGGGACAACTCGGGATTCTCCTCGAGGCTTGGCAGGGCAATTGGAACGCCTCTCCAGCTGAGGCGGGAGACCAAGGGTCCCTTTCCACGTGCCACAGGAATCCTGGGACTCCTATCAAGTTTCACGAGGAGTCAGGCATCGTCTCCTTTGGAGGCACTGATCTCCGCGTACCTCTGGAGTTTTCAAAGAATGTGAGGCTATCGGTCGCGATGAGGTGGGGAACTAAGTCTTTCTCTGTGGTCTCCACAGGGGATTCAGACATCCTTTCTTCTTGGGAGATGCAAGACGAGCCTGCATTCCAGTCACTGCAGGGATATCCGGCCTTATTTCGAGTCAGGGCATCGCGGTGTCCATTCCACTTGAGGCCGCAAACTCAGGGTCCCTCTCACATACCTAGAGCTGAGAGAAGCCTCCTCTTGAGGTGCTTGTGGTAAGGTGGTATTCCTCAGGAGTCGAAGCCAGGGACTAACCTCTCATCTCGTGTTGATTCTTGGTCCACGGAGCTCTTTCGTGTTGCTACAGTGA